>NC_135505.1:107551875-107851875 GCF_052857255.1 Amblyomma americanum | reverse complement strand
AACAAGTACAGTAGGTTTGGAGTTCAAAATTGCGGGAATATTTCGTTCTCGGTTGAAAAAGGAGCCGGCATAAGGTATAGGCCATTTCTCCTGAGCTAGTTGTGCAGGCTTTTAATGAGAAGTAAAAGTTATTTAACCTTTCAGTTTCAGATAACCAATCAATCCAATCATTTGGGATCTCTTTCACACCCCGACTGACACGCTGCAAGCCGGCTCTGCGCCTCCTCCTTCCATTCTCCATTCTCCACTTTTTCTGCTCTTCGGTTCTCCGACGCACGCGCCATTGCGCCCTCTGGGGAATTGGGGAGTGGTTTTGCGGAAAGGAACTAATAATAATTGGTTTTTGGGGAAAGGAAGTGGCGCAGTATCTGTCTCATATATCGTTGGACACCTGAACCGCGCCGTAAGGGAAGGGACAAAGGATGGAGTGAAAGAAAGGAACAATGAGGTGCCGTAGTGGAGGGCTCCGGAATAATTTCGACCACCTGGGGATCTTTAACGTGCACTGACCGCACAGCACACGGGCGCCTTAGCGTTTTTCCTCCATAAAAACACAGCCGCCGCGGTCGGGTTCGAACCCGGGAACTCCGCATCAGTAGCCGACCGCGCTAACCACTGAGCCACCGCGGCGGGTGAAAAGCGTTCCGACACCGTAAATCGAACCCGGGCATGGAGCAGTATCTGTCCGCTTATCTCGGCAGACGCCCGAACCGCGCAGTAAGAGAAGGGATAAATGAGAGAGTGAAAGAACGCCCTTTCCTTGAATATTTCTCGAGAGCGCGTGCACTTTCGTTCCTTCCATTTTACTGCTGACAGGGTGTATAATAATAATTGGTTTTTGGGGAAAAGGAAATGGCGCAGTATCTGTCTCATATATCGTTGGACACCTGAACCGCGCCGTAAGGGAAGGGATAAAGGAGGGAGTGAAAGAAGAACGGAAGAGAGAGCTGCCGTAGTGGAGGGCTCCGGAATAATTTCGACCACCTGGGGATCTTTAACGTGCACTGACCGCACAGCACACGGGCGCCTTAGCGTTTTTCCTCCATAAAAACGCAGCCGCCACGATCGGGTTCGAACCCGGGAACTCCGGATCAGTAGTCGAGCGCACTAACCACTGAGCCACGGAGGCGGGTGAAAAGCGTTCCGACACCGTAAATCGAGCCCGGGCATGGAGCAGTATCTGTCCGCTTATCTCGGCAGACGCCCGAACCGCGCAGTAAGAGAGGGGATAAATGAGAGAGTGAAAGAACGCCCTTTCCTTGAATATTTCTGGAGAGCGCGTGCACTTTCGTTCCTTCCATTTTACTGCTGACAGGGTGTATAATAATAATTGGTTTTTGGGGAAAAGGAAATGGCGCAGTATCTGTCTCATATATCGTTGGACACCTGAACCGCGCCGTAAGGGAATTGATAAAGGAGGGAGTGAAAGAAGAAAGGAAGAGAGAGGTGCCGTAGTGAAGGGCTCCGGAATAATTCCAACCAATGATCTTTAACGTGCACTGACATCGCACAGCACACAGGCGCCCTTGCCTTTCGCATCCATCGAAACGTGACCGCCGCGGTCGGGTTCGAACCCGGCTACTACTGATCGGTAGTCGAGTGCCCTAACAACTGTGCCACCGCGGCGGGTGGGCTTGGAGTCTCTGAAAATGTATTCAGCGGAGGTTTGCGTGATGGCAAATGCAATAGCTGCCTCCTCGGCATCTACAGAGGTCGAAGTGTGGACTGAGGCAGTATGAGTGGGTCGGAGAGAGCTGTCAGTGACGGCGAGGGTGTGGATGGTGTGGAGGGTGTGGAGTGACGGCGAGGGAAGGGATGAACGGTTGGAAGGGAGGAAACGTGCGAAGGGATCGGTAGTGAGGTGGGAAGGGGTTAAGATGGGAGAGTTTAAGTGTGGAGAGAAGTGCGCAACCCGGGCGGCTTCGGGAGAGGCGGAGGAGCTGAGCTGTGCGATGGGCCTCCGTCAGCACCGCAAAGGAGTTGTGGATGCCCGTGGACAGTAGACGAGCCATCGAGGTAGGTGTGGGAAAGGACAGCATCGACTTGTACGCTTGGCGAATCGGGCTGTTGACTCTGCGCTCATCGGTGCAAGAAAGGAAGACACACGGAAGAGGGCAGACGAAGCGGCTTAGAACAAAGTCCTCGACCAGGCGGCGGAATTCGTGTTCGCGCATGCTGTGGTGGCGATTGGCAATGCGGCGTATGAGGCGGATGATCTGGTGTACAGTGTTTGTGAGCCGAGTGATGAGGGTGGTGTGCTTGCCTTTGAGCTGAAGAAATAGTCCCAGAATGCGGGGGGTAGAGACGAGAGGAATGGGTGTGCCGTCAAGGTAGACGGTGAGGGGAAGGGCGACATTGGGGCCACCCCCGAGGCAGAAGGAGCAAAAGCTCCAATTTTGTCCGGAAGGAGCTTAACCCCATAGGCCGGGCGTTAGTCACTACCTCGTCCACCCCCGCCTGCATAGTGGTCTCCATGCCGCCAAGATTGCCGGTGGTCACCCAGAGGGTGATGTCATCGGCGTAGAAAGCATGAGACAGAGACGGGATAGAGCACAGAGCACGTGCCAGTGGGAAGAGAGTTATCTTGAAAAGAAGAGGGGACATGACAGAACCTTGTGGGTACCCTTGTTGTCAAGGGAGAAAGAAGCAGAAAGACAGCCATATGAGATTTCGGCTGTGCGGTGAACGAGGAAAGCGGTGACATAAGCATGGACACGTGGTCTCACATCAAAGGAGGAGAGTGCGTCCAGAATGGCGGTGTGATGTACATTGTGGAATGCTTTGTTTACGTCCAGCGTAAGGATAGCTCGAGTGCGTTTGAGGTGTGAGGGGTCTAAGACGTCCTCGGAAAGCTGGAGCATGACTTCCTGAGTGGACAAGTGGGGACGAAAAATATACTTCACTCCTGTCGTTCTTGCCAGCGGGGTGAAACAACCTCCCAGCGGTCGCAAATTACACACTATTGCGCCCATCCCTCCTTCAGTTAGGTTCATAGTGTTGGCGGCAAAATAAGGTCATATTGATCTCTATGACAACGGATGACTGAAACGCGCTTGCGCGAGGGGCGCTCGCATGGGATCTGCTTCACGCGCGAACTGGTCGGAAATTGGGCCCTCTAGGGGAGGAGGGCGGATGTGTCGTACTCCTGAGCTGTGCGCTGCCGCACTCCGCGCTTCGCTTGGATTTTGAAGCCAACTGTTTCACTACTTTAGGTGAAGTAGTCGTCGCGTAGGGCGGAGAATGACTTTGACAGAGGTTCAGCCGAACCACGTTAGCCGTGCATGACGAGATGTGGTAGTTGTGATGTCGAACCCTTTTCCCCTGACCTTGACCGATGACCTTTAGTTGACCATCGACATTTTGTGATCTTTGTGTTGACCTTTAACCTTAAGAGCATTCGATGGGGTGATGTGAAGCCACGTGATGGCATCCGATGTGGGTGTCGTAAGACCATGTGATACCATTTATGTGGTCGTGTAGGTATATTTAGAACGGATGTCGCGAGCGTGTAGCGGAGCTGCCATGAACGAGCCTCAGACACTTAGCAAGCGTCCTTGCGTTTCGCTGAATTCGAGTGTTAGCCAAGTTAATGCACTGTCAATACTTGTACATCATTTCTTTGCTGTTGCGGCATATTAAAATTGGCTGCGCTGCTGGTGAACAATGATAACCACAGCTATTGGCGAATGTACAGAAAGAGAGAAGGTATTTCCTATTTATTAATAGAACATGTATCCTTTCCATTACTTTCAGTCTAAGAGAGGTATTTCTCAAGATACAGTGCATGCCTATGTTACAGCATTCCGTACAACACAAATAATGTGTGTCGACGCACCAGAGATACCAAGTTTCTCTGCAACGGTGCAGCTGATATTTTCAGCATATTATTCCGCGCAGCATTTAAGCATTGTATGTGCAGTAATTCCGTCCACAAAGTTCAAGCAATGCAGAAGGATCATTCTGTGCTCAGTGAGAGTGCACAATTTAATGAATGCACGATGTACCTTACAATGTTCCATAATTGAAAAAAATTGATTGTTATTCATCATAACACGTGAAAGCAAACCACTGTCACGCGATGGCCTTCACCGTCTGTGCACACCAATATGCACACCAATAGAAATCAGTTACATACAGTTGCATAATCAGTTCCCACGATGTGCCATTCTTCCGTGGTCCATCAGGATGCCTGCTTCGAAAACAGCAGTGACTAAACAATAGTTCATTACCCACGGCATTTGAGGAGCCACGGTGGCTGAGTAGTTAGGGCCCTCGGCTACTGAAGCGAAGTACCCGGGTTCTAACCCGACCGCGCATGCCGCGTTGCGATGAAGGCGACATGCGAAAGGTGCCTGCGTACTGTGCGATGTCAGTGCATCTTAAAGATCCCTAGGTGGTCGAGATTATTACGGAGCCCTCCACTATTTTCCTTCTTTCACTTTCTCCTTTCCCTCACTCAAGAGAAGCAACTTGTAAGAGATCCGCAAGAGGCGATTCTTTCTTGCACACCATAGGATGCAATCATAAATGGCTCGAGTATCACAGTGCTTACACTGGAGGTTGTACTGGCTAGGATGCATATATGTGCGGCAATGTCAATAGGAACCGAGAGAGAGACAAAGAGAGAGATTTGTTTTGTTTTGAAGAAAGGAAATGACTCAGTAGCTATCTTACATTTCTCGGTTGACACCTGAACTGCATCAAAAGTGAAGGGATAAATGATGGAGTGAAAGACGAAAGGAGAAAGAGGTGCCGTAGTGGAGGTTTCCCGAGTAAGCTCGATCACGGGGAGTTCTTTAACGTGCACTGATATCGCACAGCACACAGGTGCCTTTTGCGGCTCGCCTCCATCGAAATCCGGTCTCCGCGATATGGTTCGAGTCTGGGTACTCCGGTTCAGTAAATGAGCGACTATTGCGAGAGAGAGATATCTTTTCTGCTTTCGTACACATTTTGCAGTTAGATCTTGCTCTTTATAATGGACGCTAGCGCCAATTCCAGCTGAGTTCAGAGCTTGCGTGTGTACTCGCAGACAGTAGAGGAAATCCCAGCCATGACAAGAAAATAGAGTGACGCAATAAAGCGGCCGTAGGAGCCCCACTTCAAAGAACCGTACACATGCCTTTCGTCTATATGTACGCCCAACTGGCCGACCTCAATGTGGTGTCAGTTCTCTCAACAACATTAGCATAAAAATTATGACGCAGCTGTTTGATGTAAAGTTCCGGTTGGCGTTCTCGATTTATCGTTGCATATATTTTACTTGTGCTAGTTAATTTGGAGGCTAGCTTGCGACAGGGATTCTAACCGACGACATATACACCTTCAACTGTATGCCTTCCGAGATTCTTTGCCTCTTTGCTTAAGGCGCGGTTTAGTTGCCCACCGCGATGCCAGGCGGATACCTTGCCATTTCCTTTCCTCAAAAGCCAATATTAACATCAAAATTATGACGCAACCGTTCGTTGTACTCCTTCGCGGGTGGTGTCATACAACTTCGTGTGGCATGTAGCATAAGTCTCTTAGTCAGTTTAGAGGCTAGATCACGACAGGGACTCGAACCGCCGACATATGCACCTCCAATTGTATGGCTTTCCTCGACTTTCAAAACTGCCGCAGCCGTGCCTCCTGCAGGGTTCCGGTTGGTGTCATTCATACGTGTTCTCGTTGCACATAGCATACATCCGCCATTCAAGTTCAAGGCTAGCTCGCGACAGGTACTCGGACCGAGTGTTTCACTCGGTTTCACGGCCCCACTGCACTGAGGCGTTTATGTTCCTGCGGTCCATAACGCCGGCAGCCCGGTCGGTAGCGAGGTCCTCGGCCCGACCAGGTCCTCGGAGCGCAGCAGCGTCGCCCAGTCCTCAAAGGTCTTGAGGTTCTCTAGGCTCCGCGAGGTGGTGGTGGTGGTGAAAAACTTGTATTGTTCGAAGACACCCGACGCGGTGGCTCAGTGGTTAGGGCGCTCGACTACTGAGCCGTAGTTCCCGGGTTTGAACCCGACCGCGGCGGCTGCGTTTTTATGGAGGAAAAATGCTAAGGCGCCCGTGTGCTGTGCGATGTCAGTGCACGTTAAAGATCCCCAGGAGGTCGAAATTAATCCGGAGCCCTCCACTACAGCACCTATTTCTTCCTTTCTTCTTTCACTCCCTCCTTTATCCCTTCCCATACGGCGCGGTTCAGGTGTCCAACGATATATGAGACAGATACTGCGCTATTTCCTTTCCCACAAGAAACCAATTATTATTATTAGTCAGAAGACTCCCCGCCGCGGTGGCTCAGTGGTTAGAGCGCTCGGCTACTGATGCGGAGTTTCCGGGTTCGAACCCGACCGCGGCGGCTGCGTTTTTATGGAGGCAAAACGCGAAGGCGCCCATTGTGCTGTGCGATATCAGTGCACGTTTAAGATCCCCAGGTGGTCGAAATTATTCCGGAGCCCTCCACTACGGCTCCACTTTCTTCCTTTCTTCTTTCCCTCCCTCCTTTATTTCTTCTCTTACGGCGCGGTTTAGGTGTCCAAAGATATATGAGACAGATACTGCGCCATTTCCTTTCCACGAAAGCCAATTAATATTATATCATAAACATGCACTGACATCCCGCAGCACACGGGCGCCTTTGCGTTTCTTCTCCGTTGAACGCGGCCGCCGCGGTTGGGTTCGAACAAGTGTACTCCGGCTGTGTAGCCGAGCTCTTTAACCACTGAGCCAGCTGGGCGGGCACTGCATGCTTGTTGTCGTCAGGAAGATAACGGCGCGTACCCACTGCGGGGCCTGTCTTTGAGGGAAAGGGAACTGAAGAAATTGACAGAGGTGCGCGTGCCAGTCTTCGTCGACACAACGCGCGAGGGGATGTACTGCGCATGCCGGTCAGTCTCTCGTAGCAATTCTGTTCGTGCTGTTCGGTTTTCGGCTTTGTGCTCGACGACTTGGAGCCACTTCAGATCCGACTTCTCGTGTCGCATATCTCGTCAGAGCACCGGCAAGTTACCGAGCACGACTGCAGGCGCGTTGCTATGGTGAGAGCAAGTGGTGCAGTGCATTCGGCGTGCTGCGACTTCTGACTGCTTCGTGCGTGCCTTTCGGCGTGTGAGTGCAGCGTTCACAGCGGGTGTCCCTGATCTTGGCCAAGCCTAACGGCGTTTGTGCGCCGGCCAAGGTGCCTGGAATCGACGGCAACTTCGTAAACGCTGCATTGAACCGCTACGCCTAGGTCCAGCCACTCATTACAGCCGGGAAGACGCTGTCGTCTAGGTGAGCGTTTTCCCTTTTGAACGCAAATGCAGACGCGTCGTGAGGTGCCTAGTCCAGCTTTCTTGGACGGCACTTATAATTATGAGGCAACTGTAGAATAGTGTAAGATAACGTTATGAAAAAATTAACGGTTATGGTCTGCACTCAAGGTCAAAGTATTTTATTCAGGTATGTACAGACAAGTAGGAGGCAGACATGAAGGCAAGTTTACATCTCACATGGTGTCGGCCCCTTTCCCCCTCCCCCTCCCGACACACCTCATTGGACATAATTGGTTGGTTGGTTTTTTGGGAGGAAATGACGCAGTATCTGTCTCATATATCCTTGGACACCTGAACCGCGCCGTAAGGGAAGGGATAAAGGAGGGAGTGAAAGAAGGAGAAATAAAGAGGTGCAGTAGCGGAGGGCTCCGGAATAATTGCGACAACCTGCGGATCTTTAACGTGCACTGACATCGCACAGTACACGGCCGCCTTAGCGTTTTTCCTTCGTTAAGAAGCAGCCGCCGCGGTAGGGTTGGAATCCGGGAATTCCGGATCAGTAGCAAAGCGCCTTAACCATTGAGCCACCAGTTAACGTTTTTAGGCAATTTTTAGCAGTAATTATCGCCATGGTGGCAAGACATCAAGGCAAAATAGATTAACATCATGCCTGGGCAAGCTTTTGGAGCATGTCACACTCGCCCGACTCACCCAACACCTGACGGAGCAAGACCTCTACCCGCACAGCATGGTGGGTTTCCGTCCCCAGCTGTCGGCACAGGACGCCATGCTCCAGCTCACACAGGATATTTTTGACCCCCTCATACCAGGCCACACAAATGCTGTCCTCGCCTTGGATCTCTCCAAGGCCTTTGATCGCTTAGACCATCAAGCGATCATGGCGGCGCTCTCCTCCTTGAACATAGGTGAGCGCATGTACACCTATATTCAAGCATTCCATACGAACTGCGTGGCCGAAATTCACTTCGGTCCCCACACATCCCGCCCATACACCCTTAGTGGGGTTAATTGGCACCCTCAGGAATGTCCTCTCCCCTTTTCTCTTCAATGTCGCACTCATCCCCCTTGCCCGCAAACTACAAACTATCCCCACCTTCGGCATACACTCTATGCTGATGATATCACTCTATGGACCACCCATGGCAGTGATGGAGGTATAGAGAATACTCTGCAGTCGGCAGCTACCCTCACCCAAACACATGCGCGGAGTATCGGACTCTGATGCTCTCCGGAGAAGTCGGAGCTCTTCATACTCTACCGCACAACCCGAAACTGCCCCACGGCCCCCATAACCGTGACACTGCAAGACCGGTACATCCCTGAGGTACACACTCTCCGGGTGCTGGGCCTCCACATCCAGAACAAAGGGAAAAACTCACTATCCAGAAACCCAAGCAGACGGCGGTGTCGATATCCCACCTAACCCGCCGAGTTCATGAACACAACCGGGGCATGAAGGAGCCCGACCCATGTCGTCTCGTTCATGCGTTCGTCCTCAACCGCTTTCTCTTCACGCTCCCCTACCTGAACCCCCAGGGCACAGACATCTAAACCCTGCATGCCATGATCCGAACAGCATTTATGACGGCACTACACCTACCCCTAGATAACAGCATTTATGACGGCACTACACCTACCCCTAGATACCTCAACCGAAACACTGTTCCAGCTAGGCCTATACAACACGATAGGTGAGCTTATCTAGGCCCACCGACAGACACAATACATACGTCTTGCGAGAACCACCACCGGAAGACACATTCTGCACACCCTCTGTATCCGGGTACCAGCCACGGATCCCACACAGCTCCAGGTCCCCCACGCCATTCACCGTGAACTACTTATTAAACCTCTCCCGAACACATGCAACACACCAACCAAGAACCCCGCCGCAGAGCTCGCGTACGGGCACTCTACAAACACTATGGCATGGAACCGAATGCCGCGTGGGTGGATGCCGCATGCACAGGCGAGGACGCGGTTGTAGCCATCACGAACCCCTCCCTACAAATGATTGTCACCCTTTACATATCCCCCACTGCCCCTTCGGAGAAGGCTGAAGAGGCCTCTATTGCCCAAGCCATCACGCGCACGGAGGCCCGGTATATGCTATCGGAGTTTAAAACTGCTTACTAAATTTCACCCGCGGGAGAGTTCACGTCCCTGCATTTCACTTACTGAACTCTCTCGTCACACACCCGCTCCGCCATAGGGGCTCAAATGGGTGCCTGCCCACTCCGGGAATCCCGGAAACGAGGCTGCCAACGCTTTTTAAAAAAGCCCGAGGGCTCTCTCAACCGGGCACCGGCGGCCTCCGATCTGGAGTTCTCACGGGAGCGCATGCAGTCATTCAGTGAAATGACGCAGGTCTGCAAAGCCTAACGTCGGCTGCACCTCTCACCCCATCCCTCCTCGACAATTATGACCAGACTCTTTGGAGGCGGCTTCAAACATGCACCTTACCCTTCCCTTATATACGCTCGCGCTATCACCAAGTCCCCACAAACCCCTCCTTTACCCTCTGCCACCCTTCATAGCCACTCTCGATCAAATCCTTAAAATCTGCCCGGCGGATCTTCCTCCGCGGGAACTGGAGCACCTTACCACTTGCAAGGCATGGGAGACCCTACTGCGGTCCGAGGCCCCGGACAAGCAAGCCATCGCCACAGGCTGGGCTGCCAGCGTCATGAGCCTCCCGGACATGAACGTTTGAGTGCAGTGGGGCCGTGCGAGGGCGCAAGGACCTGCACGTCATAAACTTCCTTGTGTTTAATAAAGTTTCCACCACCACCACCATCACCGATAGATATCCTGCATAAACACTATCGTTGGCCCCGCATAAGCAAAGGATGGCTGGCAACTGTGTCCTGCTTGCTCTTTCAAAAACTCCAGAGCAGATTTCACATTTGGAGCAAGCACTTCGACAGTTTTTCTCAAGCAATTTTTCAAAATCGTTTGGAAAACATGTTTTCTGGTTAGGTTCCTCACAGGTTTAAAAATGCACTGTTTCTGTATTTCATAGTTTCTTCAGTTGAGATGATGATACTTCTCCCTGCTTCCTTTGAACACGTGCAAGGAACTGCCAGGGGATATTTTCAAAACGTGGCAATAATCAAACAGTAGCCGATCAGGATTACATGGATGCTGTATCCTTTGCGTGAGGAATCAGAGGTCCTTCATGGCACTCATGTTAGCTTTGTGGTTGTCGTTTACAAGGCGCACCACCCAGAAGCCTACCTCTTCGATTTTGTGAGGACATATTGCATCAGTTTAGAGATACTCACCATTTCAGCCCTTTAGTAAAAACAGTGTGATGCTGGAAATCTGTATGAAGTAGACAGACCGTTAATTACAAAACAAAGCAAGGAATTTGTCAGTACAAGGTTGCCGTCAAGATCGGTGGCCACACCGATGTCCACATGGCCAGTTATCTGTAGCTATGGTTTGATTCGCCTCTCATCGACGATGAGAGAACACACTCTTGACTTGTGTGATTCAAGTTTGTCAAGCTCAGGTCTTAGCCAGGCTTGCTCCAAGGCACTAGATCCCGTGCCTCCAGAAGTACTTCCAATGAATTTTTGTAGCGTGTTCCTGCTTGGAAGCTTGAACAATCTTTCCTTTCATATATGCTCATAGGCCTTTGTGGAAAGGTACCTATAGGTACAATGCAGTGTCGCACTTCGTCTTCCTTCCATCTCGGCATTTTCTCCTTGAAATTGACAACTTGGTTTAGCAGGAATACTGCAGCAATGTTTTTTCTTCAGCTTGTTCCCAGACCCGCCGCGGTGGATCAGTGGTTAGGCCGCTCAACTACTGATCCGGAGTTCCCGGGTTCGAACCTGACCGCGGCGGCTGCGTTTTTATGGAGGAAAAACGTTAAGGCGCCCGTGTGCTGTGCGACGTCAGCGCAAGTTAATGATCCCCAGGTGGTCGAAATTATTCCGGAGCCCTCCACTACGGCACCTCTTTCTTCCTTTCTTCTTTCACTTCATCCTTTATCCCTTCTCTTACGGCGCGGTTCAGGTGTCGAACGATATTTGAGACAAATACTGCACCATTTCCTTTCCCCCAAAACCAATTATTATTATTACTTGTTCCCGGGTATATTATATAACCAAAATTGCACTCTTTTTAAAACCTTCCCAGCTCCATTTTATATTGATCGACTGTGGTACGAAGCCCTATTTTTTTCTTCAGGTGTCTCTCCTTCCTCTTCCACTTCATTCTCTCCACTGTCAGAAGGCTGGAAGATCTGATGTCAAGTTGCGTAGTTTTGTCGGCGCGAACAAGAAATTCTTTATCTTGGTTTGTAAAAATGCCTCCTGAATGCTGTTGTGTCAGTTCAAAATAGCTGCCACTTGCAGTAGGAGAGGGTTCAGCGACCTTACTCTCAACGTCAAACACTGGCACTTCAACACTCGTGGTTTCGTCGTGCTTACGTTTTTTTCGGGGACTCATCTTGGCCGTGGTGCGCTTCCAAAGCTGATAGTTTTGTTATGCTTACACTGGTCCCTTCCTTCAAAGTTCGGGGTTCCAAGTATTACAAGTAGTCTGTGAACACTGATGGCACAACTCCCTTCTTCAGAACGCGCCTTTGACCTTCTGCGAATCCTGATTGTTTGAAATGTTTGCCGCATTCCCTTGAATAGTCTGAGGTGCTGTTCGGGACCAGTCGTCTCTTCGTATTGCTATCAGCCACTGGCCACGCAGAGCAGCTTGGGTGGGGATCTCATGGAAGGAAATGTCTGGCTCCTTCCTTTTGCTGTCTGACCGGCACAGTGGTGCACAGCAGTATGTCATTGGCATCTGTAAAGAGAGCAGTATTTGACTCAATCTATTCCTTTCAATAATTCAGCGTTTCGTTTAAAAAAATAACTTGTTTTGAAACTTGACAAACAAGGGAAACTAAATACGTGTTGCATCGTTCGGTTCAACTCACTTGAAAGTAGCCATCGTGACAATAGGTGAAGCTTGTGTTTTCATTTTATCACCGAATTACACAATTAGGCCGTACACTGCAAACAAACAAACCGTGCTCCGAAGCCAATGCACGGGAGCTGGGCAGGGAAGAAGTGTAGTACCACAGTCCAGGAAATGGACGTGCACATCTATTCTTAAGGCAGTACTGACGCGTAGTAAAGTTTCTGATGCATGCACAGGCCTCAATGCGACTCAACACGAGTTCAATGTTCTGCGATGTGAGGCCCGGTTCACATGCTGCGACAAGAACGAAAATAATCGGTCTAGTCCGCCTGCGGCTAGACCGACGGCCCTCCCCAGTCGCAGACGGGCAGAATTTGCAGCGTCGCAGTCGAAAATCGCATGCATGTGCAACGGGCCCAAGAGAAAGAAGCACATAACGATCGCTGGAAGGATAAAACAAAGCTGGCACTTACAACTTGACTCAATGCTGGAATGCTCCAGCACCCGAAGGCATAAATAAAGTAGAAGCAAGACCTTGGAAGCTGCGAAACGTTGCACGGTACGAAAGCACGACAGCACAACGCGGTTGGACGCACTGGCTTGCTAGTAATGCTGACTCAGGTGAACGTTTCCCTGAAAGAAACTTCTAAAAACCTCTAGATTGACGAAAAACCTAGCGTATAGTTTTTTACTCCTGAATGGGGCGATTCCTGATTGGACAAAGTATCAGCGCAGTTCACTCTTTCATCCATTTGTTATACATTTTATGAGAGATAAATGTGTATTAGCCGCAACTGTACCTTTTCTCCTTAATTTTTTGCAGAGTTGCCATACATAGAGGGCCCAGAGATGACACTACTAGATAGAGGGGGAGTCACTCGCCCTCTATCTGAAGTGAACTTCGAGCAGACGACTTCCGTTTCACCGCACCGCCTTTTGAGCTGCTCCTTCAGTAGGCAGATCTTTACGCTCAAATAACCGTGCAGCCCTTTGAAAAAACATAGGAGTTGGTCCCAAGTTGAAAGAGCCGGCATTGTCTGCTAAGCCCCGTCTACACATCAAAGTATTTTATTCAGACAACATTAATTTGTCTACTTCAGTTTGCCCATTTATTAAAGGCATGTATACCAGCAGGCGGGTCGATTGCAAGCTTGCAGCGCTTTTCTTGTGTTTGCAGCTTGCAATGTGGCGGTTGATTTCTGATTTTCAACCCTTACAATCAAATCTGCATGCTTTGCAGGAAAAGTACAAGGGCCCTTTTTTACTTGCCTACAACCACCCTCTGTACTTCGCATCCGCTTACCCCTCGGTCAGATATATTGGTCATACGCTTTCGCCTTCTTTCTGCGTGGCTCATTTTTCCTCAGTCTCCTGGTCCAGAAGTTGCCACCTGACATGCAGCACGTTTGAAAGGTTAAGGTACGCGGTGAGCGTAAACGTCAGGCGTTGATGCAGGCACTACACGTAAAAATTAAACTTCTTTCGTAGCGCCGCAGTCACTCGTAGCTCCGGAGATCACACGCCCCATTAAACAGGTTGAAAGTCCTAATGGTTTCGTGTTTCCTCACTGTGCAGCAGCAGATAATTTACCGTTGCAGAACTGCTTTCGCCATCTATCGGCTTGGCAGAACACCAAACATAGATGAGCAGTAACTAGCATTTTTGAGTTTTTTTTTCGTTCGAAAAGCAATATAATCAGACACACCTGCCTCTAGGCCGCTTAAAATAACGATTATATGGCCTTTAAAATTCCTGGATTTCAAAAAAGGACGCTAGATAACTAAAGCAAAGAACAAAATACCTAGATGTAGGGATAAATTCATGGAGGAGGAATTTTACTTCCTCCATGGATAAATCCCCATTGTTGGCATGACTGCTTTCGAACCGGCTCTCGGCTAAAGTGTACTGGAAGGGGCAGTGGGCTCACTGGCCCTGGTCCTCTGAAGCCGTTCATATCAAGTACGAGAGATGGCGCCACCACTGTAACGTCTTGCTGGTCCAGCCTACGGTGCTGCTCGGTCGCGCACACTTGTGTACGCGCTGCTTTAATTCCTGCGCCTACTTTTATGAGGGGAAATGGCTGACGGACGGTCCGCGCATGGTCTGCAAAGGAATTCATTATTTAGCGTTTTTATGCTCCAGGCAGGGCGAGATGTAGCGCGGTACCCAATCAGCGATACGTCATCATCAGCGATCTGACAGAGACAGATGGTATCAAAGGAAATGCTAATTTTGTCAGGTTTTTCCGCCGATGCTTCCATGCTGCTGAAGGTAGTGATTTTAAATCTGGCGAAACCGATCAAGATGTTAGCCAGAGCGCATCTAACCTTTTCTTTTTAGCCTCACGCAGGCCAACTAAATACAGATTGTAGCTCTAACTGTAGTACAAAATGTGTGGTAGTCTTTGATGTGAGCGGAAATTCTGAGAGCATGCAGTATTCCTTGAAGCTTATCTTGGACATTAAGATAGTCAATAAGGGTCGGCGAATGCTGTGCAGTGAAACCTGAATGCGCATGCTTCTCTTATACCGTGGTTCACGGCCTCTTAACATTCTTTTACGTGATTAATGTCTGCACTGTGAAGAGGGGCCTGACAAACGTTATTCGCTATCAGGCCTCGAACAAATTTTGTCACTTAATTGAACAATACAGTTACAAGCACTTCCACATTTACATCATGGGCAACGGCTCAGCTTAAGATGCCTTGCTTTTTCTCGCTTGCCCGTATTTCTTGGAGTTTATCCCTTTCACATAAAAGTGCAGCCGAGAGATTATGTAAAAGCTGATGATCTTGGCAGAAAGAATAGGTGTGTGAGCTGAGCAGCCAACATCTTGTCCAAATCTTTCTTTCACAACTGCCAGCACGTCCTGGATGCTGTCAGTCTGCAGTTGATGACAACTGAAGCATTCAGTGAAAATGTTTTCAAGCTTGCTGACAAAGTCGAAGAGCACACTCGATGGGTACAACATTCCCCCATTATCGAGAAAATGTGTTAACCGAGCGAGTTGTAAGTCATCACGATGAAGTGGCTTCCCACGTGGAATTCGTACTTTTTTCTTCGATGGTGCGCACATAGTCCCGAAGCACAAATTGCGGTTGTGGTGGTAGTGGTTTTATTAAAAATAATAGTAAAAAGGAAGGAAAAGATTTTTGCTAGCCCCGGCATCTGCCATCGATACTGAAGCACCTGAGCTGGGGCAGCGGAAATAAAGGACAGCAGGCAGAATGGAGAAATGCAATGAAAGAGTTGAGGGGACAGGAAGAGAGGATAGGGGGAGAAGTAATATGTACAAATTTTTACACAATAAGAAATAATAATAATAATTGGTTTTTTGGGGAAAGGAAATGGCGCAGTATCTGTCTCATATATCTTTGGACACCTGAACCGCGCCGTAAGGGAAGGGATAAAGGAGGGAGTGAAAGAAGAAAGGAAGAATAGGTGCCGTAGTGGAGGGCTCCGGCATAATTTCGACCACCTGGGGATCTTTAACGTGCACTGACATCGCACAGCACACGCGCGCCTTAGCGTACACAATAAGAAATGTGTCCAGGTTGTGCGCGTGATTAGCTCATTTTAGAGGAATTAAATCACACACGCGCACAGCACTGTGTTCGTTTCAACTGGAGTGGGGCGTCCAGTTATTAATCGTTCAAGGTAGAACTCGTGGAGCGTTCGGTCACTGCGTGTAACTACCTGACGGAGAACAGACGGGACGTCAAGCCCGTGTGTTCGAGAAATGCAGAGGCTCACCAACGTTCGCTCACGAGTGCGCGCACTGCCCTGCGGCCACAATAGCGTCTTGATGGAGTCTGGTAGTATGCCCTGCGCCCTATAGGCCGCGAGCATATCGGGACGAGCATCGGCGAACGCGGAACAGCGAAGCAGCAGATGTTATAGTGTTTCCACGGCACCGCATCCGTCACACACATCACTCATCGCGAATCCGTGACGCACCCGTCGTTCCCCGGGCCACACGCAGCCAATGCGCCCGCGGAGGATCATTGCACGTTGTGACCGTGTAAGTGCGCGACAGCCGGTGACACTGTCGATGCGCTCACCTCCCGCGATGCGTGGGTCGGGGTGCTGCTTTCGGAGATGGTCGTGGATGGCCGCACGCACGTCCTCCAGCGCAAGGGGCAGATCGCTGGCAGGTAGTTGGTGTGCAGCGGCCGCGAGGTCGTCAGCTTCTTCGTTGCCGGCGATGCCGCAGTGACCGGGCACCCACTGTGCACGCACGGCACAACCTCTCTGCGCGAGGCGCTCGATGCGCGAGCGAATTTCCCGCACTAGTGGGGTACCGCGGCGGTTATATTGCAGGCGGCTGAGGGCGGTGCGGGAGTCGCACAGCAGAGCACTCCTGGGCGGCGGAGGGCCGAGGGTGAGCAGCAGGTCCAGCCCGAGCCGGATCCCCATCAACTCCGCCGTGGTGGAGGAGCCCAGGAAGGCTGCGTGTTGCTGGCTGTGCAGTCGCAGGGCGGGGATGGTGGCCGCCGCAGCCAGGGAGCAGCTGTCGCGGGCCACTGAGCCGTCGGTGTATACGAGGAGATGGTCCTGGAGCTCCTCGTGTATGACGGCTCTGGCCAGCTGCTGCACAGCACAGAGGGGTGTGCTCCGCTTTTCCGCAATGCCGACGATCTCTCGCTGTACCTCCGAGGCAGCAGGCCAGGGCGCGCAGGAGCCGTAGGGGGGTGGGCCTTGGGTCAATTGCTCATACTCGAGCAGCGCCGCGCCCATTCGTGAGCGCGGGTGCGAGCGCATACGCTGCAGCAGCGAGCCGCCGTCCGGTGCGCGGTGAAGCCGGTCGATGTGATTCAGTGTCCTGCGCGCTGCTTGGAGCTCAAGGGGCCACGCTCCTGCCTCGGCCAACGTTGCGGCGCACTGCGAGTTTTTGGGCAGGCCTAGGCACACGCGCAGGGACTTGCGGTGCTGAAGTTCTTCCAGCACGGCTTGCGCACCGTGACGAGCGGCAGCGCATAGAGCACCGCCCCCAAAGCTGCGGCATTGTATAGACGCAGCGCGGCTTGCTGGGAGATGCCCTGGCCTCGAGCGGTGAGCTTGTGCACGGCGGCGGTGATCCTCTTCATCTGCAGACAGGCCTTGGTCGCCGCGGGGCGGAAGGAAAGGCGCCAGTCGATGTCCAGGCCAAGGTACCGCACCGATTTACGCCAAGGAATCGGAGTCCCATCCAGCGACAGTGGCGCAAGGTGCGCGCGCGAGCGCGAAACGCAGGCCATGGCCACCGATTTGCCCGCGCTCAGCGACAGACCAAGGCCGCGCAAGGTGGCATCGATTGCGGTCAGGGCTCCCTGAAGGCACCCCCGCACGCGGAACGCCTCGCCCGGTGGTCCCCGGCACCACAGAGCTATGTCGTCTGCATATATGGACATGTACACACATGGTGTCGGCCGCTCGTGGGGAGGGAGGCCGGCACCACCGACATGGCCACATTAAACAGAAATGGTGATAGGACAGAGCCCTGCGGCACGCCCATGTCGACCGGGCGAGGGTTGCAGAGCTTACCCCCTACTCGTACGCGCATGGTGCGCCCGCTCAGGAAGCCATGAACGTATCGCAAAAGGCGCCCTCTCACACCAGCCCCCTCAAGAACCGCGAGAATTGGTGCGCGGTGAACGTTGTCAAAAGCGCCCGAGACGTCCAGTAGTAGGAGCAGCGCAACCTGGCCTGCCGCCCTGGCATGCTCCAGCGCTGTAACAACGTCCGATATAGAATCAGCCGTGCACCGCATCCCACGCAAACCCGTCACATATTGCGGCCCGAAATGCAATTCACAAACCGCGCTCTTGTATTCCAGGGTTCTGTCCGCGCAGTGCAGATTCTTCTCCCGTTTTTTTTCGCAACTCTTCGTTCTTCGGGACTCCAAATAATGCCATCTTTGGAGCACCCTTCACGTGAACGCAACCCGTTCTACACTCAGGTGCGTAGCAGTGGTTTTGTCGGCGTTGAGACATGCTACAAAAATTTTACGCGAAGACTTGGTCACATTCGCTGCACACACCTTTTCCGCATGTTACTGGAGAGCAAAGGTTCATAGACAAAACGCGAGCAGCACAACGTTTCAAGAAAACGCGATAATAAACACAAGCACGCACGCCCAGGCTCCAACACGGTCGACACGGCCCGCTACAGTGAGGTTGACATCAGAGCCGCGCCGCAGCCTTTCGGTGAATCAAAAATCGTTGATATTTCCGGCGCGCCCGCCAGTGGGGGCTTGGGTGGACAGTAAGCCCACTGCCCTCTTCTCGTACTACACTTTAGCTCGGCCTGCGGCGAAGTCACCCCAACGTCGCGTTCTCTCGGCAGCCAGCAGCTTAACGGCCGCGGAGCGCAGAGTTGCCAGGCGCAGAAGCTACGGAACACGTGACTTGCATATATATATATATATATATATATATATATATATATATATATATATATATATATATATATTGTAATGGAGCTTGGAGAGGGAGGGCGGCTCCTGTCAGAAGAAAATGTTAGAGCGACTTGAACGCTCGGTCAAAAGGCATTTAAATCGCATGTAAGTCAATCCTTGCATTAAGAAAGTATTTCAAATAAAAGCTTGAAGGAATTTCATACGGGCTTTGTTATCAAGCGAAGCATATTCGGTACACGCGTCCGTGACTCGCAGATTTCTGTGCCCCAGCAATGTCGTCCCCGAGACAGGACGTAGCGTTGCTGTGAATAGCCAGGCTGCACGTCCGTCTTGTTTCTGTTCGCTTAGGTGTTCCCTGTTGTGTGGGGTGTTCCGCGATCATTAAGGCGGCACCTCCGGAGTGAGGCGCGGGCATTTTTTGCGACGTCCGTGCTGACCTCCGCCATTACTCCATATGGGTAAATGGGCACATAATTTTTGGTAGTGGGGGACGGTCTCGTGCTGTCCCCCTTGTTGACAAATCAAAAGACAGTTGCGCTTTTATTACGGTTCAGCCTCGTTAAGGAGCGGAAGCTGTGGTGTTCGGGCACGGTTTAAGAGCATCTTAGGTGTTGAAACTGCACGCCGTACAGCGTGTAAACAATATGTTCGCCTTCTTTGACATGCGGGAGGCGCCGCGGAGAAGGGGCCATTCCCTTGCGGAGCGGCGGACTCGCGTAAGCGGTTTTCGGCGCCGTTTTTGGCTGTGTTTCTCGGTGTCTTGCGCTGCCACAGTGCGTCACAGGGTGTGGGCGTGAGGTCCTCCGATTCGAAGTTGTGTTAGGCACCGTGTAAGAACAAAGTTGGCTGGAACCGGCTTTCTGTGCTGCGGTTTGCAACCAGCCGCAGTGATCGTTGTGAAAACGCACATGGTGACGCGAACCGACGCCAATGCATGGTAGTCGCGGCCTTCTGTATGTACAGGTGCCCCAACAGTAATACGGAGCACGCGAGCTGTGGCCGAACTGGGAAAAACTGGTGTACCTGTATATGAGTGGCGCGAAGGTCCACCATCACGTTCGAAGCTGTGCGGGAAAGCCGCCGTTCGTGCGTACAGGGGCTGCATTCATGGCCTCGCTTTGCAGAGCGCTTGGGCTTGTATTTTTATTTGCGTGCGATTTGCACTCGGTCGCAAGTTTTTAAACGTAACGTCGAAAATTAATCTGTTTTCACGAGTGTGTGCATACAGCATGAAGATAGAACCGCTGCAGGTTAACAGCAAATTGTAGTCATGGGAAATTGACAAGTACTAGAAACAGGCTGCAAGATTTTTTTTCTGGAACAAGTTAGTTCAGATGAACAAGCAGTCCCGTTCCGGATGGGACAGCATCTGGCACGTCCAGTCTTCCTGCGTGCTCGTCCTAAGGAAAAAAGAACATAGCGATGGATTACTTTTTTCACAACTGGCGCCGCTGCGTGTTCTGTGCGAGTTCTGTACAGAAAATATGAAAACCCATCTCCCTAGACCCACATTTAAATGATTATGCAACTTATCTCAGGCAAGCAGACAAAAGCAACCCCAATGCATTCAACAACCGAGTCTGACCTAACGAAAAAAAATTTCAAACTAAATACCTTGCCTAAAACATTTTACAGAATACGCTGTTGCTAAATGCAGTGAAATGACGAATGTCTAAAGGGCCGTGTAAATAGTCTTTCTCGTTGATATTATTAGCTTACCCAATTTTTATTAAAAAGCACCATCTTTTCATATGAGTTATTAAATTATGATATTTGGTCGCACTTAACGCGGCCCATTCTCAAAAGCCGCTTCAATCGTCGACGCACTTCAGCCGCTGACCTTCCAAATGGCAGTTCGTAAAACGCTTTGCCGTTTCCAGTGCGGTTGCTGCAGTTTGGCGCACTGCACGCAGTCATAGCTGACGACTGCATCCCTCACTTCCACAGCAGAACCCGAGACCTGACGCCACAGGTCTGCACGGAAAATGTGTGAAATGTAGCCGACAGCGTGGGCTCACATGAGGAGTCGAGCTGACGAGGGGTCGCTCTGCACTGCGCCTGTGAAGTCAACTTCTTCGTGGAAAGTTGAGCACTTGACGTCAAGAAAATTATGTGACCGCCTCTCGGCGAATGGCGTTCGGAGCAGCATGCGAAAACAGACGCGCAACCCTGCTCGCTAAAACTTTGGCGCCAGGCAATCATTGGAGCAGATAGAATACTGGAACCGAGCGACCACGTCTGCGCGAAGCACTTTCCCGCTCATAGGGTATAAAATCGCACTATACGCCGACTTCAATAGCGAGTCACTTGTAAATGCACCCAAGAAACAGGTGCTGTTTCCCGGGTGTCCCAAATATGTGACAAAAGAGGCCAGTTCAAGGCGGCCTTTAAGAAAACGACAGTCTGCAGCCACGTGTGCCAAGCGGTCCGCACCCGCCGCTGCCGCACTGCCCTCGGGGACGGCCCGTGAAAAAGAAAGACGCCAATCCAGCATGCATGGAGCCCTCGGAAGAAACTGTGCACAGGTGGCTGGAGTTCATCATGCGTGTCAGATGATCAAGGAACAGGCCCTTCTTCCACCATAGAACATGGAAGCGCCTCCTCACGAGCAAGCTCCGTCTTCATCGCCATTCATGGAGCTAAATTTTGTTCTCTTGAGCACTGGTCCCTGTACTTAACATTCTATAGGTGCTCAGCGTTACCTGTACATCCCATGGCAGCGTAGCAATTAATTTCGGCCGGCGATTTCGTGGCCAGTTTCCACCCGCTGTATATTTTGGTGCAACCAAACATGATGGTATTAAAGGCAGGAGGCATGTCGGTCGACCGCAGCGGTGACCGAGTGGTTGAGAATACTCCTCGCAGGCGGGAGGTGCGGGGTTCGATCCCCAGTGCCGCCGGGCACCCACCAGTGACACAATTGGTACAAGCTTCCCCTGGCCTGGTGCTCAGCTTAATCAGGGTGAAATGCTTAGGAAATTGGTCTTTGACCCTCACCTTGAGCAAACGAAAAATACCTTCAGCCGTGGCGCTCTTTGGCCGCAGATGCCCTAGCGCCATACATAATCACTCTCATCATCAGCCATGCCGGTAAGATTTATAACAAATGCGCTGCTCCATATTTATTTATTTATTTATTTATTTACAGTACCTACAGCGCTCAACGGCCATTATTCCAGGGGGGTGTAAAGAAAAAAACGGCAAAATAGAGTAATCCGTACATACGTACGTTCATATACAGAAAAACGCGGTTACTGACCGGACAAGAACACTTCCTTTTAAATATGTTAAAAAATAAAAGTAGGATTTGGTTACATACATTCAATACGGAGGCTCTGCACGACATAATAAATATACACCAGAACTAAAGAGAAAGGAAACGCCTATGTGCGCCAGACGCCTTGGTGACAAAAACAAAAAAAAATCATCAGAAATGAGACATAGAACACCGCAGTTGAGTAGAGAAAGATGAAGGAGGAGCAGTAATGATGTGTTCTGGTAAATTATTCCAGGCATGGATTCTTTTTAGAATGTGTATTTGAAAATATTGACGCGGCACATGGGTCCGAATCCCGAATTTGTGTCACAATAATAAGCGTCATAATCTGCCGCAACGGGCGCACCTGATGGATCGAAACGCTGGAAGCTGATGTGGTGGTTCGGATGCAGCGAAAAGGGTCGAAGAAACCGGACGGTGACGCCAAACACACAGCGTATGCTGCAGATGCTCGACAGCCAACATATCGGTGCCATCGGAAGTGGAGCCTCTCGCTTCGAAGTGAACTCGTCGATGTTGCTGCGGTTTTCGGACCGAGAACTGGATATAAACTAGGTACGGGTCTTTCGCTTCGTCTTTTCTTGCCTATAACAAATTGGATGGACAAAAAATTTGGCCCGTTTTTTATTTCGCTGGACGTCTTGGTAGCTCCTAGGCCTAACGAGCACTGGTTTGTTGCAGAAATTATTCTCATCATTCATACTGGATGGCGCCACTATCACCGAGTTGTCTCGTCTGCGTATGTTGAATGATGTAGCACACACAGAATGACAGAACATGCATTTCCTATTAGCTGTTGAAGCGTCCTGCACCATGATCGTGTGTAATGTCTGCCAGCGTGAAACCAATCACGCGCACGGATGGTCAGTCGCCAGCGACGCGCTGCTACACCGAAGCGATTGACAGGCAAGAGGCGGTTTTTTGGTGTCCCTTACGGTTCTCGATAGCCGCGGTGGTGTGGCTCTGCATTATTGAGCTCGCGAGTTAACTTGCAAGTTAGTTTTAAGGCGTCAATGGGCATGCGTGCGCTTCGTACCATGGCGAATCTATGAAAAATTAGTCGGCGAATTCTTGCGACACATACAGTATTGTGTGTTTTTATCGTGAAGATTTTCAAAAAATTCCCCGCCTGAAGCGCTTGCTCATTCGCAGTGGAACTGCACACAGAGCGTGCGTATCATGTTAACTTTTGTATCGTAGCAAGTTTGACAACGGTACATACTTAGTTGAGCCGCGCATGCTTTGAAAACGTGACCGCCTACGTAGAAAACGGCGAACCAAAACCAGCAAACATTTTTTTTTCGCTGCAGGGAGGCACTGGCGCCATCTGGTTTTTCAGTGGAAAACGTCACGAGAAGGCCGCTGAGTGAGGAGAGCGTTTCCAACAATATTCTTTGAAATGTAAAGCCTCGTTAAATCAGTTCTTCTGATATTTTTTCCTCTGAATTCGCCGAAATTGTTGTAAGCGCTTCAGTTGAAGCAGTCTTGATTGTAAAACATTTTATTCGCCGGGAAGAGCTTGGCAAGAGGTCGCGTTAAGTGGTCGAGAGTACATAGCCCTCGACGACTTTGTCAGCCCACTCCACCGCCAAAACTTGCGTTCTGGGGTCAGAGCTAGCCAGCACGGTCTCCCACCGCTCGAGAGAAGGAGCTGTAACTAGATCACCCGGAGGGGGCTCTATTTTGCAGTCCCACAGGATGTGATCGTAGGTAGCACGTTGGCCACAGTGTTTGCAGTTTGGGTTGTAAAGATCTGGATAAATGTGCGCGAGGAGTGATGGGGTGCGTATCGATCTCGTCTGTAGACGACGCCACGTAACCTTTTGTTCTTTAGTAAGTCTTTTGTCTGGAGGGGGGAAAATTCTCCTCTCTAGTTTAAAATGATTGGTGAGATCATGATATGTGATCATTGAGTCCTTCGTGAAATTCAGGAAGCCAGACTCATCCACTGCCCGGTCGACGAAACCTCGGGCTTTATTGTGGGCTGCCTCGTTCCCCGGATTCCCCGAATGGGCTGGGACCCATATCAATTCGGAATAATTTGGTGAGAATTTGGTTGCGTTAAGGATTCTAAGGGAGGTGTTTGTAATTCGCCCTTTAGCGAAATTATTGATACCCATTTTGGAATCGCTGAGGATGATGCTCCCTTGGGTATGTGCTAGGGCGAGGGCTATAGCCGCCTCTTCTGCCGTTTCAGAGGATTTCGTTTTGATTGTCGCCGAGACGATGTGGTCACCATTCTCGTTCACAACCACAACTGCAAAGGCATTGGTATTTTTGTATTCTGCCGCATCTACATAAAGTGTTGCAGCGCACTGTCTGTATTTCTTATGTAAGGCTTTGGCTCGTGCTTGTCTTCTACCCTCATGGTGTAAGGGGTGCATGTTTTTGGGGAGTGGTTTGATTAGTAGGGCCGTCCTATAGGCGCGGGGTAAGTCTACTTTAGCATCGTTATTCGTAGGTTGAAAGTTAATTCCGAGCCTGGTAAGAATACTCCTGCCAGTTCTGGAATTGGCTAATCGCGCTGTTTGAGCAATTAAATGGGCTTCTTTCAGTTCATTGTAGGTGTTATGTATTCCTAACCTCATAAGCCTTTCGGTTGAGGCATTTAGTGGGAGTCCTAACGCAGCCTTATAGGCCTGCCGTATCATGCTATCCAATTTGTCCTTTTCTGCTTTCGAAAATTTCAGATAAGGGGTGGCATAGAGTATCCTGCTTAGCGCAAAGGCCTGCACTAGGCGGCATAAATCTCTTTCCCTCACCCCTTGTCTGCGGTTAGCTATGCGGCGGAGTAATCGCGCCGTCGCTTCTACCGTGCGTTTTAGCTTAGTGAGTGTGTCAGTATTTTTTCCATTTGTTTGTAAATACAGCCCCAGTATTCTCATGGTCTGTACCTCTTTGACAGATCGTCCATTAACATAGACGTTTATTTGCGGGGGGGATGTCGTGGTACGCCTACCTTTTTGTTTACGACGGATCACGAAGAGTTCAGATTTTTGCTCAGAACAAGTGAGGCCGGAATCCCATGCGCATGCCTCGATGATGTCCACTGCTACTTGGAGTGTGTCTTCTATGTAGCCTTCGCATCCTTTGGTTACCCAAAGTGTGATGTCATCTGCATAGAACGGGTGATGTAGGTCTGGTATTTGTGCCAGTTTGGGGGGAATTTTGATGAGGGAGAGGTTAAAAAGGAAAGGGGACAGGACGGAGCCCTGTGGCGTTCCTTTACTTCCTAGTTTGATTGGGGCAGACTCTATTGTTCCGACCGTTATCACTGCTGTTCTGTTAGTGAGGAAGGATCGGATGTAGTTGTACGTCCTTTCTCCGGGGTTGATTTCTGACAAGTTTGTCAAGATGGCTTTGTGGGTGACGTTGTCGAAAGCTTTAACAAGGTCTAAACCCAATATTGCTTTCGTTCCTGTTCCCTCGTCAGCCTCAATTATGTCCTTGTTAAGCTGCAAGAGAATGTCCTGGGTAGATAGTTGGGCCCTGAATCCTAACATTGTTTCAGGTAGGAGGTTCATGTCCTCCGCAAAGTTTTGGAGCCTATTGAGGATGACATGCTCCATGAGTTTGCCTAGGCATGATGTTAATGAAATTGGGCGTAGATTCTCAGTGCTGAGTTTCTTACCCGCTTTAGGAATAAAAGTGATTTTCGCGTGTTTCCACTCTGGTGGTATGTTGCCTGCATGCCAGTATTTGTTCATAAGGTCTGTAACCGCCGCGATCGACGTTGCGTCTAAGTTCCTGAGAGTCTTATTTGTTACTTTGTCTGGTCCTGCCGCAGATGTTGTCCGCAGTTTTCCAATTGCGTACCAGACCTCTGCGTCTGTGATGTCTGCGTCTAAATTTGGATTAGGAGTCCCCCGGTAGTCTGGTTGTGTGGTACTATCATCCGTGTTTAGATAACGTTCTGCTAGCTCTTTGATTAGGTCTTCAGTTGTACCCTCATATTTATGTATGAGTCTGTACAGTTGACTTTGTTGCACGGGACGTGTTTGTTCTGGATCGAGCAGGTGTCTTAGAAGATGCCATGTCTTCTTATTTCCGAGCTGTCCATTGACGGTTTCACATATTTGGTTCCATTGTTGTGTTTGGAGAGTAAGTGTATGTTCCTCGATTCGCCTCTCGATTTCAGCGATCTTTTTGCGTAGTCGCTTGTTGTGTTTTTGCTGCTTCCAGCGTTTTTGGAGGCCTTTTTGTGCCTGCCACAGGTGTAACAGTTTTGAGTCTGCAATCTGCTCCTCCTTCTCAACTGGCACCACAACGCTAGTGGAGCTGACATCCTCATTCAGGGAGATAACCCAGTCGCTAAGGTTAGAGATCTCCTTTGGAGCTGTTTTGTCGCGAAGTTGCCTGAACTTGTCCCAATCCGTGGTTCGTATTTCTTTTGCTTTGTTTTTAAGTTTTGTCGTGGGGAAGGTGATGCTAAGGATGAAGTGATCACTACCAAGGTTTTGCCCGGTGTTGACCCACTTTGCGTCCTTGACGTTTTTAGAGAAGGATAAGTCTGGAGATGTGTCTACACATACACGGTTACCCATGCGTGTGTGGTCGCTCGGGTTGTTTAGCGTTGTGAGCCCTAGTGACTGTATGATTTGCCAGAGCAGGTTCCCTTTCGGAGTTGCTTTGGTATATCCCCATGCTGGGTGTTGAGCGTTGAAGTCTCCCACAATTAATAGTTGAGCCTTAGCAGCCAGCTTTACTGTGTTTATCAACAAGTGTGGGAGTCCATTGCCTTTGTTTCTGGGAGGGTTGTATACATTAAGGATGAAGAGATTTGAGCCTCCTTTTTGCCTTGGTACTATTTCAAGTAGGGTGTAATCTTCTTCCGAATCATTTATAAAATGTTGAATTGCGGTGATATTTCTATGCACCAGAGTGGCTGTGAAGGAGCCGGCTGCGTTACTAGTATCAGAATGAGGTGGCAGATAAGCTTTATAGCCTGGCAGTGTAGCCCTGCCGCTAGCTTCTTGCAATGCAATCACGTCTGGGGTTGGAACAGACGGTGCTTGTTGGATGTGGAGCTGCAAGTGGGCCCGCTTGCGGCGGAAGCCTCTGCAGTTCCATTGCCAAATTTCAAATTTTTGGCGTGGTGCCATGTTGGGTTATAGATGGTTGTGGCGTCGTGGACAGATCCAAGGTGGGGGGTAGGCGGGCCTCGATAGTTGTAAGCCTATCCATTATTTGCTGCATGCAGGTGGCTATTTGGGATACCTGTCCCTCTAGTGTTGCAAAGCGAATATCTATCTCTGCAAATTTGGTAGTAACGAGGCCTTGGAAGGTTGCTTGTTCTGTTGATATAGCGCTAGTTCTCTCTGACAGAGTAGTGATGTCTGCCCTGAGTTTGGTAGGCGCTTTCGACGGCTGCGGGGTGTCGGCTTCCGAAGCCTCGGCCTTTCTTTTGGATTCCTCGCCTTCTTTTGTAGGATGCGGTCTTTTAGTTGCTATTCTGGCGTCTGTGTCCGTCGCGTTATGGGCTGAAGACTGGGACGCGTTGGAGGGAGTGTGGCAAATAGCGTCTGTTTCCATCGCATTATTGGTCGAATCCTGGGACGCGGTGGGTGGCATTCTAGCCGCAGTGGCATTCTGTACCTGATGCGCTTGTAACAGGCGTTTATTGTCAGCCAACTCTTTTTTAAGGCTGGCAATTTCTCTGTCTCGGGATTGTAGTTGGATCTGAAACTCCTTCTCTCGAGCGTCAATAGATTGGGAGGCCTCTGCTGGCCAGCTCACCTTTTTATTGGAGCGGCTATCGCTGCGTCCGCGGCTTGAGCTTCTCTTGTCGTTCCCTGCAGGGTTCCCCAGGGGCGGGAAGGAGCTGGAGTTGTTCCGGCTGTGGCTTCCTCCTTTTCCGGTAGCACCGTGTTCCTTCTTCCTGGGCCTAGACTGGTGTCCGTGTAGTGATGAGTCGTTGTCCCCTGGCTTGGGTGTCTGGTTGCCATGGGGCGTTCCTCGTTTGTTCTTGTTGATCAGCCGGAATTTGCAGTTCCGGCTGCCTGTGTTGTGGCCCCCGTTGCAGACGATGCATACGGGTTGGCAGGTTGGCTGTTCTCCCTCAGGTGGAGGCGAGTGATTTTCTCCGCAGCGGCGGCAAAGGTTCGTTGTAGGTTTGTAGCAGACATCGGCCCGGTGTCCTACTCTCCTGCAGTTGTAGCATACCTCATGTTGCTCCCTGAAGGGGTGGACCCGAAAGACGCCGCACTGATAGATTACTTGGCTGGGTAGCTTCTTTCCAAAAAAGGTGATTTGTATTGTTCTGGATTTCCCGATCCTTCGGGCATCCACAACTTCTATTCCTTCGTTTCGGTTTCCGAAGCCTTGGCGAACCGCTTCGGGCGAGTCTCCCGCGTAGGCGTTGTAAATGACCCCTTTTACCGAGTCTTCGGGCGCCGCCACGTACGACGTTACGTTGTAGGTTTGATCTTGGAGGTTCAGTTTTTTAATATTGGCGTATGCAGTCGCCCGTTGACGATCGGGCGTGCATAGCGTAAAGGTGTTGTTGGCCGTATTGACTCTGATAATGTCTTCATTCTTCACCGTATCATACGGCAGCCTGGCCACCTCGCAGGCGCAGAAGAGTAGTAGTCCGGGCGCAAAGTCCCTCAGATTCCAACCTTGTGGTCGGCAGACGATTTTGTAGTCGTCGGTCGGTAAGCGCGGGAGGAGGGCTTTCTTGCTGAGTGCAAGTAGCTTCTTCCCGTTCTTTCGCGATGGAAAATTGGAATTAGACTTGCCTTGGCCGTGCCCCTGCGCAGGCTCGTCGTCGGTTGATGCGGGCCCTGTATTCTTCAGGCCTCGTTGTCGGTCGCGGTAACGAAGAATGGTTTCCCATTTTCCGGCCTCGAGCTCCGACGGTGATATTTTCTCGCCTTCCACGGCGTACTCCATCTGTGCGGGTCCCTGGGCGCTCAGTTCCCGGCGGAGAGGTGATGAGCTAGGTCGAGCTCGATGGCTAGGCCGGCAGTCAGCCGGCAATATGCCTAGGTGTCCGTAGATTGGCAAAATCCGGCTGCAGCAGGCACTGGACAATGGCCCGGATGTCGTCCAAAATATTCGAGCCCGAAGGCTGACTCTTTCTGCCGAAAAGTGGCGTCGAGGCGGGAGCCCATGCGAGACACGTCAGCACAGCTCCGTGGCTTGGCTTGGCTTTTTTTTCTTGAAGCAGACGAAACGGCCGGAACGGCATATTCAAAGGACCCGCTCTTCTTGCAACGCTCGCCTCGGCGGCCTTGTCGTGACGCTTTCCACGGCAAAAACAGATGGCGCCACTGCCGCCCTTCAGGCAAAAAACGTCGTTTGAGCGTTTTTCCTCCATAAAAACGCTAAGGCGCCCGTGTGCTGTGCGATGTCAGTGCAAGTTAAAGATCCCCAGGTGGTCGAAATTATTCCGGAGCCCTCCACTACGGCACCTTATTCTTCCTTTCTTCTTTCACTCCCTCTCTTATCCCTTCCCTAACGGCGCGGTTCAGGTGTCCAACGATGTATGAGACAGATACTGCGCCATTTCCTTTCCCCCAAAAAACCAAATATTATTATTTTGGTTCGCCGACATCGACGTAGGCAATTACGCTTTCGCATCATGCACGGCTTAAGTAAGTACTGTTGTCAAACTTGCTACGGTACAAAACTCACCATAATACGCAAAGTCTGTGTGCAATTTCGCCGCGAATGAGCGAGCGGGTCGGCGGGGAAATTTTTGAAATTCTTCGCGATAAAAACGCACAACACTGTATATAAAGAGAAACTCAGTAGGAAGGTTTTTTTAGCTCATGTCTTTTAATTATTTGCCGTGCCTGCATAAAATGAACGAAAAACCTAAATTACCATCTGCCCAACCTGTCCGACCACCGCACCAATTTACATTCATTGACCCGCCGCGGTGGCTCAGTGGTTAGGGCGCTCGACTACTGATCCGGAGTTCCCGGGTTCGAACCCGACCGCGGCGGCTGCATTTTTATGGAGGAAAAACGCTAAGGCGCCCGTGTGCTGTGCGATGTCAGTGCACGTTAAAGATCCCGAGGTGGTCGAAATTATTCCGGAGCCCTCCACTACGGCACCCCTTTCTTCCTTTCGTCTTTCACTCCCTCCCTTATCCCTTCCCTTACGGCACGGTTCAGGTGTCCAACGATATATGAGACAGATACTGCGCCATTTCCTTTCCCCAAAAACCAATTATATATAATTTGCAGACGGCAAGTCACGGCGTCTTGGTTGAGCCCGGCACGAAGCGCGCATTGTGCAGCGAGTGAGTGCATGCTACAAATTTTCCTCTCCGTTCCCTTTTCCCCAAGATAAATTTAAAACGCCGTGTTGTGCGAACACGCTATCTGCCTTCTATTCACCATCGGCGATCGACGCCTGTAGAGGCGCCTTCTGTCACTGAAAAGCCATGCGTGGTTGCGTACAGTATTTTCTACTTAAAGTGCACCCCCGGCTTTTAGGGTGCAGAAAAGAGTGTCTGTACTATATTGTTTGTATTTGCTGAAGTCAATTGGATAAATAAAGCAGCTTAAATATTACTACTTTACAGTGGAATCCAATGCGTAACCAACTTGTGGCTGAATGTTTCTTGAGTCGCTTTGGTCGCGTTCTTTTTTTTTTTTCCTCGGCAAAGAGCAAACGTGCCGCCGAACATTTTGCTGCGGCAACCGCAACGCAGTGACATCCTGCTGTCGCTCACAGCCGCAACCGAACCGACATCCGCTTCCGGTTTTTTGACCAATCAGGTGTGGCCGCTGCTTCCGATTATGGCGCTTTTCATTTTGACACTAAGTTGGAATCCGTCCCCTGTATTCCCGGATTCTGATTGAGTGATCGATTCGACGAGATAGATAAGTAGGCGGTTTCATGCATATGTTCCGGTCAATACCTGTTCTGCCCAATATGTAATAGAAGAGGCACAATCTGAGGAATTCTCTCCTGGTTTCAAGCAGTGGCCAATGCAGATCATTCCTAATTGCAGCCGCCGCAGTGGCTGAGTGGTTATGGCGCTCGGATGTCGGCCCGAAAGACACGGATTCGATCCCAGCCGCGGCGGTCGAATTTCGATGGAGGCGAAATTCTAGAGGCCCGTGTGCTGTGCGATGTCAGTGCGTGGTAAAGAACCCCAGGTGGTCGAAACTTCCGGAGCCCTTCACTACGGCTTCTCTCACAGCCTGATGATGCTATGGGACGTTAAACCCCTATGAACGAACCAAGCCATTCTTTATTGTTGTGGTGCTTTTCCTGAAGTCATAATTGCCGGAACGAAGCGGGCTTCACGTTTCTGCACACGTTCAAGCTCGTTTATGTTTTGCTTCGTGTCAGGATCGCACGCAGAACAACCATTATCTGATACTGGAGGCACACTGGTCAAGCATAAACTTTATTTAAGTTGAAGGGGGCTTTGCCAGAAATTTCTTCGAATAACATTGAGTGCCCGGCTGGCTTTGTATATAAGTAGAGGATGTGGGCATTTCATGACAGGTCGCTTGCAAGCATAACTCCCAAATATTTGTGTTCTATAACTGCAGTCACGCGTACAGCGCCCAAGAAATAGCTATAGATTTTCGGATTCTTTTTCTTAGTGAATGTGAGTGTAATGCACTTCGACAGATTGAGGGCCATATTCCCATCCAGACACCGGGAAATAATTAATCGAGCAAATTTTGCAGCGGTTCCGAAAATTTTTCACAAGGGGATACTGCGGTAGACACACAGTCGTTTGCATACAATCTTATTGAACTGGACAGATATGCTGGCAGATCGTTGGTATAGATCAGAAAGAGAAGCGGCCCTAAAACCGAGCCTTGCGGGACACCTCACAAAACACGAGTGCGTCTGATGAATTCATTCCATCCAGCATTACGCACTGCTTTCGTTCGCACAGTTACGCCGTAAGCCATGTCTGCAATGCATTCGGTAATTTAAGGACAGAAAGCTTCTGTATTAAGAAATTATGTCATACAGAATTTAAGGCGTTTTTATAGTCTAAAAATATGCAATCCACATGTACCACAGTTTAGTGATTCAGCAATTTCCTAGCAATTCTATAAGTTGTTTGTCACATGAAAAACCAGATCTGAATCTATGATGAGATCTGCAAAAAAATTTATTGCTTTGAAGATGATCAATTTGGTTGTTATAGCTTATATTTTGAAAAGTTTTACAGATTGCGTTTGTTAGAACGATATGTCTGTAATTGCTGGTGTTTGCTGTACTCCAAGTGTTTTGTGTGGGAAATACTTTTGCCCGCTTCCAATCAAGCGGTAGTTCACCCAGTTCAAGCGACTTCGTGAACAACTTTATCAAGCAAGGCGAGACCGAAGGCGCACAGTTTTTTAAGACGCGATTGGAAGTCCGATCTGGGCAAGGGTAAGAGGTTAGCTTGATCTCCTGTAGCAGCAACGTAACACCGTGCTTTGTAAAGGTTACGCCATTCATTCGCGTAAAAGTGGAGAATTCTGGTGCCTCTATTATCGTATCGGTCGGCTGTGAGGACACTGACTGAAAGCATCAATTAAAACACTCTGCCTTTTCCCAGGCTTTGTAGCATAGTTTATGTCATTTATAACATCGGGAATATTTCTTATGGTGCATTTTTACTTTTTTATATTTCCATACCTCTTTTGGATTCTTTCTGATTTCTCGCAAAGCCACTGAATGTACAGACTTTGTACCCTCTAGGTTTCTTTACTAATAATCCTATTTTGTGCTTTAAACATATAGTGAAGTAAGTGTTCGGCTCGGTGACTGACAGTACCCACGGAACAAGCGGCGTCTTTTATTTATCAGACCCCTAAGTGTCTTGTTCATCCACCGCCTATCGCATCGGCGCTTTGCAGAAACGACGTGGCTTGGGGTGAACGCCTGTGTTCGAGACAATCATTTGGCTTCGAAATGATTGCATGTGGTGCTCGCATCAAGAGACCTGCAGAGCGTTTGGAATTCCGTAAAAAAAAAAAAAAACATCTTGTGCTTGCGGAATGGAGCAGTCTGCAGCCACGTGTGCCAAGCAGGCAAGCAATAGGTCTGCGCCCGCCGCTGCAGCACCGCCCTCGGGGACGGCCTGTGAAAAACAGAGAGACGCAGATCCAGCATGGAGCACTCAAAAGAAACTGCGCACAGGTGGCTGGAGTTTATCATGCGTGTCTGATGATCAAAGTTTGTTGTCTTGAGCAGTTGTCCCGGTACTTAACATTGTGTAGGTGCTGAGCGTTACCTGTACCTGTCATGGCAGCGTATCAATTAATGTCGGTCGGCGATTTCGTGGCCAGTTTCCACCGACTGTATATTTTCGTGCAACAGAACATGGTAGTAATATTTATAACAAATATGCTGCTCCCTAATTTGCTGGGCCCGAGAACGCTCGATTGAGAATTTCATGGCCCATAATTATTGAGGTCACCTAGGTGTTTTACCATGCCAACTGCAATTATTGTAAACTGACATCCGCCAATCACAATTTGGAGTCGGTTAAGTATTTTACTTACCTGTGCGTGTTCACGCCAATATTTCCTGGAGGGAGACAACAGCTCAGCATCATCGATGTCTGCGTAAAATATGAGCTTGACAGGACGAATGGCAGGGGAATTTCCATTAACCATTTCCGCGTCCTGTAGCTAAAAGTGCACTGCACTAATCTCGATGTCAGCGCACGTTGAAGAACCCCAGGTTGTAAAGATTTCCGGAGTCCTTCACTATGGCATCCCTCATGGGCTGTGTCGCTTTGGGACGTTAAACCCACATAAACCAAAAACGGTCAAAACGTCGCAAATGCACACTTGGTTTCTTTTTCGGTCCCTGAGCTCGTTCCTACACCGCTGGAGGTGCTCCGCAACGCAGCACAAGAGCGCGGGGTTCTATTCCTGGCTGAGGAGGGAATATTCTTGATGCAAGCGAAATGCGGAAACGCCTCTGATGTGTATCTGTATATCAAAGAACACCAGTTGGCCGAAGTTATCAATGGTTTTCAACACGGCGGGCATCATCTCACATCGTTGGCGCAATACACTGCCCAAAGAATGTCTGAATGGACGGATAGGCTCTTCGGCCTAAATCTGGGATAATGTGCGTGACGGTTTACCTTTTACAATCAAGGGTCGGTATACATAACGATGCTCTCAGCATTCGTGCCGATCAACGAAAAAAAGTTTGCAGTGAACGCATTTCAGTAACGAGCTCGGAAGGATCGCAGAGCAGCGTCCTCGCTTCTGTTCCAGCCATTCACGAGTTAGGCAAGTAAAAAACGAGGTCGCCGAAAATTATTTTGTGTCCACAGCAGCTTCAAACATTCTGTTTAACAAAGCCCACGCACACGGCGCGGCAGCGAACGATCGCGTAACACCCGCATTACGGCCGCCGCAGCTCAGAGGCCCCTTATGCGGTAGCTTAAAATAAAACATTATAGATGCCACTTCAAAATCAAACGGACAAGTCTTTCACAAGGCCAACGATGGCAGCAACCGCCAACGCAGGGCGGTGGCGCGTAGCTTAACCGCTGCACCGCTTCGCCTGGAGTGGAATCAGTACTCCCAATTATCTGTGAGTGTAGAGAATTACCAATTCTACCGCAGTACAAGTCTAAAATGATGCAATAACATGCAAACTTACATCATATGGCATATCTACCGAAGTAATCGTTTTTCAGGCCAAGCAACAGCATGGAATGTCAAGATAAACCATGGGAAACAGGACGAACGGTGCTAGCGCACTATAATTCATATATATAGTTAACCCAAGCGAAACCGGCCGTAATTTTTTGCTTTTCACTTATATGCCTTACTGAAACGCTGAGTGTCAATTCCCTACCATGCAGCCGCCGCGGTGGCTGAGTAGTCATGTCGCTCGGCTGCTGGCCCGAAAGACGCGGGCTGGATCCCGGCCGCGGCGGTCGAATTTCCATGGAAGCGAAATTCTAGAGGCCCGTGTACTGTGTGACGTCAGTGCACATTAAAGAACCCCAGGTGGTCGAAATTTCCAGAGCCCTTCACTACGGCGTCTCTCATAGCCTGAGTCGCTTTGGGACGTTAAACCCCCATAAACCAACCCATTCCCTACCATGCCTGCTAGAAGTTTGATTCATTTTCTTATGAAACGGAAATAAGAGGCCGCCTATGTTCAGAATTGAACATCAGTTTTGGATAAGCGGCCTGGAACGCTCGTTTTTATTCAGCAACACACGTGCATTTCTTTCTTTTTTTGCAAAAGTAAGATGCAAAAAAAAAAAGATCCGTGCAAAGAGAGCGTCTCTAGTGGTGCTAGGTCGCCCGGGCCCAGAGCGAGGCTGGAGCAGCCGAACACGGACTGGAAAAATAAAAAGAACGCTCGTTGGAGTTTACCTCTAGATACGTCCACAGTATAAACTGGCAATAAATTCAAGTGCCTCCTTTCATTTTTAATCGCCTTAATATCGTACTTTTATTATTCTCAATAGTTTTCTTAGTGTCACTTATTTTCGGCGATTGCTTTCCCTCATACGCGATCCTTCATTAGGAATGTTCGCATTAAAACGACGGTACGTTGCCCAGTGGTGCAGTTAGAGTATACCATGAATCAGTAGATTGAGCAATGTTGCATCATGAGCGGCAACGTAAACCAGACTAACTGGGCGCTGAGCGCGCTTAAAATTATTGGAGGTCGCCGGGACACGTGTGCACAGAGCTACGGTCGCCTGACACGACAGATGATGAGCAAGTGCATTTGAAATTATACCGCAACACATCTAAATTAGAGCCATATGCACACTAGCCCGTGTGCACTCTTGTCGCAGATGTCAGCACGGTGAACGCCGCATGTTGACGCATCTCTTTGCTGTGTGCTAGCAGGAGCTGGTGCGCAGCGTATGTAGTGTTACCAAAAAAAAATAACAAGCCAATCCTACTCAACCTTTATCCGCGCGATAAAATAAGCGTGCTGTGGAGTTCGCTGACCGTTCCGCGAACTCACTGGTCTTCAGTTCGCAAGGAAGGCCGCTCCAGTGAGGTCGGAAGGCGCCAACAATGGGACCCGTCCCGTCCCGGCCTCCCCTGCTTGCGGCGGACGTCCTTATCTCCTCCGCGCGGTCACGGGCATAGCCCGTCTTAAGAAGCCTAACCATGTACAGGTGTCGACATGTGTGCGTTGACAAGCGGTGCTCAGGCTTCGGGAATGCACGAGATACGGCTGAGTATTAGCCGAGTGACCGGAAACCCATGGCTATTCCCTTAACGGCTGTCTTCTTCTCTTTCGGTGTGTTCTGTAAACAACATGAGCGTTTGTCTCGTCAGCATATGTTGGTCGCGTGTGCGAAAGACAGGACATATGTTAGGAAAGTGGTAACCGCTGTGCCGTGGGTGCCGTGGGAGAGGGTGGTCACGTTTGTGCTGCTCGTGTATTTGATTGCAACCTCTCCTTTCCCAAATGTTTAATCAGCACTCTTTCCCCAATGTGTGATTAGTTGGCGGAAACCTTATTTTCCTTTCCTCCATAAAAACGCAGCCGCCGCGGTCGAGTTCGAACCCGGGAACTCCGGATCAGCGCTCGACTGCTAATCCGGAGTTCCCGGGTTCGAACCCGACCGCGGCGGCTGCGTTTTTGTGGAGGAAAAACGCTAAGGCGCCCGTGTGCTGTGCGATGTCTGTGCACGTTAAAGATCCCCAGGTGGTCGAAATTATTCCGGAGCCCTCCACTACGGCACCTCTCTCTTCCTTTCTTCTTTCACTCCCTCATTTACCCTTCCCTTATGGCGCGGTTCAGGTGTCCAACGATATATGAGACAGATACTGCGCCATTTCCTTTCCCCCCAAAAACCAATTATTATTATTATTATTATTCCTTAACCACTGATTGGTGAGGTGTGTCGCTTGTACATTTATTGGTGGCTGTCCGCGGGGACAGAGGGTTTAAAAACAAGCGCGCTGGGTTGAACGAGGGCTGAATTCGTCTGATCAACGGTTTAGTCATGTAAATAGTTTTCTCCTTGCTTTGTTTCTTCTTGTTTTATTTATACAGTAAATAAATAGTAAACCTTCTCCTTTCCTCGAGTAATGTAAATGTTTGCGAGTTAGAACCGCTGGGTCATCAAGAAACCCCGATTTCATCATCAACAAGGTGTTTCCTCTCATGGCCACATGAAGGTGGAAACTCAACTCGTGCCTTATTGAAACAAGCGTGCCTAGTTGTGGAATAGGGTCGCTGAACAAACATTCTACCAGCGAACTCGGAAACCCCTGCGCGAGCGAAACGTTGGGGGTTAGCAGACGACGCTTGCTCCGACAGCTCAACCGTCGACCTCAGCGCCGCGGTGGCTGGAACCGCGGCGGGCCGGCTCCTCCCCGTGGGCGCGCCGAGGAGTTTCGAAACTAAAGTATATATCTATAAACGTTGGCCGCCTCAACGTCGCCAGCTGTCGGCAGCCAGCGCATTAACTTCACTCTCAGAGGAGGAAGAGCGGCCTCGGAGCGCGGAGTTGCCAGGCGAAAAAGCTAGGGAACACGTGACTTGCATATTTTTTTTTGCTGTGCAGCTTGGAGATGGAGGGCGCCTCCTGTCAGAAGAAAGTGCAACTGTAGAACGACTTGAACGCTCGGTCAGAAGGTATTTGAATCGCATAGAAGTCGATCCCTGCATTAAGAAAGTAATCCAATTAAAAGCCCCAAGGAATATTATCGGGGCTTTGTTAATAAGTAAAGCGTACTCGCAATACCCGTCGGTGACGTGCACTTTTTTTGTGCGCCAGGAATGTTCTGACCGAGACAGGACGTAGCGCTGATGTGAGTGGCTCGGCTGGACGGGCGCCGAGGGATTTTTGACAGGATACCTGATGGTTGGTTTCGTGCGAGGTGTCCGCGATCAAGATGGCGGCACCTCCGGAGTGAGGCGCGGCAATTTTATTACGTCCGCGCTGACCTCTGCCATGACCCCTATTGGGTCAATGGGCACGTAAATTTTTGGTAGTGGGGGATGGCCTCGTGCTATCCCCCTTATTGACAAAACAAAAAACAGACTGGATTTAATTAACGCGGTACATGGTTGAATAGCTATGGCGTTCGGGCGCGGTTTAAGAATATCTTAGGTGTTGGAACTGCACGTCCACCGAGGCGGACAGCGTGCACAGATTATGTTCGCCCTCTAATGCATGCGGGGCCGCCGCGGAGAAAGGGCGGTTCGCTTGCGGAGCGGCGGACGCATTTTGCGTGGCTTTCGGTGCCGTTCAGGCTGTGTTTGTCGGTGCTGTGCGCTGCCACAATGCGTCACAAGTTGTGACGTGAGATTATCGGCTTCCAAGTTGTGTTAGGCACCGTGCACGATCAAAGTTTGCTAGAGACAGCCCTTAACGCGACAAGGGCTCCGTGTCGCAGGAAAGCCGATGCCGTCGGCGGCGTTGGTCGTGAGCGAAAAATCCCAGAAGCAATAAAACCGAGCAGGAAATTCGTCGAGTTAGGGGCAACTACAACAAGGGCCTACGGAGTTCTAGATGAGCACGCTAACCACTCTGCCACGCCAACTCTTTTTTTTTTATTTATTGCCTGTTCTGGCAGTTTAGAACACATCTGAAACATTTGTTTTGCGCTGCACTCTCAAACATCAAGAGCGGACATGGGTTTCACTCACGCGAGAAAACCAAAACTGTTTCAAGGAACATTCCTCTCTTCCTGTCCCCTCACCACTTTCACTTAATTTCTTCATTCTGCCTGCTGTCCTTTATTTCCACTGCCCCACCTCAGGTGCTGCAGTATCGATGGCAGATGCCGGGTCTAGCAAAAATCTTTTCCTTCCTTTTTACTATTATTTTAATAAACAACCACCACCACCAAGGAACACAACTCTCCCATCAACTCAACAGCTTCATCTCCAAAGCATAGCTCCTTGCACACTTCACGCAGCTTAAATATGTTTTCTTCGAACTAATCTCGGACAGACTGCGCACTTCATCGCTGGGTCGCACAAGCTCGATGGTTTGGAATGAACAAAGGCGCCTGTAGTGAATACGATGTTTTCTTAGAAGGTTGCTTTTCCTTCACTTTTTTGGGTGTCCACCGAGATATGTGAGACAGGCGTCATTTCCTTTCCTTAAAACCAATTTTAATTTTCCTTGCCTTACGACACGGCTCGGGTGAAACGCCAATATGTGCTTACTTTCCTTAAATTGTCGGCGAAAGGCGTCGCCCCGAACGCACGATGGCGTTCCATGGATCCCTTGGCAACGCTGCAACAGGCTGTCGCGTCCTGCTCTTAAAGACGAAGCTTAAGCCTCCTCCAATTTTTTTTGTTCCTCGGTTTGTGTTCAGCCGCAGTGGTCGTTGTTCAGACGCACATGGTGGCGCTGGCCGACCCCAATGCATGGTCATCGCGGCCTGTGTGTGTATGCACAACCGGCGGCAAAATAAGTACGGCGGCCAGAATCGCATAAAACTAAAGTCACTGGAACGGGAAAAGCACCGCATTCGTTTCCACTCGCCGCCGAGCCAGCGCACGGGCGCTCCTGATCCCTTCTCCGTGGTCACGTGGGCATTCCCCGCCATAAATGCTCCGCTCGCTTCTTTCTCGCGGCCGCCGACACAAAGATAATCCGGAGCATTACGCAGCACTTGCTCTTGTGGGCCGAGATAAGCGTGCACAGCATTTCCAGTCGCGTATTGACGCTCGTGCATTTGATGCCTGCATAAAGACATTGAAGAGTGCCTGGGTGCTGCGCTTTTGGGTGCAGCAAACGGCGGGAATCGGCCAAAACGCTGTTTTCAATTCCCAGAGAAAAAGAAAACTTCAATCGATGAGCTATATGGCTGCGCAGAATCCACACTTCATGTGAACACTTTTGCGCGCACGGTCTTTCTGTAACTTCTGTCCACGCCACTCATGAGGCAAGAAAGGCGCATTATGATACATCGTTCTGGCGCACGAAAAACACGGACGAAGGAAGAACAGACTGTTCTTCCTTCGTCCGTGTTTTTCGTGCGCCAGAACGATGTATCATAATGCGACTGTGAACCAACTAGCCCAGCTGTCTACGCTTAGCTTGGCAAGAAAGGCTTTGGCCGTAATAAATGCGAAGAGCGGAGCGCACACGCACCACGGTGTTCGCATGTTTTTTTTTTTTTTCGCGAGAGTACGCGTGATGCATACGCGAGCAAAAATTCAGGGGAGCGATTAGGTCTCCTTGCGTTCGATAAGGCAAAACCATTTGTGCCTTCCTATGCGTTATTTGTGATTCTTTTAATCGACCCAGGCCGCGAATGGGTTTTCCGCAGCTGAATTGGGTTGCACATCGATTTTGGTCCAAATCGGCCGAGGTCAAATTTCAGGGGTGGGTGGGCTAAGTATCGGACTGGTCCGGGCCAAGTTTGGAGGTCAACATCGTGTTCCCCGTAGTCGAATTAGGTTGGACATCGATTTTGGTCCAATTCAGCCGACGTGATATTTTGGTAGTGACGGCCAAATTTGGTAGTGGTCCATGGAAAATTTGGAGGTCACCATCGCGTTCGCAGTAGAGAAATTAAGTTGTACATCTATTTTGGTGCAAATCGGCGGAAGTAAAATTTCGGTGGCGGGTGGGCCGAATTTGGAGGTCACCATCGTATTCGCTGCAGAGAAATTAAGTTGGACACCGGTTTTGGCTGATATCAGCCAAGGTGAAATTTGTCTCCTACATGCCTTCATGTACGAGTGACACATATGGTCGCACAGCCGCGGACAGATTTTCGTTCCATGAGCCTAGAAAGGCTTCCGTCCGAATAGTTGTCTTTTTTCGCCTAATTAGCAAGTGAACAACGGTGTGCTTCACTCATTGCTGGAAAGAACGCACAATTGGCAAAGCCTAATTTATTCTGCATAAGAGGAACAGCGCGCGGCCGTCCCTTCAGCGCCGCTGGACCAAATATGGCGGCGGGTCGGCGGCTCCGACGATGGATGCGGTACTTTAGATAAAACTGCATCTCTGCGCCGTCTGACGTTGCACTTCTGCAGTCGAGACATCGCAGTGCGCGTCCTTTCATGCTCGCAGCCGCTTCATTTTTCTCGCCTGCAGTGAACTCGCTGATTGCATGCTGCGTTTGGCAGTAGGGGTCGCTCTCTTTATTCACTACCTCACGCTCGTACTTAGATGTGCGCCCATCGAACTGCGAGCGTTACGCTCTGAATAAAGAGAGCGACCCCTACTGCCGAACGCTGCATGCAATCAGCGAGTTCACTGCAGGCGAGAAAAAAGACTGGGCTGCGAGCATGAAAGGATGCGCACGCGCAATGCGATGTCTCAACACCACAAGTGCAACATCAGACGGCGCGGCGACGCAGTTTTATCTCATTCTGGCCGCCTGTCGCATGCCCCGGCTTATTTTGCCGCCGGTTGCACATATTGACTGTTGCGGTGACACACCTGAGGCAGCGCCCCCTCCATTTCTACAATGCAAGCCGTATCGCCCGCTTAGCAATGGGAGCAGCCGGTACGCCTCGCTTCAGTTAGTTGCCGCGCTGCGGCGCCACCCAGACGGTTGGACTGCTTGCGTCATGCTTGCCAATGGTCGCGTGGTGCTGGCGTTATCTGTCCTACTCCTATACAGCAGACCTACACCACGCGTCTGTCGGATTCCTGCTTCGTAGCCCTTCTTTCGTAGCTCTCGATTCATCCGCGGCGCAGCGCTTTCCCCAACCACCATCGGCTGGACTTTGCTCGCCGTTTGCAGAGGTGGGCGCAGGCGTTCGCTCCGCCTATCACTTGAGGATGCTGTTCTTTACCAGACGAATAGAGCGTTGTCAGTTGTTACGTTTGTTCGTTTCATGGCACCATGATTAACGTAAATTCTTTTGCGCGCATTAATGGTGTGGTCCGCGACGCTCACGAGGTGTCCCCGCAGCAGCACTAAAATGGCACCAGTTGATTATGCAAGCACTGCTCTTGCTTTCAGTTTTGTGCGAATTGTGGGCAATTTTAAGCGCGTTTGTAAAAAGAAGGGGACGTTCACCAACATTTATTTACATATATTTACAACTCTTTACAGCAATAGCATATACAATACTTTGCATGTGTCTGCTGCTACATATATACATTACATATCGGTATAATTAGCCATTAACATTTCCAGAATTTGTGTATTTGCTTGTATTGACACTTATTTAGAGACATAAGAAATATGCAGCGTAGCGCAACCCCATTTGTGCACTTGAAAAGGACAAAGCACCTCCTGCGCGAGGGTAACATAACAACAGTGAACGAAACAAAACACACCTAACGCCCGCCTGGACAACCATGCAGTTCGTACGCCGTCGTGTGTTTGATCGCCCTCTCCCGCGTCCCGAAGCGACACCCACGGCAGAATAAACGCTGGTGCTGCGCCGAAGAAACGCTGCCTTGTGGTTCGGCCTTTACGGTGACTGCGCCTGAAGACGTGCTCAAGCGGACTTTATTTCGATTTTATCTGCCTCCTTTCCTACAAGCGCTTTTTTTTTAATTTCCATCGTTTTATTTGCGCCTGGTTGTAGTCAAGACCAGGCAGAACGTCCGAAATGCTTCGGCATCAGCTGCAGCGCCGTGCATTTGCGACTGGAGTTCTTTTCACTTTTTAAATAAATCGTAGCTGCTATTTGCCACGCACAGAGAAAAATCTTTATCTAGTTGTCGTAACGATGACAGCTTAGCCTGCAAAAAGTACAGCTACGACTTGAAAGGTACTGCAACTTGGCAGTTTCGGAAAATGGCTTCTCGGGAAGATATATCATTCCTTCTTTATTTCATTCTCCCATTTTCCTTACTCAACATGATTGAATCGCATATCAATAGAATAATTCGTATTACAAACTACCTTTACCATCTGATTTCATATTTCTGCTAAGCAGTTTCAGTAGCTCTCCCGGAATGTTTCAGCGCTGTAGCTAAAAGACAAACATGGTTCGAACAAGTCGCCACAGCCTTTCGTTACAATGCCAACGACGCTGCACCGCACTCTCTGTGACTCCTTATAAAACCAGCGCCTGCAGCGACTCCACGGTGAGCAGCGTCACTAACGGCGCGCTCTATGACGCGTCAGTGCCTGACAGGCAGCCTGATTACTGGATGGAAGGTAGGAGCGTCCCCTTTAAACGGGGCAGTGGTTGTTGCCACTATGCTTAGTTTTTTTCTGCTTTATTTTTGTTTACTCTGCTGTAAGTTGTTAATACAATTCGTCATTTCCTTTAAAAAAACGTCTTCCTACACTTTAAAACTTATTTCACTTCTCTGCTTTTATGCCACCAATCCTCCAATCGCTTTTTGCTAATTTCCACCGCAAATTTATTTACATGACTATTGTTATCGCTAAGCCCTAAGGCCTCAGGAAGAGTGACTGTGCCTGCATCGACATTGGGATGGATACAATCGCATTTTAGGATGAGGTGTTCTATTGTTTCTTCAGATTTACCACACACAGCACATGTGTCATCTTCTTCGTTAAATTTTTTTCTGCAGCGGCGCGTTCTAAGACACCCTGACCTAGCTTGAAAGAGGAGGGCACTGCCTCTTGAGTTATCATAAAACGTTTCCTTCCTGATCTGCCTTTTCCAGCATCGATACAGTTCTACACTATGCTTCTTTTCCATTAAATCTATCCAATTTTTACCCTCGACGTTTTTAACCTGTCGTTTAATGCTCTTGCTTTCACCTTCCTCGTCTCTGGCAAAATTACTGGCCAGCTTTCTAGTTCGTTTCCGCCACTGTGTGTCAACGCTCTTTCTGTACAGGTATTTAAATACCTTAGCTGCCCACCTCTTATCATCCAATTTCCTCAGGCGTTCTTCGTATAGTACTTTACTCTGAGCTTCCCGTGTTTCGAACGTTGCCCAGCCCATATCCCCCTGTACTGCCTCGTTTGTGGTTTTCCCGTGGGCACCTAGTGCTAATATTCCGACAGTTCTCTGATTTACTTCTAACCGCGACTGAACAGCAGCCCTTAAGCATAGAACCGCATACCCGAAAGTAAGCCCCGGAACCATTATTCCTTTCCAAATACCTCGGAGGACTTCATACCTTGTACCCCCCCCCCCCCCCCCCCCCCCCCCAATGCCCTATGTTTCATTATCCCGGCATCTATTCGCCCTTTTGCTATGAAAGACTGTTCGCGCTTTTCCGCGTACATATGCCCGTTGTTTACCCATACCCCGAGATATTTGTATTCGGCCACTCGGGGTATTTCATGGCCTTGTATTGTAAGCTCCTGATCAGTTGTGCCGTTGAAAACCATCACACCTGACTTAGTTGCGCTAAAACTGAATCCTAGACTGTCTCCTTCGTCTCCACAGCAATTCACCAAAGTTTGCAAATCTTCCCGGCTTTCTGCTAACTGTACAATATCGTCCGAATACATTAAACCCGGTAGTCGTTGCTCAACAACATTTCCGCCTAATGTGTGTGACCGATTATAACCTAGATTGCTTCCTTGTAGCCTTCTTTCCATACTTATCATATAAAGCATGAACAGCAGCGGTGATAGAGGACAACCTTGCCTTAATCCTTTGTGTATCTGGATAGTTCTTGTACTCTTAATTCCCTCCCATGTTATTTCAACATCATTTTCTCGATATATTTCCTGTAAAAAATTACCTCATGACTGACACCTTCACCTTTTAATATGTTCCACAGGAGTTCACTGTTGACGCTGTCGTATGCACCGTTTATCTCCAAGAAGTCTAGATACAGAGGTCTGTTTTCCGCCTTAGCTATTTCTATGCACTGGGTAAGCACGAACAGGCAATCATCTAAGCGCCTACCACTTCTGAACCCGTTCTGAAGTTCTCCGAGTATTCTATTACTTTCTACCCATGACTGCATTTTTATTTTCACCGCCTGCATCGCCAGCCTGTATGTAACTGATGTTATCGTAATCGGTCGGAAGGAATTTATGTTCTTATTGACTTTTCCTTTATAAATCAAATTCATTTTACTCTGTTTCCAGCTGTGCGGAATTTGCTGATTCGTTATGACTGCCTCCAATACTTTTATCAGCGTTTCTTTGCATCTTGAGCAAAATTGATTAATTAGCTTGATTAGAATTTCGTCGATGCCTGCTGACGTACATCTTGCTATAATTGCTTCCGCCTTTTTCCAGTTAAGATTCGTCAGTTCCCCGCTGTTTTCTATTGTGCGTTCCCGTGTTGCTCCCTCATTTGGGGTGATTACTCTATCGTCTTACTTAAATGGCTCAGCTATAACTGATGAAATGTAGTTCACAGCGTCATCTCCCTCTAAACATTTTCCTTCGGCATCGTGAATCTGTTCCTGCTTTCTGTGATTCGCTTTGCCCAGCCAGCTTATATGGTTCCAGAATTTTCTTGGTCCCCCTTTAGTTGCATCGCGAACTTCAGCCAGCCAGCGATCAGAGGACTGCTTTATTTTAGCCTGGACGAGGACCTGGACTTGCTGTTTCTTTTGTCGATAAGATTCCTATTTTCGGCCTATTTCCTCTTCAGATAACTGCGCCCTCTTTGCTTCTCTGTGTTCCCGTGATGCCAACCATCGTTGTTCGATGGCCTCCCTAATTTCCTTATTCCGCCAACTTCGTGGCTTCCTCTTTCCTCTCTAGCGGTTTACTCCGTTTTTTTTGTTTTTTTTGTACTAATTAGGAGTTCTAACTTATTATAATCCCACTTTTCCATGGGATGTGTCTCTATTGCTTCCTCTATGCACGCCGCTATTGGCGCTATTTGTTCGTCATTTAATTTTCCGCACTGTGTTTGACTCCCCTTCATTTCTCTTTTGAGCAGGGCTCCAAACTGTAGACTAATACGCTTATGACAACTACCGAGGCTGTACCTCCCCTCTTCGTCTATTTCCATAATTGCTAGCTTGCTATACATCCCCTGCGAGGTTAAGCAGTAGTCTAAGGTCGTTTGCCTGTTACGGGATTCCCACGTGATTTGTCCCTCACACTTCGTTTCTCTATTTACATATCTAGGTTATGTCGCTCACAGAAGTCTAGCATCAACTTCCCGTTATAATCTGTGTTTATATACTGTGTATTCATCGAGATCCTCGGTGTGGCCATTCATGTCCCCCAACAGAATAATATTGGCTCCTTCACCAAACTGCTTTATATCGTCATTGAGACACTTAACTAGATCCATGTTCTCTTACCTGCATTTGTCCCCGGTCCATAAATAAACTACTCCTAGCCATGTCCTTTTACCGGCAATTGTACCCGATATCCAGACATGTTCTTTGCAAGTTGTTTTTATTCTTTGCCAATTTGTTCCCTGATGTATCTGCGTATACCTACTCCTCCTCCCTTCCTCTCCGTTGTTGTTCTGTTGCTCCCTTCCCAGACGTAGCCATCAATAAATGGTGGGTCTTCTAGATCCCTGAGATGTGTTGTTGTTGTTGTTGTTGACCTCACACAATGGCACATACCCACAAGGGGGATTGGCCATAACCAGGCGGTGACTATTTAAATGACCAGTTGCATGTGGCAAGCATGGGATGACCTACCAAAATTTGGATCGCACAGTTTTCGTAGCCGAGGTGGTTGCAGGAGGTTAGGGGGGTCATACAAACTAAAATTTAGGCAAAGAAGGGGTAGGGATTACTATAAGTGGTTGTAAAAACCGAAATACAGAAGCTGATAATGGGATGGGCAGGACGAAAGCTCATGAAGGTAGACGTTTTGATTCTAGTAGATAATTTTGAACGGCAGAGCAAACATTCCCATTGGTATGGCCAAGCCTAGAAGCGCCAAGAGACAGAACAACCGCAGAAGACAGGCGCAAACTGAGATTCTGTATTGGAACTTCTAATAGTCGCCTCCTAATCGATGAGTAGCGACGGCAAAAAAGAAGAAAGTGCTCTATTGTTTCCGGCTCCGCACAATACGGACACAATGGGGAGATCGCCAGACCAGGCCTGTATAAGTGAAAATTTAGTTGCGGCACTCGGCAACGAAGCCTCGTGAAGGAAACTTCAAGATTGCGCGATCGCCAGACTGAGCTTCTCCATGGGACCAGTAGGTGCTGGAAGTCGTCCAAGGAAGTAAGCGCTGACGCGCCCAATTCGTTCATTACAGTGTACCGTCGAAAGCGCACCGCCGTGATTTAAGCAGTTGTTGGAAGCGGGTCAGCAATCGGTCCACTCAGGGCTGCCTTCGCTAAAGCATCAGCTGATTCATTTAATAGAAGACCCCTGTGCCCAGGAACCCAAAGAAATCGAATTGATGTGATGTGTGGAGGGATCAGGAATTTTAGAATCCGAAAGAGCTGCGATTCAGTGGACGCCGAGAGGGAAGTGCATAAAGATAACGAGTCCGTAATTATTATTACTGCTGATAAAGAAATTGGTACCTTGCGCAGAGCGAGAACCACTGCTAGAAACTCAGCCAGATAGATAGGAGAGAAATCTTGGAGACGGAGAGAAAAAGACCAGTCAAGGGACTGGGAGTAAATACCTACACCTGCCTTTTCTGCACACACCGAGCCATCAGTCGCAATTGCAACATGTGAGCTGAAGGTCGACAAATAATCCTGCAACATACCATTTAACCATGAGAAAGGCAGTAAATTTGCATTACGTGGATAAATGTCATCGTAGATGATAGACACAGTTGCGGGGATGGACCGCACCGGAACAATTTCAGGTATTCGCACGTTGAGTGGGCCCAGCAAAGATTCAACGAAACAGATTTGGGGAGCTTGAAGGCGAGACCATCCGACACCCAAGAACTCCGCTCGCTGCCCTAGGAAGATCAACTCGGATGCATGCTGCTCCGAGTCGCAAAACTTTAAAAACGTTTGTAATGTCAAAAGGCGAAACCTTGCAGTAAGAGACGGCACCCGCGCTTCCAGATACAAAACATTGTTTGCCACGTATTTAGGGAGACCCAAACACAGGCGCAGAGCTTCTCGCTCTAAGAGCAGAAGTGGGCGCAGTTTGTATGCAGCTGCTCCAGAAAACAAAACGCAACCAAATTCCAAGATTGGCCGGATATACATTTTGTAAATCAGCAGAAGAGCATGTCTGCGCATACCGCAGCGAGGGCTACTCATTCTGCGCAGAAGGCCTACCGCCCGAATCCCTTTCGCAGCAACCTGATCTATATGTGACCGCCAAGAGAGAGAGGAGTCATAAGTTACCCCGAGATACTTTAGGGAACATACCTGAGGAATGACATGATGACGATAAGACAATGAAATGTGTACCTGTTGAGTAACCGGAAAAGGTAACAAAGCGCACTTGTTTACATTAAGACTTAAGTGTAACTCAGATAACCATCGGTCAAGGGAATTTAAATATGACTGTAAAACCATATACACAGAATGTAAATCACTCGCAGCAGCAAAGAAAGCTATATCGTCTGCATACACGTACGTAGTCACGTCAGGGGAAGTCGGAATCGAACTGAGTAAGAGGTTGAATAGAACAGGGGAGAGAACTGCACCTTGAGGCACACCTCTAGATTGAAGAAATTTTCTTGTAGAAACTCCGCGTTGACAACAATAAAATTCTCTGTCAGCCAGGAAAGCTGACACCCATTCCACAAAATAACTTGACAAGCCCGGAGCACGTAGTCTGTACATCAGAGGCCCATGTTCGACACTCATATGCTTTCGAGATGTCTAGAGTTACCAGCGCAGCATACTGTCGACGCCGGCGCGCTAGTCGGACACGGCTTTCGAGGTCATTATGCGCACACCATATAGAGCACCCAGGCTTGAAACCAATCTGACAGGGGTTAAGTAGTCCCTTTTCAGTAATAATGGGCATGATTCGTCCATACAGCACGCGTTCAACCAATTTCACCAGATTCGATGTCAATGAAATTGGTCGAATGTTGTCTAAGACCAACCCTTCGCCTGGATTTTTAAGCACCGGGATAATTTTGGAAACACGCCATACATCCGGGATCCATGGGGTTCTAATAGAGTAATTTACCAGCTCCAATATAGCATTGGGGGATTCGTCGAACAGTATTTTAATCATCGCAGAGGTGACACGGTCAGGACCAGGAGCTGCAGAAGGTAACCGATTTATCACCTGGGAGAGCTCAGAAACCGAGACATTAAGGAAATCATCATAGTGATTCCCAAGCAGTTGTGGGCGAGAAAGCGCAGCCGAAAAACGGTGTTCCAAGCCTTTGCCAATTTCTTCTAATGACCTGGCAAGCTCTACTGGAGTCAGCACATTAGAGGGAATGTTGTTAGGCGGTGGCAGCCTGTTCCTTGACCTCAGAAAGCGAAACAAGGTTTGTCTGTTATTAGATTTTGATAGATGGTCATAATTCTCTTCATCATATTTTTCTTTTGCCCTAGCGACTGTGCGCTTGAAGGTAGCTGCAAGAAAATTATAATCGATCCAATTCCGGGGACATTGATTATGGATAAGTTTCTTCCAGGCTGCCTTGCGCCGCCTATAATCCTTTGAACATTCTGCATTCTACCAAGGGCTCTGAGAAGTGCCTATGCTATCGCACACTGTAAACTCTGATTGCCTCCGTACCCGATCTAAAATAGAGCATAAGCCTAACACCCTGCTCTCCTGAGACAAATTCGGCAAAGAGTGTAGTTCTGAACTGAGTGAACTTTTGAACTTGTTGTAATCGACTAGGGTGCAACTGAATCCGCCGATAGAAGTCATCGGACACACAATGTCAAAAGTGAGTGGGAAATGGTCACTGTTTGTTGCAGAGTCAACCGGAGTCCAGGAGGAAACTGCTACCCCTGGGGTTGAAAACGTTAAATCCAATGCTGATCGGGAGTGCCCACGGAGAAAGGTCGGAAAACCCGAGTTATGACAGTTTAGGTTATTCACACAAGCCCAATCCCATAAACGCAAACCGCACTGGTCTGTTCGGTAACCCCAAGTCAAGTGATGCGAATTGAAATTCCCAACAAGCAACACATGTGATCTGCTGACAGAGAGTAAGGAATCTAGAACCCCAGATGGAAAATATACATTTGCGACACTAATGGGATGGAAACCAGGAACTGAAAGATCCACTGCCTGAATTTCGCAATGAGCGTCCACCCGCTTAAACACCAATCGTGCCTTGTGACAGAATCTGGATGAAACCAGCAGAAGCAAACCGCCCCCCCCCCCATTGATGGGCGGTCCATTCTAAAAATTCGATAATGTTCCATTTGAAATGAAAACTCTTTCGACAACCAGGTTTCTTGAAGCGCAATGACATGAGGAGAAAATCGATTTTAAAGAGTTACTAAATCAGTGAAAGCTGATTGAATGGAACGGCAGTTCCACTGCAGCACTCTCAGAGACCCTATTCTGTCGAGAAATCTGCAGCAGCAACTGCCTTTTCCAAAATACTGTGGTGACCAGTTTTTCCTGAATTACTCTTTTTTTGTTTTGGATTGAGGGGAGCTAGACGGACCAGCAACGGCCAAAGGAGACCGGCTACGTTTCTGAGCTCGAGCATCGAGCTCCATCAGCTCAACACACCCATCAATTGCTCCGGTCGTGACTTCAGGTACATGAGTTGGAGGCGTGCGCTCTTTTTGCGGCTGCATTGAAACAAGGGAAGGCGTCTCCGCACTGAGTTCAGTAGGTACTGCAGGATCCACGGATGACTTGAACGCAGCATTGGAGGTCATTATTGAAGAGGTCATTTGCGCCACCATGACTTGCGATATGCACTCTGTTACTGAATTCACTAGCCGATCCATGACCTTGGCCATTGCCTTTTCAACCGCTGTAACAATCGCATCTGACAGACTTGAATCCACGACCGCAGTCGTCTGCCGTGCTGCCACACTTGAGTACCCGTACGTCCTTTCCTTAACAATAGCCATAGCCTCGCGCCTTGAGCACCGGCGCTTTTCTAACACTTCCAGCACCTTAACCTCCTCAGCCCTTGCAGAACAATTAGAATATGTGGCGGAGTGACTACCGCTGCACAAGCAACACATCTCATCTTTTGAACAGCTTCCTACACGGTCATGATTACCACCACACACACTGCACATTGAGCTCGACTTGCAGGCGTTCACGCTGTGGCCAAACCTCCAGCAGTTGCGGCATTGAAGTGGCCTTGAAGAATACGGATCGACCCTGAAAACGAGGGGCCACACCTTCAACTCAGATGGACTGGAGAGACCCGCAAAACTGGCAATTACCGTTTAAGTTGGAAGTTTTGTTTCCTCGACGACCCGAGTGCACCGATGTACAGAAATCACCCCTGCGGAGGAGAGTTTCTCTAGCGTTTCCTTAGGGCTAAGGCGTGGGTCAACCCCTCGCACCAGACCTTTAGAGCACGCCAAGTGCGGCGGTATAAATGCGCTTACCGACTGGCTTCCAAAAGCTGTGGACGTTAACAAATCCGTGATGCAGGCCTGGCCGGCAGACCTGCACACCACGCCTCCTCTGCCGTACTGCCGGACATCACAGATTTTTAAGAAGTGAGGCGTAATCGCCTGTAGCGCAGTCTGAACCGCATCCGGGTTATTGAGTCGAATGGCGCCACCATCCGATGGAACCAAGGCCACGGGAATAGTGCCGACGCCACCCCGAAAGAAGGCGTCCAGGGGGAGTTGGTTAGGGGGGAGGCTGGCCGACCAGGGGGAGTTCCCCTGGCCAGGAGAGGACGTCGACATGCGCCCCTAGCGACCTGCAAGCGCCCTGCAAAAGCGAAAGACAATCAAGCAATCAGAAGCTAGTGATACGAACAGTCACCGCTCAGTGAGACCACGCCCGCCTGTGGGAACAGGGACAGCCACGTCCACGAACGACACGAACGACACGAACGCTAGATGTGTCTCGCATAGCGTGTATACACCTACTACTTCGTCCTTCAACTGCTGTTCTATCTCTAACCACTTCGCTCTCTTTCTACCGCCTTGCATGTTTATGTACCTGATCCTAGTGTTAAATTTCTTTTTTGTAGTTTTCTTCCTGGACCTCCTAGTGGCCATTTTATTGGCGTCAGCCTTCATTGCTACACGTTCTACTTTGCTTCTACTTACCCTATGCCCTGAGCCGCAGTGGACACGCTAAAAAAGCTACTGCCCGGCCTGCCAGGCGCCCCCCGATCTCGGCTCCTAGCCTTCTATTAAAGTGGATGCCATCTCGTGTAAAGCCTCCGCCAAAGCCTGCTCTATGCACTTCCCTGTTTATGTCTGCCACTTCAAAGCCTTTCTCCTGGCTTAACTTCCATATATCCCGATTAACTGCCACAACGTCCTTGGCAATTTCTCCGTTCCGTCCTTGCACTTCCGGCACTGTGCACACCACGATCTGGACTTGCTGTGCTATCACCCTTAAATCGTCAACTCCCTCCGCTAATCTTTCCACTACTTTTGCGGCTTCACCATTCAAGACATCATTTAGTCCCGCCGCTATCACTACCAAATTCCGCTCTTCAACATTCTTCAATATTCTTACTATGAGGGATGCAGAGCGCCGCCTTACGAAGGAAGAAAGAACTTTAAAAAATTGTCTTCGTATGCTTTTCGTCGTCAGGCGCCACTCAGATGGCACTCTACCTCACAGACGTAGAGCAGGCGTGAAGGCTAGCCGACGGGGGAGAGCATGAAAGGAGGATAGGAGAGGGTGTTGGAAGGTCGGATCGGCCGTACTCGGCAGGCATTGTAAAAATAGAGGAGGCGCTGCCTGAGGGATCCCACCGGTTCCAGAAGACCACTAGACGCGAGCGCTTTGTAAGCAACCTCAGATAGACCTACTAGAGTTGTCCGCACCAATGAAAATTCGGAGGAAATGGCGCAGTATCTGTCTCGCATATCGGCGGACACCTGAACAGCGCCGTAAGGGAAGGGATAAAGGAGGAAGCGCAAGAAGAAAGAGGTGCCGTAGTGGAGGGCTACGGATAATTTCGACCATCTGGGGGTCTTTAACGTGCGCTGACGTCGCACAGCATACGGGCGCCTTAGCGTTTCTCCTCCATCGAAACGGAGCCGCCGCGGTCAGGTTCGAAGCCTGGAACTCCGCATGAGTAGCCGAGCGCTCTAACCACAGAGGCACAATTGAGCACAAAGCGACACTTTTTAAAACTCCGTCGTAGCCTGCTCGCAAGAACTTTGGCGCCAGGCAATCACTGGAGCAGATAGTATATTGCAACCGAGCGACCACGTCTGTTGCGAAACACTTTCGCGAGAATAGGATATAAAATCGCAATAACGAGGGACTTTTAAATGCACTCGAAAAACCGGTGCTGTCTTCGAATGCTGTGCCCAGTATATTTTCCCGGGTGTCATAAACCTCTGACAAAAGAGGAAAGTTCAAGGAGGCCCCTTAGAAAACGACAGTCTGCAGCCACGTGTGCCAAGCAGGTAAGGGCGTACGCACCCGCCGCTGCCGCACTGCCCTCGGGGACGGCCTGTGAAAAACAGAAAAAAGCCGTTCCAGCATCGAGAACTCAAACTAAAATGCGCACAGGTGTCTGGAGTTCATCAAGCGTGTCTCAAGATCAAAGTTTGTACTCTTGAGTACAGGTCTGTGTACTTAACATTATATATGTGTTGAGCGTTACCTGTACATCCCATGGAAGCGTAGCAGTTAAAGTCGGTCGGCGATTTCATAGGCTGAGTCGCTTTGGGGTGTTAAACCCACATTAAATCATCAACCGTTAAAACGTCGAAAATGCACACTTTTTTTTCGGCCCCTGTACTCGTTGGTATAGCGCTGGAGGCGCTCCGCAACACAGCACAAGAGCGCGGGTTCCATTCCTGGCTGCGGAGGCAATATTACTCATGCAGGTGAAATGCGGAAACGCCTTTGATTTGTCTCCGCACATCAAAGAACTCCAGTTGGCCGAAGCTAGCCATGGTTTTCAACACGGCGGGGATCATCACACAGCGTTGGCGCATTACACTGCTCAAACAATGTCTGAACGTCCGCCTAGGCTCTTTGGCCTAAATCTGGGAGCATGTGGTGCCTGACGGCCGACCTTTTATATTTAAGAGTGTGTAGTTTTGACTATGCTCGTAGTATTCTTGCGGATCAACGAAAAAATCTTTGCAGTGAACGCATTTCGATAACGAGCTCGGAAGGGTCGCAGAGCAGCTTCCGCTCTGATCTTCCACGCATTCGTGCAGTTAGGCAAGTAAAACAAGAAGTCGCCCAGAATTATTTTGTGCCGACAGCACTTTCAAACCATCTGTTTAACAAAGCGCACGTACACGCTGCGACACCGAACGATCGCGACACACCTGCATTACGGCCGCCGCAGCTCAGCGAGTAGACAGGCCCCCCCATCAGGTGGCGCCATCTGTCCGCGTACGAGAGAAGCGAAAGTTACAGCGAACAAGATCTGGTCGCGCCGCCGGGCGCAGTATCAGCACCAAAATATATCCTCACACCGTGTGTTCGGGTAAGTAGACGCTGCTTGGCGTCTGTAACGTTGAGTGCGTTATGCACACTGGATAGACAGCGTGCCCACACTGGCAGGTGGCGATTAAATTCATCGTTCATTGGGAGAGGTTCGTCACGTACCCTGTCAGAGCTTTTGCCCATTCTACCGCCCTCTACGGCAAATCGAAAGGTCAAAGGTGAAGTGGGGCGACAACATGGTGGACCACATATAGTAAGGCCTATAGCCACATTTGACCTCTGGTTCACTTGAAGGTCAACCGGCAACGCATGATGAAATCGGCTTCACCTAGCGTAATTCAGCTTTCGTTTCAAAAGTTAGTGGTCCTATTGGCCGAGCGAAACATTAACAAGCCAAAACTGACTAGCATTCGCGGTGAAGAGGTCTGGTGCTGCAGGCCCATTTTGACCTTTCACAGGCTACTTGACTGTCCGGTTCGGGGCGTCGTTACGCTTCTGTTTGCGGACTCGATTCGACCACGTTCCCTGCGCACAATACGAACTCGAGGGCGCGCTTGCACGAAGCAAAAAAGACTGTCCACTTCCCAGTCTAACCTCATTAGCAACAAAGACCCTTCCCTACAAGTGAATAAAAGAAAGGCGCTTAATTGGCTCATTTTGTGGGTAGACACCTGAACCACACAGTAAAAATGAGGGAAAGGTTGAAACGTGGCTTTCGCGGCCAGGACCTGAAATCGCGTTGGTTTCGGGTGGAGTGGAGCATGGGACTGGAATGCGATGTGCGCGACCAGTGACCCATGCTTGATTCAGATCGTTCTTCTGCATTCTGGACTGCCCCTTTTTATTATTCCCTGCACAGTCCAGGGCCCGCTTGCTTGAATCAAATTAGTCTAGTGCCCAGTCAAGCCTTATTCGCAGCAGTGGCCACGTTGCTAGAAGTGGACTAGACACACCGGAAGAATGGGCGCACATAGTAGTTGGTTCATCACTTTGCCAGTGGACACCGTAACCGCGCTATGAGATAAGAAGAAGAAAAACTTGCCTCAGGATCTATGAATCCCATTTCCACCGTTCCCAAAGCATTTTCTGTTGTAAGCCGACCTCCTTTTTTGGTGTCCTCTGGTCTCGTTTCAATGCCCCTCAGGTAGTGTTTGTGCAAAGATTACTTCAGCCTTTAGATGTAAACATTTATGATATCTTTCCTGCGCTTAGCAATGGGCCTGCTATCCACCACTGTTTTCGACGACATATTCCCAAAAAATGCAAAACTTTTGCCACCGAGTATTCTAAACGGTCTACTAGAAGATCATCTGAGGACCCTATCTACAGATATAGCAATAGCCACTGATGCATCGCAATTCGATGAAAAAGCAGGTGTGAGAATATCTTGCTCGCATTTAGACTGGTCCTTTTCCCTGTGCCTTCCAGATTTCACCCCTATTTTCCAAGCAGAGTTGCTAGCAGTTGTACTTGCTCTACACAAGCTAGACTCCTCTATTACAGCAGTTGCAGTAATTACTGATTCTTTATCTTTGTGTTCGTTCCTCGCTGCACATGTTGACGGTCCCATTCTAACAACTTTCTTATCCCTACTTCCTCCGCATTTGAGCCTTGTTCATTTAGTATGGGTTCCCGGTCACGGCAGTGTGGTAGTAAATGAGATTGCTGACAATCTCGCAAAGGCTTCCCTTAGCGGCCCCGTGCTTCCAATCATCCCAGCTACAGCCTATATTACAGCATCTAGATTTCGGCGACGTGCGTTTTCAAGCACGCAAGACACTAAACTTAACATCGGTGGATTATGAGCACCTTAAATATTATTAGAACAGGAAAATTTGCTGCTCTCGGCAGCTTGAAGTATCACTGACGAGGCTGCGCTGCCGCATCACCCTGTAAATTTTTATTTACACAGGTAGGGTTTGGCGCTCTCTCCCCTTTGTGCATTTTGCCGTGAGCCTGAATCTATAGAACATTTTTGGCTGTACTGTCGCCGATTCAACTCTCTGAGAAAAAGTTTGCTGGAGGAGCCCTTGCAGCATCTTGGCCTTAGTTTGAGCAGCCCACTCTTGCTATCATTTGGCGCCACCACATTTCGGTTCAGCCAGAGATCTGTTTCTACCGCTGTTCTAAATTTCCTGATAGAATCTCACCGACTGCCTTGCTAAGTGTTCCAAAATTTTCTTTTCTATGAATTATTACATTTTGACTTAATCATATATTATTTGATCCCTCTCTTTATTATTCTTCTTAAAATTATGAAATCAAAACTCTCATCCCTTTTCTGTTCATGAGGAAGTATTCACCGGTGCTGCGCTCCCACGTGCTTTTCCTTTTTATTAAGTGCGTTCAGGTGAACAGCCACCCGATTCTTGGCCGATCTCCCAGTGTGGGTATGTGCCATCTTTTGATAGGCTAACAACAACAACAACAACAACAACAACAACAACAACAACAACAACAACAACAACAACAACGACAACATGTAGCAAGCCCCCTACTCCCCGCCCCTGGCACGCAACCTGACGGAAGACAGGCGAAGTTTCGCTGATTATTCGCGGATTCCGTGGCCAGACGGATGACTTGTCGCTGTTGGGCGGGGCGCTCGCTTCGCACCAAGGCCTCCCGGGCATCTCTACTTTTAATCTCTACTTTCCATCACGCCTGGGAGACTCAGGACATTGCCAGATTATATGGCCAAGAGTGGCCCTTTCTCCGCTGGTTTTACATTTATCATCTGGTCTGTCGTCTATTCGCGTGAGGAGCAGCCAGACTGGATTTGGGGAGCCCCTCTGCTCAAAGTTCGGTCCGGCCGTGGAAGAGACCTTGTTCCAACTGTATAGTGATCGACGATTTCAGTGCACATTTGCCCGCGCTCTCATCCAATCACCGACAGTCGGTTGCTCTACGGTTACCCGGAAGTAGAGAGCTGGGGCCAACTCCTGTGCCGCCTCATTGCCTGGGATTGATTCGTACGCGGGGTTCTGATTATCCTAATTTTACGGTTCAATCCTGAACTTGCTAGAATTTGTTTTCCTCTTTCGAGAGCCTTCCTTTGCCGAATTTCCTGACAATCGTTTTGCTATCGCTAATTATGTTTGCTTTCGTTGCAACGCAAGCGAGCGCTGTTGCAGTTTGCTCAGTTGTATTTATGTTTCGGCTTTTAATGAGTGCGTCGGCGACTGGTACGCCTCAGCCTTTGACCACCGTGGAGACTGCCGCTCCCGACTTTTCACTAGTCGAGGCTACATAGGCGACTCCCTCAGGTTTCTCATTATCCATGCGCTTCCGCCGTATTTTGTATCCCTTCTCTGTTATATAGGCTGGGTGCATTTTTTGGGAAAAGGGGGGACGAGTATGTTTTCGCGATATTTTTAGGGAATGTCTGTTTTGTCGTTCGCACCCCTCTCTGACTGCAACCCCACCCAAACCAGGATGGTTCTGCCCGTGTTAAATCGGCTCAATCTTTCTAGCTGCGCCATGTGCACTGCTTCCGCCAGTTCAGTCCAATTATTACGCACAACCATTTCGAGGAGGCGATCCGTTGAGATAGCAATGGGAAGCACCAGCGCCCTCTTTACGCATCGTCTGATAAACGCGTCTATTCTGCGTTTTTCATCTGTCCTAATGTTCAGATACGGAGTGGCATATCATAAGCGGCTGATAATGTATATAGGCTTGCATCAGTTTCTGGAGGCTACGCTCTTTTAGGCCCCGACCCTTGAGCGCGACTCTTCTCAATATCCATCCCAGTTACCTGTGCGCTCTAATTGTCTAGCTTCTTAACTGTTGTATCATTATATTCGTCGGATTGTAGAAAAAGCCGCAGGATTATAATCTGTTCGAACTAAGACACCGTTTGTACGTCTACTGCGATGGAGAGATTTATGTCGCGCTTGCACCTTAGCTCTGTTGGATTGTAAATAAGGAGTTCAGATTATTGCTGAGAGCATTGAGAGGCCCCTCTCGGCCGCATAGGACACGACAATGTCCGCTGCTGCCTGCGGGCGTTCCTCTGTGCTCGCGTCGCTGGCCTCGTTGATCCAGAGATTGACGTCGTCCGCGTACATGCTGAATTATATATGTTCCAGTTCCCTTTAATCTGCCGGGTAGTCTCGAATGGCTCCGTCCAAAAAGAAAGGTGGAAGCACCGATCACTGCTACGATCCCTGGTTACGAAGAGGCTGATAACGAGACTGCCGGGCCGTTTCCATCCTACAGTATTAGGGGGGTTCAGCAGACTGTCACGGTCATGCAAAATTTATTCTTCTGTCTCGCCTTCTCTCTTTCTTTAGCACAGCCTTGCTCCCACATTCAACTGCTGAAAAATAGGATAGTTGTTTTTTTTTGCTTTTTTGGCAGTTATTTTTGCGAGCAACCTCAGCCGCCCTGCGCTTGGTAACTGCTTGAACAGCTCTGCATACAGGAGCTGCATGGCCTTCCAAGGGTGCAGATTTGAATATAATTGAAGATATATGCAGGTTAATGAAAAAGCGACTATAGCTAAAAGGCAGCTGCACGATTCCTCGTAAGATATCCTTTGGGCGGCTGTTCAAGAGGGATGGAGCAGGCTCCAGGCTCTTCCTGACCTTGCAAGCAGCCGATTTGACTCCTTCCTTGAGTGCCTTCAAAGAGTTGTGAGGGTTGGTGGGACCTATGCACGCCATTAGTGCAACGACGTGTTTGCCCTGGCATCATGACCGCGAGCTGGGTATCCTCCTTACTTATTTTCCTGAATTGATGGGATAGTGGTCCTGTTAATATCGTTACTAGACTTTCGTAACAAAGGGACTTGTGTGATTTAGTTGCATCGGGAAAATAAACTCTATCTGTCTTTCGAGCTTGTGTAATACTGGCTAAAAGCAGCGCTATCATCTATTGTTCCTGCGAGTTCCTTTTGAGAATACATCACGGACGTAAAAAAACAGTAATAAAAAAGAAGCAATCTTTGCTCATGATAACCGAGCCAAATTAAGTGCCGCATGCGCAGTCACGTAGGGTCGGCATTTCGACGCTCGGGCGATGGCACACTTGATAAAGCTTCTCTAGCGGTGCTAGGTCGTCCGGGCCCAGAGCGAGGCTGGAGCAGCCGAACACGGCCTGGAAAAATAAAAAGAACGCTCGTTGGAGTTTACCTCTAGATACGTCCACAGTATAAACTGGCAATAAATTCAATTGCTTCCTTTCATTTGTTATAACAGCCTAAATATCGTAGTTTTAATATTCTCATTAGTTTTCTTGGTGTCAATTATTTTCGGCGATTGCTCTCCCTCATACGCGATACTTCATTAGGAAAGTTCGCATTAAAACGACGGTACGTTGCCCAGTGGTGCAGTTAGAGTATACCATGAATCAGTAGATTGAGCAATGTTGCATCATGAGCGGCAACGTAAACCAGACTAACTGGGCGCTGAGCGCACTTCAAATTATTGGACGACGCCGGGACACGTGTGCACGGAGCTACGGTGGCCTGACACGACGGATGATAAGCAAGTGCATTTCAAATTATACCGCTGCGCGCCAGAATTAGCGCCATATGCACACTAGCTCGTGTCCACTCTTGTGGTGGTGGTGAAAACATTCTTATTGATAGAGAAAGGTCTTGGGGGTCGTGACCTGAAGGGTCACGCTCTTACAACCACTAGGTGGGATGCCTAGTCAGGCACCCCATTGGCGGTTGGCGCAGCCCGGGCGCGCTGCGTTAAGACCTTTTGGGCCTCGAGGGTGCAGCAGTCGGACAAGGTCACCTCCCAGTCCTCTCGGGTGGGGTCTGGGATAGGGGGTAGAGATGGGTTCTGCTGGCAGGCCCACACCATGTGGTAGGTGTCAGACACCTCCCCACACTGTGAGCACCGCCCGTCGAATTGAGGATCGAAATGCCTTAGATTTGCCGGGCAGCAGCATCGTGTTAGTGAGCAGGCGCAGGAGTACCCGCTCGTTTGGGAAGAGTTTGGTGCGTGGATTTGTAATAATCGCATATTTCCTTGAAAGTGTAACCCGGATTGAAATCGGAGTCCTGGTCAGCGCTGGGTCCCGTGAGAAATGCCCGGAGAGAGAGCGCGCGGGCGGCGGCGTCACCTGCCTCGTTTCCGCGGAGGCCTTGGTGACCTGGAGCCCAAACGGGAGATTGGTGCGCAGGATCCGAGTCTCGGCTACAATTTTGGTAGATGCGATAAGCCAGATTGATTTTTGTCGAGCATGTGCGCGAGGGGCGCAGATTCACGAATTCAGATTTATGCGGGCAGCATTGCAGACCACAGTCTCGGGCATAGCAGTCCACTATGCTGGCGGCCGTTTGCAGGCTGGTCTCCATGTCCCCTAGGCGTCCTTGCGTAGCCCAGAGGGTGATGTCATCGGCGTACAGCGCGTGCTGGACCCCTTCGACCGCACCCAGCAGGGCAGGTAGGCGCATCATGGCCATGTTGAATAGTAGAGGGGAGAGCACCGCGCCTTGTGGAGCGCCCCTCGTGCCGAGCAGGAAAGGTCCATGCTCTTGGTCCTGTATTCGGACGTAGGACAGTCCGTCCTTGAGAAACTGTTTCGCGTAATTGAAGGTAATGGTGCTGCAGTGAGTTTGACTCAAGTGGGAGAGTATGACCTCGTGGGTTACGTTGCCGAACGCTCCTTTCAGGTCGAGCGCGAGGACAGTTTTGTCGCTTTGGGGGTGTGTAATGAGGTTCAAGATTTCACTGTCAAGTTGGAGCAGGACATGCTGTGCGCATAATTGTGGGCGAAATCCAAACATGGTGCCCGCCAAGGTGTTGCGTTTTTCGAGGCATTCGGACAGCCGATCCCGCACCATCGTCTCCATCAATTTGCCCACACACGAGGTGAGAGAGATGGGGCGGAGGTTGTTCGTGTTGATCGGTTTCCCGGCCTTCGCTATGAAGGTGACATGGGCCATCTTCCAGTCAATGGGGAGGGGGGTTTCCGCCGTCCAGATCGCATTGATCTAATCTAGAAGGCACTGGTACGCTGAATCAGTAAGGTTCGCCAAAAGTTTGACGGTGACCTTGTCCCGGCCCGGCGCGGTGCCCCTGCTCATTCTGGCTCGCAGGTGGTCCCGTTGTCGCAGATGTCCGCACGGTGAACGCCGCATGTTGACGCATCTCTTTGCTGTGTGCTTGCAGGAGCGGGTGCGCAGCGTTTGTAGGGGTACCAAAAAACAAGGGAACCCTACCCAAACTTTATCCGCGCGATAAAACAAGCGTGCCTTATTGAAACAAGCGTGCCTTGTTGTGGAATAGGGTCGCTGAACAAACATTCTACCAGCGAACTCGGAAACCCCTGCGCAATCGAAACGTTGGGGGCTAGCAGACGACGCTTGCTCCGACAGCTCAACCGTCGACCTCAGCGCCGCGGTGGCTGGAACCGCGCCGGGCCGGCTCCTCCCCGTGGGCGCGCCGAGGAGTTTCGAAACTAAAGTATATATCTATAAACGTTGGCCGCCTCAACGTCGCCAGCTGTCGGCAGCCAGCGCATTAACTTCACTCTCAGAGGAGGAAGAGCGGCCTCGGAGCTCGGAGTTGCCAGGCGAAAAAGCTAGGGAACACGTGACTTGCATATTTTTTTTTGCTGTGCAGCTTGGAGATGGAGGGCGCCTCCTGTCAGAAGAAAGTGCAACCGTAGAACGACTTGAACGCTCGGTCAGAAGGTATTTGAATCGCATAGAAGTCCATCCCTGCATTAAGAAAGCAGTTCAATTAAAAGCCCCAAGGAATATTATCGGGGCTTCGCTATAAAGCAAAACATAGCGGAATACGCGTCAGTGAGGCGCAGTTTTCTGCACCCCGGGAGTATCCATGTTGGGACAGAACGTAGGGCTGTTTTGATTGGCTAGGCTGGACGAACGGGGGCACTTTCATTCGCACTCTGTAGGAAATCGTGCGAGGTGTCCGCGTTCAACAAGACGGCACCTTCGGAGCGAGGTGCGGCAGTTTTATTACGTCCGCGCTGACCTCTGCCGTGACCCCTATTGGGTCAATGGGCACGTAAATGTTTGGTAGTGGGGGATGGCCTCGTGCTATCCCCCTTATTGACAAAACAAAAAACAGACGGGATTTAACTAACGCGGTACATGGTTGAATAGCTGTGGTGTTCGGGCACAGTTTGAGAATATCTTAGGTGTTGAAACTGCACGTACACCGAGGCGGACAGCGTGCACAGATTATGTTCGCCCTCTAATGCATGCGGGGCCGCCGCGGAGAAAGGGCGGTTCGCTTGCGGAGCGGCGGATGGAGTTAGCGCGCTTTCGGTGCCGTTTAGGCTGTGTTTGTCGGTGCTGTGCGCTGCCGCAATGCGTCACAAGGTGTGGACGGGAGATTATCGGCTTCCACGTTGTGTTAGGCACCGTGCACGATCAAAGTTTGCTAGAGCCAGCCCTTAACGCGACAAGGGCTTCGTGTCGCAGGAAAGCCGGTGCCGTCGGCGGCGTTGGTCGTGAGCGAAAAATCCCAGAAGCAATGAAACCTAGTAGGAAATTGGTCGAGCTTGGGACAGCTCCAACAAGGGCCTACGGAGTTCTAGGTGAGCACGCTAACCAATCTGCCACGCCACATCTTTTTTTGTCTTTATTGCCTGTTCTGGCAGTTTAGAACACATCTCAAACATTTGTTCTGCGCTGCACTCTCAAACATCAAGAGCGGACATGTGTTTCACTCACCTGAGGAAATCAAAACTGTTCCAAGGAACACAACTCTCCCATAAACTCGACAGCTTCATTTCCAAAGCATAGCTCCTTGCACACTTTACGCAGCTTAAATATGTTTTCTCTGGAGTAATCTCGGAGAGACCGCGCATTTTTATCGCAGTGTCAAACAAGCTCGATGGTTTGGAATGAACACAGGCCCGTCTGGTGAATAGGGTGTTGTCTTAGAAGGCTACTCTTCCTTACGGCGCGGTTTTGGTGCCCACCGGGATATGTGAGACAGGCGTCATTTGCGCTCCTTAAAACCAATTTTATTTTAATTTTCCTTTCCTTACGACATGGTGCGGGTGAAACGCCAATATTTGCTTGCTTTCCTTAAATTGTCGGGCAGAGGCGTCGAGCCGAAGGGACGATGGCGTTCCGTGCACTCCTTGGCAACGCTGCAACACGCTGTCGCGTCCTGCTCTTAAAGACGCAGCTTGAGTGTCCTCCAATTTCTTTGTTCCTCGGTTTGTGGCCAGCCGCAGTGATCGTTGTTCAGACGCACATGGTGGCGCGAGCCAACGCCAATGCATGGTCATCGCGGCCTGTGTGTGTATGCACAACCGGCGGCAAAATAAGTCGGGTGGCCAGAATCGCATAAAACTAAAGTCACTGGAGCGGGAAAAGCACCGCATTAGTTTCCTCTCGCCGCCGCGCCGGCACACGGGCGCTCCTGATCCCTTCTCCGTGGTCACGTGGGCATTCCCCGGCATAAATGCTCCGCTCGCTTCTTTCTCGTGGCCGCCGACACAAAGATAATCCGGAGCATTATGCAGCACTTGCTATTGTGGTCCGAGATAAGCGTGCACAGCATTTCCAGTCGCGTATTGCCGCTCGTGCATTTGATGCCTGCATAAAGACATTGAAGAATGCCTGGGTGCTGCGCTTTTGGGTGCAGCAATCGGCGGGAATCGTCCAAAACGCTGTTTTCAATTCCCAGAGAAAAAAAAAACTTCAATCGATCAGCTATATGGTTGCACAGAATCCACCCTTCATGTGAACACTTTTGGGCGCAAGTTCTTTCTGTAACTTCTGTCCACGCCACTCATGACGCAAGAAAGGCTTTCGCCGTAATAATTGCGAACAGGGGAGCGCACACGCACCACGGTGTTCGTATGTTTTTTTTTTTTCGCGACAGTACGCGTGATGCATACGCAAGCAAAAATTCAGGGGAGCAATTAGGTCTCCTTGCGTGCGATAATGCGAAAGCATTTGTGCCTTCCTATGCGTTATTTGTGATTCTTATAAGCGGCGGAGGCCAAATTTAGAGGCCACCAACGCGTTTTCCGCAGTTGAATTAGGCTGCACATCGATTTTGGTCCAAATCGGCCAAGGTTAAATTTCAGGTGTGGGCGGGCTAAGTATCGGTATCGTCCAGGCAAGGATTGGAGGTCAACATCGTGTTCGCCGTATAGTCGAATTAGGTTGGACATCGATTTTGGTCCAATTCCGCCGCAGTCGTATTTTGGGGGTGAGGGCCAAATCTGGGAGTGGTCCAGGGCAAATTTGGAGGTCACCATCGTGTTCGCTGTAGAGAAATTAAGTTGGACACCGGTTTTGGCTCATATCAGCCAAGGTGAAATTTGTCTCCTACATGCCTTAATGTACGAGTGACAAATCTGGTCGCACAGCCGCGGACAGATTTTCGTTCCATGAGCCTAGAAAGGCTTCCGTCCGAATAAGTACAGCCTTATTTCGCCTAATTAGCAAGTGAACAACGGTGTGCTTCATTCATTGCTGAAAAGAACGCACAATTGGCAAAGCCTATTTTATTCTGCATAAAAGGAACAGCGCGCGGCCGTCCCTTCAGCGCCGCTGGACCAAATATGGCGGCGGGTCAGCGGCTCCGACGATGGATGCGGTACTTTAGATAGAACTGCATCTCTGCGCCGTCTGACGTTGCACTTCTGCAGTCGAGACATCGCAGTGCGCCTCCTTTCATGCTCGCAGCCGCTTCATTTTTCTCACCTGCAGTGGACTAGCTGATTGCATGCAGCGTTTGGCAGTAGGGGTCGCTATCTTCATTCACTGCCTCACGCTCGTACTTTGATGTGCGCCCGCCGAACTGCGAGCGTTACGCTCTGAGTAAAGAAAGCGACCCCTACTGCTGAACGCTGCATGCAATCAGCTAGTTCACTGCAGGCGAGAAAAAAGACCGGGCTGCGAGCATGAAAGGATGCGCACGCGCAATGCGATGTCTCGACACCACAAGTGCAACGTCAGACGGCGCGGCGACGCAGTTTTATCTGATTGTGGCCGCCTGTCGCATGCCCCGGCTTATTTTGCCGCCGGTTGCACATATTGACTGTTGCGGTGGCACACCTGAGGCAGCGCCCCCTGCATTTTTACAATGCAAGCCGTATCGCCCGCTTAGCTATGGGAGCCGCCGGTACGCCTCGCTTCAGTTAGTTGCCGCGCTGCGGCGCTACCCAGACGGTTGGACTGCTTGCGTCATGCTTGCCAACGGTCGCGCGGTGCTAGCGTTGTCTGTCCTACTCCTATACAGCAGACCTGCACCACGCGTCTGTCGGATTCCTGCTTCGTAGCCCTTCTTTCGTAGCTCTCGATTCATCCGCGGCGCAGCGCTTTCCCCAACGACCATCGGCTGGACTTTGCTCGCTGTTTGCAGAGGTGGGCGCAGGCGTTCGCTCCGCCTCTCACTTGAGGATGCTGTTCCTTGCCAGACGAATAGAGCGTTGTAAGTTGTTACGTTTGTTCGTTTCGTGGCACCGTGATTAACGAAAATTGTTTTGCGCGGATTAATGATGTGGTCCGCGACGCTGACGAGGTGTCCCCGCTGCAGCACTAAAATGGCACCAGTTGATTATGGCAAGCACTGCTCTTGCTTTCAGTTTTGTGCGAATTGTGGGAAATTTTAAGCGCGTTTGTAAAAAGAAGGGGACGTTCCCCAACATATATTTACAACTCTTTACAGCAATAGCATATGCAATAGTTTGCATGTGTCTGCTGCTACATATATACATTACATATATGTATTAATAGCCATTGACATTTCTAGAATTTGTGCATTTGCTTGTATTGACACTTATTTAGAGACATGAGAAATATGCAGTGTAGCGCAACCCCATTTGTGCACTTGAGGAGGACAAAGCATCTCGTGCGCGAGGGTAACATAACAACAGTGAACGAAACAAAACACACCTAACGCCCGCCTGGACAACCATGCAGTTCGTACGCCGTCGTGTGTTTGATCGCCCTCTCCCGCGGTCTGAAGGGACAATAAACGGTAGAATAAACAAAGCGGTAGAATAAACGCTGGTGCTGCGCCGAAGAAACGCTGCCTTGTGGTTCGGCCTTTACGCTGACTGCGCCTGAAGACGTGCTCAAGCGGACTTTATTTCGATTTTATCTGCCTCCTTTCCTACAAGCGCTTTTTTTTTAGTTTTTCATCGTTTTATTTGCGCCTGGTTGTAGTCAAGACCAGGCAGAATGTCCGAAATGCTTCGGCATCAGCTGCAGCGCCGTGCATTTACGACTGGAGTTCTTTTCACTTTTTAAATAAATCGTAGCTGCTATTTGCCACGTACAGAGAAAAATCTTTATCTAGTTTTCGTAACGATGACAGCTTAGCCTGCAAAAAGTAGAGCTACTACTCGAAAGGTACTGCAACTTGGCAGTTTCGGAAAATGGCTTCTCGGGAAGATATATCATTCCTTCTTTATTTCATTCTCCCATTTTCCTTACTCAACATGTTTGAATCGCATATTTTTTTATTTATTTATTCAAAATACCTTACAGGGCCCAGAAGGGCATTGAGTAAGGGGGGCAAAACAATAGATTAAGCAAATAGGAAGAATAAATTAAAAACAACGCGTGATACAAGGCAAAAATTAAACACAATTATAAATATACAGGGCAAAACGTAACTAAAAGACATATATCACCGCGAGCAACAAAAATTAAATTAGTAGCAAGAATGCATCGCAAGTGCCCAATAGGCATCAAAAGGAAAAAGCAGTAGTCATAAAAAACATACAGATGGCTGAAATTGCACAAGAAACCAAAACTTTGTAATATACCAACGAGAAGAAAAGGGGACCAAGGACACAGAACAACCTGAAACAAGACACAATGTCGTTAAAGAAAATGTTTGTGCAGTTGGTCTTGAAATGATTGGTGGTTGCCGATAGATGCGATACAGTTGGGAAGATCATTCCAAAGAATAATGGCACGTGGAAGTGCAGATGAATTGAATGCTAAGGTTCTTCCGTAAATGCGTGTAATGCTATACTGATTATGTAGGCGGCGTGAAATGCGTGAAGGCTCTTCGAGGGGCAAGGGAGATGGCCTGGTGCTATGACGATATTTATGAAGTAAGCATAAAAGAGCGATGGAGCGACGAATATGTAATGGTTCGAGGGAGATATCAAGTTTAATCTTAGTGATACTGGACTGGGGGTGGTACTTTTGTGTGATGAAACGAGCGGCTCTATTTTGTACGGATTCAAGCATGTTGATCAGGTAATTTTGATAAGGGGACCACATAGGTGAAGCAAATTCTAGTTGAGGACGCACGATTGTTAAGTAAGCGACTTTTCTCACGTTATTAGGGGCGTTTCGCAAGTTCCGGCGCAGGTACCCAAGTGATCTTGAAGCTTTGGCACAGATGGATTGAATGTGTGTGGCCCATGAAAGATTATCTGTGAGGTGAATACCTAAATACTTATAAGATGATGCCCGAGACACTGCGGTACCTTCAATGGAGTACGAGAAATTAGAATTAGTATGCTTGCGGGTGAAAGAGATGACCTTGCATTTAGATGAGTTGAGCATCATTTGCCATTTACTGCACCAATTTGAAATTAAGTTCAGGTCAGTTTGGAGGGCAAGGTGATCATGCATAGAATTAATGGGCCGGTAAATGATGCAATCGTCAGCAAAGAGGCGTATAGAAGAAGATATGTCTGTTGGCAAGTCGTTAATGTATATTAGAAACAATAAGGGGCCAAGAACACTACCTTGGGGTACGCCAGACTCTACATCACTGAGTGGGGAGGTGAAATTGTTAACTGTAGTGAACTGCTGGCGAAATGAAAGAAAGTTACGTAGCCATGACAGTGTTAAAGAATCTAGGCACAGAGCAGACAATTTTGAGAACAAGCGGGAATGTGCAACACGGTCGAAGGCTTTAGCAAAATCTAAAAAGATACAGTCAGTTTGAAGGTTAGCATCCATGTTGAAATGCAAGTCAGTCGTAAATTCTAGCAGTTGGGTGTCAATAGAATAATTCGTATTACAAACTACCTTTACCATCTGATTTCATATTTCTGAGAAACAGTTTCAGCAGCTCTCCCGGAATGTTTCAGCGTTGTGGCTAAAAGACAAACATGGTTCGAACAAGTCGCCACAGCCTTTCGTTACAATGCCAACGCCGCTGCACCGCACTTTCTGTGACTCCTTATAAAACCAGCGCCTTCAGCGACTCCACGGTGAGCAGCGTCACTAACGGCGCGCTCTATGACGCGTCAATGCCTGACAGGCAGCCTGATTACTGGATGGAAGGTAGGAGCGTCCCCTTTGAAACGGGGCAGTGGTTGTTGCCACTATGTTCAGTTTTTTTCCTTTATTTTTGTTTACTCTGCTATAAGTTAATACAATTCGCCATTTCCTTTAAAAAACGTCTTCCTACACTTTAAAACTTATGTCACTTCTCTCCTTTTGTGCCACCAATCCTCCAATCGCTTTTTGCTAATTTCCACCGCAGATTTATTTACATGACTATTGTTATCGCTAAACCCTAAGGCCTCAGGAAGAGTGACTGTGCCTGCATCGACATCGGGATGGATACCATCGCATTTTAGGATGAGGTGTTCTATTGTTTCTTCAGATTTACCACACACAGCACATGCGTCATCTTCTTCGTTAAATTTTTTTCTGTAGCGGCGCGTTCTAAGACACTCTGACCTAGCTTGAAAGAGGAGGGCACTGCCTCTTGAGTTATCATAAAACGTTTCCTTCTTTTTCTGCCTTTTCCAGCATCGATATAGTTCTACACTATGCTTCTTTTCCATTGAATCTATCCAATTTTTAACCTCGACGTTTTTAACCTGTCGTTTAATGTTCTTTCTTTCCCCTTCCTCGTCTCTGGCAAACTCACTGGCCAGCTTTCTAGTTCGTTTCCGCCACTGTGTGTCAACGCTCTTTCTGTACAGGTATTTAAATACCTTAGCTGCCCACCTGTTATCATCCAATTTCCTCAGGCGTTCTTCGTATAGCACTTTACTCTGAGCTTCCCGTGCTTCGAACGTTGCCCAGCCCATATCCCCCTGTACTGCCTCGTTTGTGGTTTTCCCATGGGCACCTAGTGGTAATCTTCCAACAATTCTCGGATTTACTTCTAATCGCGACTGAACTGCAGCCCTTAAGCATAGAACTGCAAACCCGAAAGTAAGCGCCGGCACCATTATTCGTTTCCAAATACCTTTGAGGACTTCATACCTATTGTACCCCCCCCCCCCCCCCCCTTATGCCCTATGTTTCATTATCCCGGCATCTATTCGCCCTTTTGCTATGAGAGACTGTTCGCGCTTTTCCGTATACATATGCCCGTTGTTTACCCATACCCCGAGATATTTGTATTCGGCCACTCGGGGTATTTCATGGCCTTGTATTGTAAGCTCCTGATCACTTCTGCCGTTGAAAACCATCACACCTGACTTAGTTGCGCTAAAACTGAAACCTAGACTGTCTCCTCCGTCTCCATAGCAATTAAGCAAAGTTTACAAATCTTCCTGGCTTTCTGCTAACTGTACAATATCGTCCGAATACATTAAACCCGGTAGTCGTTGCTCAACAACATTTCCGCCTAATGTGTATGACAGATGATAACCTAGATTGCTTCCTTGTAGCCTTCTTTCCATACTTATCATATAAAGCATGAACAGCAGCGGTGATAGAGGACAACCTTGCCTTAATCCTTTCTGTATCTGGATAGTTGTGCTCTTAATTCCTTCCCATGTTATTTCAACTTCATTTTCTCGATATATTTTCTGTAGAAAATTAATTACCTCATGACTGACACCTTCACCTTTTAATATGTTCCACAGGAGTTCTCTGTTCACGTTGTCGTATGCACCGCTTATCTCTAAGAAGGCTAAATACAGAGGTCTGTTTTCCGCCTTCGCTATTTCTATGCACTGGGTAAGCACGAACAGGCAATCATCTAAGCGCCTACCACTTCTGAACCCGTTCTGAAGTTCTCCAAGTATTCTATTACTTTCTACCCATGACTGCATTTTTATTTTCACCGCCTGCACCGCCAGCCTGTATGTAACTGATGTTATCGTAATCGGTCGGAAGGAATTTAGGTTCTTATTCCCTTTTTGTTTATAAATGAACTTCATTTTACTCTGTTTCCAGCTGTGCGGAATTTGCTGATTCGTTATGACTGCCTCCAATACTTTTATCAGCGTTTCCTTGCCTCTTGGGCAAAGTTCATTAATTAGCTTGATTGGAATTTCGTCGATCCCTGCTGACGTACATCTTGGAATATTTGTTTCCGCCTTTTTCCAGTAAAGATTCGTCAGTTCCCCGCTGTTTTCTATTGTGCGTTCCTGTATTGCTCCCTCATTTGGGGTGATTACTCTATCGTGTTTCTTAAATGACTCAGCTATAACTGATGATATGTAGTTCACAGCGTCATCTCCCTCTAAACATTTTCCTTCGGCATCGTGAATCTGTTCCTGCTTTCTGTGATTCGCTTTGCCCAGCCAGCTTATATGGTTCCAGAATTTTCTTGGCCCCCCTTTAGTTGCATCGCGAACTTCAGCCAGCCAGCGATCAGAGGACTGCTTTATTTTAGCCTGGACGAGGACCTGCACTTGCTGTTTCTTTTGTCGATAAGATTCCCATTTTCGGCCTATTTCCTCTTCAGATAACTGCGCCCTCTTTGCTTCTCTGTGTTCCCGTGATTCCAACCGTCGTTGTTCGATGGCCTCCCTAATTTCCTTATTCCACCAACTTCGTGGCTGCCTCTTTCCTCTCCAGCGGTTTACTCCTTTTACTTTTATTTTTGTGCTAATTATGAGTTCTAACTTAATATAATCCCACTTTTCCATGGGATGTGTCTCTACTGCTTCCTCTATGCACGCCGCTATTTGCGTTATTTGTTCGTCATTTAATTTTCCGAACTCTTTTTGACTCCCCTTCATTTCTCTTTTGAGCAGGGCTCCAAACTGTAGACTAATACGCTTATGATCACTACCGAGGCTGTACTTCCCCTCTTCGTCTATTTCCATCATTGCGAGCTTTCTATACATCCCATGCGAGATTAAGCAGTAGTCAATGGTCGTTTGCCTGTTACAGGATTCCCACGTGATTTGTCCCTCACACTTAGTTTCTCTATTTACAATAGCTAGGTTGTGTCGCTCACAGAAGTCTAGCATCAACTTCCCGTTATAATCTGTGTATCCATCCAGATCCTCGATGTGGCCGTTCATGTCCCCCAACAGAATAATATTGGCGCCTTCTCCAAAGTGCTTTATATCGTCATTGAGACACTTAACTAGATCCATGTTCTCTTGCCTGCATTTGTCCCCTGTCCATAAATAAACTACTCCTAGCCATGTCCTTTTACCGGCAATTGTACCCGATATCCAGACATGTTCTTTGCAAGTTGTTTTTATTCTTTGCCAATTTGTTCCTTGATGTACCAGCATACCTACTCATCTTCCCTTCCTCTCCGTTGTTGTTCTGCTGCTCCCTTCCCAGACGTAGCCATCAATAAATGGTGGGCCTTCTAGATCCCTGAGATGTGTCTCGCATAGAGCGTATACATCTACTTCTTCGTCCTTCAACTTCTGTTCTATCTCTAACCACTTCGCTCTCTTTCTACCGCTTTGCATGTTTATGTACCTGATCCTAGTGTTAAATTTATTATTTGTAGCTTTCTTCCTGGACCTCCTAGTGGCCATATTATTGGCGTCAGCCTTCATTGCTCCACATTCTACTTTGCTTCTACTTACCCTATGCCATTAGCCGCAGTGGACCCCCTAAAAAAGCTACTTCCCGGCCTGCCAGGCGCCCCCCGATCTCGGCTCCTAGCCTTCTATTAAAGTGGATGCCATCTCGTGTAAAGTCTCCGCCAATGCCTGCTCTATGCACTTCCCTGTTTATGTCTGCCACTTCAAAGCCTTTCTCCTGGCTTAACTTCCATATCTCCCGATTAACAGCCACAACGTCCTTGGCAATTTCTCCGTTCCGTCCTTGCACTTCCGGCACTGTGCACACCACGATCTGGACTTGCTGTGCTATCGCCCTTAAATCGTCCACTCCCTCCGCTAATCTTTCAACTACTTTTGCGGCTTCACCATTCAAGACATCATTTAGTCCGCCGCTATCACTACCAAATTGCGCTCTTCAACATTCTTCAACATTCTTACTATGAGGGACGCAGAGCGCCGCCTTACGAAGAAAAAAAGAACTTTAAAAAATTGTCTTCGTCCGCTTTCCGTCGTTAGGCGCCACTCAGATCGCACTCTCCCTCACAGGCGCAGAGCAGACGTGAAGGCTAGCCGACGGGGGAGAGCAGGAAAGGAGGATAGGAGAGGGTTTTGGAAGGTCGGATCGGCCGTACTCGGCAGGCATTGTAAAAATAGAGGAGGTGCTGCCTAAGGGATCCAACTGGTTCTAAAAAACCATTAGACGCGAGCGCTTTGTAAGCAACTCAGATCGACCTACTAGAGTTGTCCGCACCAATGAAAATTCGGAGGAAATGGCGCAGTATCTGTCTCGCATATCGGCGGACACCTGAACCACGCCGTAAGGGAAGGGATAAAGGAGGAAGCGCAAGAAGAAAGAGGTGCCGTAGTGGAGGGCTACGGATAATTTCGACCATCTGGGGGTCTTTAACGTGCGCTGACGTCGCACAGCATACGGGCGCCTTAGCGTTTCGCCTCCATCGAAACGGAGCCGCCGCGGTCAGGTTCGAAGCCTGGAACTCCGCATGAGTAGCCGAGCGCTCTAACCACAGAGCCACAATTGAGCACAAAGCGACACTTTTTAAAACTCCGTCGTAGCCTGCTCGCTAGAACTTTGGCACCAGGCAATCACTGCAGCAGATAGTATATTGCAGCCGAGCGACCACGTCTGTTGCGAAACACTTAAGCGAGCATAGGATATAAAATCGCAATAACAAGGGACTTTTAAATGCACTCGAAAAACCGGTGCTGTCTTCGAATGCTGTGCCCCGTATATTTTCCCGGGTGTCATACATCTCTGACAAAAGAGGAAAGTTCAAGGAGGCCCCTTAGAAAACGACAGTCTGCAGCAACGTCTGCCAAGCAGATAAGGGAGTCCGCACCCGCCGCTGCCGCACAGCCCTCGGGGACTGCCTGTGACACAACAGAAAGATGCCGTTCCAGCATCGAGCACTCAAACTAAAATGCGCACAGGTGTCTGGAGTTCATCAAGCGTGTCTGAAGATCAAAGTTTGTACTCTTGAGCACTGATCTGTGTACTTAACATTATATATGTGTTGAGCGTTGCCTGTACATCCGATGGAAGCGTAGCAATTAAAGTCGGTCGGCGATTTCATAGGCTGAGTCGCTTTGGGGTGTTAAACCCACATTAAATCATCAACCGTTAAAACGTCGAAAATGCACACTTTTTTTTCGGCCCCTGAGCTTGTTGGTATAGCGCTGGAGGCGCTCCGCAACACAGCACAAGAGCGCAGGTTCCATTGCTTGCTGCGGAGGCAATATTACTCATGCAGGTGAAATGGGGAAACTCCTTTGATTTGTCTCTGCACATCAAAGAACTCCAGTTGGCCGAAGTTATCCATGGTTTTCAACACGGCGGGCATCATCTCACAGCGTTGACGCAATACACTGCTCAAGCAATGCCTGAACGTCCGCCTAGGCTCGTTGGCCTAAATCTGGGAGCATGTGGTGCCTGACGGCTGACCTTTTATATATAAGAGTTGGTAGTTTTGACTATGCTCGTAGTATTCTTGCGGATCAACGAAAAAATCTTTGCAGTGAACGCATTTCGGTAACGAGCTCGGAAGGGTCGCAGAGCAGCTTCCGCTCTCATCTTCCACGCATTCATGCAGTTAGGCAAGTAAAACAAGAAGTCGCCCAGAATTATTTTGTGCCGACAGCACTTTCAAACCATCTGTTTAACAAAGCGCACGTACACGCTGCGACACCGAACGATCGCGACACACCTGCATTACGGCCGCCGCAGCTCAGCGAGTAGACAGGCCCCATCAGGTGGCGCCATCTGTCCGCGTACGAGAGAAGCGAAAGTTACTGCGAACAAGATCTGGTCGCGCCGCCGGGCGCAGTATCAGCACCAAAATATATCCTTACACCGTGTGTTCGGGTAAGTAGACGCTGCTTGACGTCTGTAACGTTGAGTGCTTTATGCACACTGGATAGACAGCGTGCCCACACTGGTAGGTGGCAATTAAATTCATGGTTCATTGCGAGAGGTTCGTCACGTACCCTATCATAGCTGTGGCCCATTCTACCGCCCTCTACGGCAAATCGAAAGGTCATAGGTCAAGTGGTGCGACACCATAGTGGACCACATATAGTAAGGCCTATAGCCACATTTGACCTCTGGTGCACTTGAAGGTCAACCCGCAACGCATGATGAAATCGCCTTCACCTGGCGTTATGCAGCTTTCGTTTCAAAAGTTAGTGGTCCTATTGGCCGAGCGAAATATTAACAAGCCAAAACTGACTAGCATACGCGGTGAAGAGGTCTGGTGCTGCAGGCCAATTTTGACCTTTCACAGGCTACTTGACTGTCCGGTTCGGGGCGTCGTTACGCTTCTGTTTGCGGACTCGATTCGACCACGTTCCCTGCGCACAATACGAACTCGAGGGCGCGCTTGCACGAAGCAAAAAAGACTGTCTACTTCCCAGTCTAACCTCATTAGCAACGGAGACCTTTCCCTAGAATTGAGTAAAAGAAAGGCGCTTAAGTGGCTGATTTTGTCGGTGGACACCTGAAGCGCACAGTGAAAAAAAAAAGCAGGGAAAGGCTGAAACGTGCCTTTCGCGGCCAGGACCTGAAATCGCGTTGTTTTCGGGTAGAGTGGAGCATGGGACTGGAATGCGATGTGCGCGACCAGTGACCCGTGTTTGATTCAGATTGTTGTTCTGCATTCTGGACTTCCCCTTTTTATTATTCCCTGCACAGTCCAGGGCCCGCTTGCTTGAATCAAAGTAGTCTAGTGCCCAGTCCATCCTTATTCGCAGTTTTGACCACGTTGCTAGAAGTGGACTAGACACACCGGAAGAATGGGCGCACATAGTTGGTTCATCACTTTGCCAGTGGACACCGCAACCGCGCTATGAGATAAGAAGAAGAAAAACTTACCTCAGGATCTATGAATCCCATTTCCACCGTTCCCAAAGCGTTTTCTGTTGTCAGCCGACCTCCTTTTTTGGTGTCCCCTGGTCTCGTTTCAATTCCCCTCAGGTAGTGTTTGTGCAAAGATTACTTCAGCCTTTAGATGTAAACATTTATGATATCTTTCCTGCGCTTAGCAATGGGCCTGCTATCCACCACTGTTTTGGACGACATATTCCCAAAAAATGCAAAACTTTTGCCACCGAGTATTCTAAACGGTCTACTAGAAGATCATCTGAGGACCCTACCAACAGATATAGCAATAGCCACTGATGCATCGCAATTCGATGAAAAAGCAGGTGTGAGAATATCTTGCTCGCATTTAGACTGGTACTTTTCCCTGTGCCTTCCAGATTTCACCCCTATTTTCCAAGCAGAGTTTCTAGCAGTTGTACTTGCTCTACGCAAGCTAGACCCCTCTATTACAGCAGTTGCAGTAATTACTGATTCTTTATCTTTGTGTTCGTCCCTAGCTGCACATGTTGACGGTCCAATTTTAACAGCTTTCTTATCCCTACTTCCTCCGTGTTTGAGCCTTGTTCATTTAGTATGGGTTCGCGGTCACAGCAGTGTGGCAGTAAATGAGATTGCTGACAATCTCGCAAAGGCTTCCCTCAGCGGCCCCGTGTTGCCAATCATCCCGGCTACAGCCTATATTACAGCATCTAGATTTCGGCGACGTGCGTCTTCAAGCACACAAGACACTACACTTAACATCGGCGGATTATGAGCACCTTAAATATTATTGGAACAGGAAAATTTGCTGCTCTCGGCAGCTTGAAGTATCACTGACGAGGCTGCGCTGCCGCATCCCCCTCTAAATTTCTATTTACACAGGTAGGGTTTGGCGCTCTCTCCCCTTTGTGCATTTTGCCGTGATCCTGAATCTATACAACATTTTTAGCTGTATTGTCGCCGATTCACCTCTCTGAGAAAAAGTTTGCTGGAGAAGCCCTTGAAGCATCTTGACCTTAGTTGGAGCAGCCCACTCTTGCTATCATTTGGCGCCACCACATTTCGGTTCAGCCAGAGATCTGTTTCTACCGCTGTTCTAAATTTCCTGATAGAATCTCACCGACTGCCTTGCTAAGTGTTCCAAAATTTTCTTTTCTATCAATTATTACATTTTAACTTAATCATTATTATTTAATCCCTCTCTTTATTATTCTTCTTAAAATTATGAAATCAAAACTCTCATCCCTTTTCTGTTCATGAGGAAGAATTCACCGGTGCTGCGCTCCCACGTGCATTTCCTTTTTATTAACTGCGTTCAGGTGAACAGCCACGCGATTCTTCGCCGATCCCCCAGTGTGGGTATGTGCCATCTTTTGATAGGCTAACAACAACAACAACATGTAGCAAGCCCCCTACTCCCCGCCCCTGGCACGCAACCTGACGGAAGACAGGCGAAGTTGCGCTGATTATTCGCGGATTCCGTCGCCAGGCGGATGACTTGTCGCTGTTGGGCGGGGCGCTCGCTTCGCACCAAGGCCTCCCGGGGGCATCTCTACTTTTAATATTTTTCCGTGACGCCTGGGGGACTCAGGACATTGCCAGATTATATGGTCAAGAGTGGCCCTTTCTCCGCTGTTTTTACATTTATCATCTGGCCTGTCTTCTATTCGCGTGAGGAGCAGGCAGACTGGATTTGGGGAGCCTCTCTGCTCAAAGTTCGGTCCGGCCGTGGAAGAGACCTTGTTCCAACTGTATAGTGATCGACAATTTCAGTGCCCATTTGCCCGCGCTCTCATCCAGTCCCCGACAGTCGGTTGCTCCACGCTTTCCCGGAGTAGAGAGCCAACTCCTGGGCCGCCTCATTGCCTGGGACTGATTCGTACGCGGGGTTCTGATTATCCTAATTTTACGGTTCAATCCTGAACTTGCTAAAATTTTGTTTTCCTCTTTCGAGAGCCTTCCTTTGCCAAATTTCCAGACAATTGTTTTGCTATCGCTAATTGTGATGTTTGCTTTCGTTGCAACGCAAGCGAGCGCTGTTGCAGTTTGCTGAGCCGTATTTATGTTTCGGCTTTTAATGGATGCGGCGGCGACTGGTACGCCTCGGCCGTTGACCACCGTGGAGACTGCCGCTCCCGACTTTTCACTAGCCGAGTCTACATAGGCGACTCCCTCAGGTTTCTCATTATCCATGCGCTTCGTAAGCGCTTCCGCCGTATTTTGTCTCCCTTCTATGTTTTATAGGTTGGGTGCATTTTTTTGGAAAGAGGGGGGACGAGTATGTTTTCGCGATATTTTTAGGGAATGTCTGTTTTGTCGTTCGCACCCCTCTCTGATTGCTACCCCACCGAAACCAGGATGGTTCTGCCCGTGTTAAATCGGCTCAATCTTTCTAGCTGCGCCATATGCACTGCTTCCGCCAGTTCAGTCCAATTATTACGCACGACCATTTCGAAGAGGCGGTCCGTTGAGGTAATATTGGGAAGCCCCAGCGCCCTCTTTACGCATCGCCTGATAAATGCGTCTATTCTGCGTTTTTCATCTGTCCTAATGTTCAGATATGGAATCGCATATTATACGCGGCTGATAATGTATATAGGCCTTCATCAGTTTCAGGGGGCTATATACGAAGTTTTAGGCCCCGACCCTTGAGCACGACTCTTCTGAACATCCATCCCAGATACCTGTGCGGTGTAATTGTCTAGCTTCTTAACTGTTGTATAATTATATTCGTCGGATTGTAGAAAAAGCCGCAGGATTATAATCTGTTCGAACGTAGGCACCGTTTGTCCGTCTACTGCGATGCAGAGATTTATTTCGCGCTCGCACCTGAGCGCTTTTGGATTGTAAATAAGGGGTCCAGATTATTGCAGACAGCATTGAGAGGCCCCTCTCGGCCGCATAGGACACGACAATGTCCGCTGCTGCCTGCGGGCGTTGCTCTGAGCTCGCGTCGCTGGCCTCTTTGATCCAGAGATTGACGTCGTCCGCGTACATGCTGAATTATATATGTTCCAGTTCCCTTTAATCAGCCGGGTGGTCTTGAATGGCTGCGTCCAAAAGGGAAGGGGAAAGCACCGATCACTGCTACGATCCCTGGTTACGAAGAGGCTGATAACGAGAGTGCCGGGCCGTTTCCATTCTGCAGTATTAGGGAGGTTCAGCAGACTGTCACGGCCATGCAAAATTTATTCTTCTGTCTCGCCCTCTCTCTTTAGCGCAGCCTTGCTCCCACATTCAACTGGTGAAGAATAGGATAGTTGTTTTTTTTTTGCTTTTTTGGCAGTTATTTTTGCGAGCAGCCTCAGCCGCGCTGCGCTTGGTAACTGCTTGAACAGCTCTGCATACACGAGCTGCATGGCCTCCCAGGGGAGCAGATTTGAATATAATTGAAGATATATGCACGTTAATGAAAAAGCGACTAGCTAAAAGGCAGCTGCACGATTCATCGCCAGATATCCTTTGGGCGGCGGTTCAAGAGGAATGGAGCAGGCTCCAGGCTCTTCCTGACCTTGCAAGCAGCCGAATTGACTCCTTCCTTGAGTGCCTTCAAAGCGTTGTGAGGGTTGGTGGGACCTATGCACGCCATTAGTGCAACGACGTGTTTGCCCTGGCATCACGACCGCGAGCTGGGTATCCTACTTACTTATTTTCCTGAATTGATGGGGTAGTGGTCCTGTTAATATCGTTACTACACTTTCCCAACAAAGTGACTTGTGTGATTTAGTTGCATCGGGAAAATAAACTCTATCTGGTTTTCGGGCTTGTGTAATACTGGCTAAATGCAGCGCTATCATCTATTGTTCCTGCGAGTTCCTTTTGACAAACCATCACGGACATAAAAAAAAGAGTAATAAAAAAGAAGCAATCTTTGCTCATGATAACCGAGCCAAAAAGCTTAATAAAGCTTACTTCCTGCTGTCCCCCCCTCCCCCCTTCCTATTCTACAAACATGGAAACGGCCCGATAGGCAGGTCTGCCAACCGCAGCGCCGCTTGTTGAGATATACAAATTCTGATCTCCAGTTATTTGTGCTAATATTTTTTGCTCGCGACTGTTCAATGCAGTGTCGCACTACGTCTTCCGACCATGTTGCTATTTTTCGCTTGAAATTGACACCTTGGTTTAGCAGGAATACTTCAGCAATTTTTTTCTTCAGCTCGTTCCCGGATATATACCATATCACCAAAATTACACTCTTCATTAAGCCTTTTCAGCTCCATTCCATATTTATGTAGCGCTGTGCGAAGCCTCTCTATTTGTTTCTTTGGGTCACTCTCCTTGCTCATTCAGTTCATTCTCTCCACTGTCAGAATTAAGGTTGGAAGATCTGATGTAAACTTGCGTTTTGTCGGCGCGAACCAGAAATACTTTATCGTGGTTGGGACAGATGCCCGCTGAATGCTGTTGTATCACTTCAACATAGTTGCCACTTGCAGTAGCAGAGGGTTCAGCGACCTTATTCTCAACGTCAAACACTGGCACTTCAACGCTTGTGTTTGCTTCGTGCTTCTTACGTTTTTTCGCGGACTCATCTTGGCCGTGGTGGGCTTCCAAAGCTGATGGTTTTCTTATGCTTACACTGTTCCCTTGCTTTAAAGTTCAAGGTTTGAAGTATGAGAAGTATTCTGTGAACACTGACGGCACAACTCCCTTCCTCAGACAGCGCCTTTGTCGTTCTGCGAAGCCTGATTGTTTGAAATGTTTGCTGCCTACCCTTGAATAGTCTGAGGTGCTGTTCGGGACCCAGTCGTCTCTTCGTATTGAAATCAGCCACTGGTCACGAAGGGAAGCTTGGGCGGGGATCTCATGGAAGGAAATGTCTGGCTCCTTCCTTTTGCTGTCTCATCGGCACAGTGGTGCACAGCAGTTTGCCATTGGGATCTGTAAAGAGAGCAGTATTTGACTCAATCTATTCCTTTCAATAATTCAGCGCTTCGTTTAAAAAGATAACTTCTTTTCAAACTTGACAAACAAGGGAAAGTAAATACGCATTGCATCCTTCGGTTTCACTAACTTGAAAGTAGCCATCGTGACATTGGGTAAAGCTTGTGTTTTTATTTTATCACCGAATTACGCAATTAGCCTGTACACTAGAAAAAAAACCGTGCTCCGAAGCACATGCACGGCAGCTGGGCAGAGAAGAAATATGGTACAACAGTCCAGAAAATTCACGTGCTCATGTATTGTTATTGCAGTAGTGACGCGTATTAAACAGTTTCTGATGCTGCCATTATTTTTCACTGGCCTCAATGCGACTCAGCACGAGTTTAACGTTTTGCGATGTGAGGCCCGTTTCACATGCTGCGACTCGAACGAAAATAGACGGTTTAGTTAGTGACGCCGCAGTGTGGTTTCCGGTCAGTGCTTTCCCATGCAACGCGTAGCCAGCGAATTCGGACGGAGGGACAGGCAAGGTTGCTTGATGTTTGCATAATAGGCAACCCATGACTAAACGCGACAGAAACGGTGCACGAGATGTGTTGATGATGTTAAAAACACCGTGTTTTTAAATGCGAGGCAATACTTCGTATGTCTTGATTAGAATAAACAGCTTCGCTTCCCACGTGGCCGCACGTCCCACGCCGTCTCGGCGCTCCCCATTGGTCAGTCACAGAGCGAACGCACCGACGCTGCGACCGAATACCAACCGGACGGAACACGATCGCAAGCAGCCTGCAGCTAGACCGACGGCCCTCCCCAGTCGCAGACGGGCAGAATTTGCAGCGTCGCAGTCGAAAATCGCATGCATGTGAAACGGGCCCAAGAGAAGCACATAACGATCGCTGGAAAGATAAAACAAAACTGGAACAACTAGGCTCAATGCTGGAATCCTGGAGCATCCGAAGGCACAAAAAAAGTAGAGCCAACACCTTGCAAAACCGACGCTCGACTGGGGACGACGTCGCCCAAACGTCGCTGTCGCCATCTCTCGGCAGCGAGCGGATTAACTTCTCTCTGAAGGGAGGAGCAGCGCGCCGCGGAGCGCGGAGTTGCCAGTTGCAGAAGCTAGGGAACACGTGACTTGAGTATTTTTGTTTGTTTGTAATGCAGTTTGGAGAGGGAGGGCGCCTCCTCTCAGAAGGAAACGTAAATGTAGAATGACTTGAACGCTCGCTTAGAAGGTATTGGAATCGCATAGAAGTCCATCCTTGCATTGAGAAAGTAATTCAAATAAAAGCCGAAAGGAATACTATCGGGGCTTTGTTATTAAGCGAAGCGTACTCAGAATACGCGTTTTTGACGCGCAGTTTTCTGTGCCCCAGCGACGTCGTCCCCAAGACAGGACGGAGCGTTGCTGTGAGAAGTAAGGCTGCACGTCTGCCTGGTGTCTCCATCAGAGCAGGGAATTAAGTTCCGTGTGAGGTGTACCGTGATCAATAAGACGGCACCTCCGGAGTGAGGCGTTCGCGCTGACCTCCGCCATTGCTCGTAATGAGTTGATGGGCACATAATTTTTGGTAGTGGGGGACGGTCTGGTGCTGTCCCCCGTGTTAACAAATCAAAAGATAGATGCGGTTTTATTACTATTCACGGTGTAAGAATATCTCAAGGCCCAACTCGATGGACAATTCCGAGGCGTACACGCGAAGCGCAGGAGCGTCTGGAAAACCGGTCTGCGCATGCGCGAGGAGGGCGCAGATATGTGGCAATGTCAGATATTTGCGCCGGAAGGGGCTCGCCGGTTTCTGACCGACGTGCACCAATGCGAGCGCAGCTCTCCCAACATCCGGTACGGACTTTTTCGCGCCACATCCGCGGTTTCGCTTGCTGCACCTATGGCTGCGGCGATGTCTGAGGTTATAAATAACGAACTACTCATTGCTGCTGTACAGAGGCGGCGCTGCGTAAAAATAAGAACGTGAAAGCAGCACTTTGGAGAGAAGTGGCGGAGGATGTACTACCGGGAGCACCAGGTAGGCATACACTTCGCTCATGATGAGCACTTCATGGTTGAAATGTGCTTGAAACTTTTCGCGCCACAATTGTGCAGAAAGCGTGGACCTTGTACAAAAGCGCTGGAAATCGATGCGCGACAAATTCCGCCACCTGTACACGGCACGTCAGTTGGGGCGGAAGAGCGGCGCTGGCGCGGACGACATCGAGCCCACGGACTTCGTGTGGGCACATTACGAGCAGCTGTTGTTCCTCAGGGACACGATGGTCACCAGGCCGTAAGTTCATCAATATTTTTATTCCCATAACGAGCTGTTCGCTTTAAGGAACACAAGCAGTGCCGTCGTTTGCCGTGGTGGGAACGCTGCATGCGTGAAGCAAGCTCTATTTACCGTGATGCGATTACATCCGAAGCGAACGTGTTCTTGATGCAGGACTTGTTGCAAGAAAATGCGGCATATTCTGTGGCAAAGCTGCAGCTGAGCGTGCTGTTGGCAATTGCTCCAGGTCATAAATCCAACGCAAAGTGTGCAAATGCACCCGACACAACCACCTTGTTGCTGCTTGCGCCGCTGAGCAAGCAGAATGCCGAGCCGCCGTGACATTGGCGGGAGCTAACGATAGGTGTATGAAAATCAGGCACTTTAAAAGTACGCAGACTTCATATGCTGTCCTAATTGCTCAGTATTGTCTATTTTTAAACAGGCATTTTAAACAAGCATCTTGTGTTGCTTACTGGGCTTTTCATGCAACTTGAATGCCACTGACGTCCATACATTAAAAATGAAATCTCTGCATGTATTTCAGCCCCGCCGCGGTGGCTCAGTGGTTAGGGCGCTCGACTACTGATCCGGAGTTCCCGGGTTCGAACCCGACCGCGGCGGCTGCGTTTTTATGGAGGAAAAACGCTAAGGCGCCCGTGTGCTGTGTGATGTCAGTGCACGTTAAAGATCCCCAGGTGGTCGAAATTATTCGGAAGCCCTTCACTACGGCACCTCGTTCTTCCTTTCTTCTTTCACTCCCTCCTTTAACCTTCCCTTACGGCGCGGTTCAGGTGTCCAATGATATACGAGACAGATACGGCGCCATTTCCTTTCCCCCAAAACCAATTATAATTATGTATTTATTTCAGCCACGAGAGTGTTGGAAGTTTACAACATAACAGGTGGAATTTTTGCTACTGTTATTGGATGAATTCTTCCTTTCCGTGTTTGTTTTTTTATAACATATATGAGGTATTATTTTCATCCCCAGGTGAAAACTCTGTCAATTTGATTGTTTTCTAATGATTTCATCTGGTCCCAAAAGGAAGCCTCTGGTTTGCTGCTGGTTGAAATGGTCCCTGATGGGAGCTTCTGGTTCTGAAGTGAGATATACTGGTTACAACTGAACTTTTTGTTGTTGGATTTACAACTTTTTTTCTGTTGTATATGTTGTAATGGTGTTCCTGAACGCACAAAAAATTTTCATCAAAATCTCTTCGACGTTTTCTGGTATACATTGCATAAATAGTGCTGAAGTTTAATAATAAAAGTATGTTTATTAACTAGCTGTTCCCCGCTAACACCTGTGAGATGCCCTTAATGAGGAAGTATATAAGCATGAGCACATAGTAAGTTTCAACCAATGTGAGTGTAAGTTATGTGTATTGCCGTGCTTTGTTGTTGGCCTTGTTGGCACTCAATTGTTATGATTAAAGCTGCGTGTTCTCGCTATAGGCAGATATGCGTGGTCCTGCAGGGCAACACATTATAGTGTAGGTTGCTTCTGTTGTCCTGAATTTTTGGAGTGTGTTTATTGTCATTAAGCAACTCTTTAAAACATTTTGTATGCGCCGCGGCGGCGGAGTTCGCGAGCGGTTCGCTTGCATGTGAAACAGGCTATACGCGAGCACAAGCGCGCGCCAGCAACTGGCCATGGAGATTCGCACCGCTTTCGACGTCCGTCGTGGCGCGCCGCTAGGCGCGTAGGCGCTTCGCGTGTACGCCTCGGAAGTGTTCATCGAGTTGGGGCTTAGCGCCTAGCGGCGCGCCACGACGGACGTCGAAAGCGGTGCGAATCTCCATGGCCAGTTAGTTGCTGGCGCGCGCTTGTGCTCGCGTATCGCTCGCGCTGCCGTATCGTTGCTAGACTGCATAGGCTAAAATCGGCCGAAACTTTTCGACTGCCACTTGAAGCGTTTAGCTTTTTAAAGCGACAGGAGAAGTAAATCTATTTATAAACTGAACTGTAGTTTGCACAATAGGTTTTTATGCAAACGCGCACACATCGCCTCGCAGTTTTCTTCGGTGTTTAGCGTAATCTGCAGCGCCATCGACATAGCATCGGTTGGATCCCAGTTCAGCTCTTCGGTATTGCGCTCCCCTCCAAGCATCATTATTTGCAATAATGCCAGCGATGTGTGCACGAAGACGAGTTTTACTGCTTGTGATAAGAACAGCACTTCAGCTCATTGTGAGGAGGAGGCAGGAGCGTCGCCAGCGGAGGAGGCACCGCTGGTGGGTTCGGCCCGTGTTCGTGGCGCGCAGGCAAGAAGGCCGATATCACCCTGCGGTAAGTATCTTCCTTTCCTCTGTAAGTGTAAAAGGTCCGTTTAGAGTATTGAAAGGACATTTAGCGCAACAGTTCGGCGGCTTAGTGGTTAAAACATCCGACCCCTATGCCGTAGGCGCGCAGTTCGGTCGCCAGTGCCGCCGGGTACCCACTAAGATACACTGGGTGCAGAGATCCTTTCCCCCTGGTCTGGTGGTAGGCTTCTCTGCATTAATCTGCTTGGAAAATGTGCTTTTGACTGCACCATGTGCAAAGAAGAATGCTTTGTCCCGTGGGGCTATATCATCAATGGTTTGATTGCGTCTACACTGTGCAGTCACTTATAGGTCCCGTAACGACAGCGGACGTGATCTAGCTAACAGGTTAAAACCACGCAACAGCAAATATTGCTACATTTTGTGGTACTGTGCAGTGGCACGTGCGGACGGAATTCCAGCAGCAGGTACATTGTCGGCTGTGCACTGTGAGAAAGAAAAGTTCGCCGCTGTTGTGGCTGTGTCCAAAATGAACAGCAACTGCCACTCTGTGACAACGAACCCAAACTGAAACAAACATAACTGCTTGGATTTGAGGTGTAATGGTTAAGAAAAAAAAAGCCAGCTACCAATACGCCATCATACATGTTTTAATGTTCTGTAGTGGTGTCCACACATACCGTTAACATAAGAAGTGACATTCAACAGCGGGAGTGGGTGGGAGGGGTTAGTGCCAAAAAGGAATGGAGGCTTTGGTACAGGTAGAACTGCAGTGCCGGTAGTTGCAGTTTGATGGGACCAAAATAGCAGTCATGTTCCATCTGAACTGAATGCTAGGCACTTAGTGCATATATATATACATATATATATGGTGGATGATAGTTGGCCTCCAAGTGAAACTCAATGCTTTCAAGAGTATATATATATATATATATATATATATATATATATATATATATATATGGTGGATGATAGTTGGCCTCCAAGTGAAACTCAATGCTTTCAAGAGTATATATATATATATATATATATATATATATATATATATATATATATATATATATATATATATATATATATATATATATATATATATATATATATATATATATATATATATATATATATATATATATATATATATACACTCTTGAAAGCGTTGGATGATAGTTTGCCTCCAAGTGAAGCATTGAGAGTGTATATATATATATATATATATATATATACTCTGTCTTTCCCTCCTCCTCTTTATCTATCTATCTATCTGAAAGCATTGAGTTCCACTTGGAGGCCAACTATCATCCACCGTTGGAGATGTGAAGCAACTCGGATGAAGTACGCTCCAAAGTTCTTCGTTGCCAACAGAGATATATAAAAAAGGCAAAGGAGTTTCACGTCAGTGTATTCGAACATTGGCAACTGACGAATAAGCGCGGTCTTCGAAAGGGGGGGCTCCTCTCGGTGGTCTCTGGGGCACATCGCTATTGCAAAACAGTGTCAGGAGAACCAAGGGGCATGAAAACTTGGCTGCTTCTGCACTGCTCGCGCAAAAGTGTAGTGTCTGCATCACAGAGATGCAACTTTGAAATAATAAAGGTAGTGAGGCAGAAGGGCAGCACTGACATTGACAAGATGCAGCTTTGAAAAGTTCAATAACTCAGCTGGCATATATAGAATGCCCACGCTGTCAGGTCGTCAGGCCACAACTTTCACTTGTGCAATCAATGTCCCTTGAATGCTTCTTGTAGTGAAGAATTCAAGAAGTAAGCTTCTCTCCAATCAGAAGAAACCTAGCATTTCAATGCCCTTTGGACTTTAATAGCATCATGATATCTCCACTGTGCGGCTGAAATGAAAATCTTTGACCCTGAAGACTTTTCACAGACACTGTACACAACAAGGCTGCTTCATTCAGTCACAGAAACCACCCACAATAGTTGTGCTGTAATAGCGCATCACAGTGTATTGCAGTCATGCTGTCTGGTTTTTACTTGTTGGCATAACAAACCACATATTTTCCCTCTACAGATGCGTCGCATGCGTGAAGGTGACCATGAATTTTTCCGGAAGTTTTTCCGGATGACTCCAGTGCTGTTTGACGAAGTGCTGGGATTTGTTTTGCCAGACCTCACACGGCAGCATGTTGTGAGAGAGCCCCTAGAGCCAGGCGAGCGACTGGCAATAGCATTGAGGTTTGTAAAGCTTGAGTTCTACATTCTGAGAAGAAGCATTTCGACACATAGTTGTGTAATGGTTCGGCGAAATGCACATGCTACCCTTTAAGCCTTGTAATGGTCCTCTCAAAAAATAAAAAATGAAAGGGCGAGAGAGACCGGAGCAGCTGTTGCTTACAGTGCTGAAACCAATTAAGGCAAACGAAACAGTGCTAAATGCTCAAAGACATATTCTGAAAAATGCGAAGAAAAAAAAGAAGTCAGATAAAAGCAATAAGTCACAACTGGAGAAACCAGAACAAAAACAAAATGGTTAAGACGTGGCCAAAAGAGTAGGGAACCCCTAGCAATGCAGGTGCACGGCACAGGAAGGCCGGGTTGTAGCACCCGAGAACTTAAAAAGAAAAGAAAGCAAGCAAATGCAGCCAAGGACAGTCCAAATTTGACGAAAGTGAACTGAAAAGGAACAAAATAAAGCTAGTGAAAGCGATTTTGTGAGGCTTGCGCAACAGATTGATGCCTCTTTACGCATAATGTGCTTAGGCAATCCAAAGCACGGCCTCTGTTCTTTCTTTGGCGTAAAGGAATTGTCTATACTCGTGAATCCCATAGCTTGTGTCAGGCACATAACCAAGCATATGTTCCTGACCAAAATCTCTCGCGCATCATAATTTCACACTGTGGCATAAATGTTACTATTTTGGTGTCACATTTTAAGCATATTCTAGAGCCAAAAGAAAGATGCCAAACAGTGCAACTTCATTCAAAAGTAAATTCATTAAAAACTTGTAGCAGCCTGACGTGCAGGTCAATCTGCTGATTCTTGTTCACGCGCTTCATCATTTTGGCCATTGAAAGACAAAATTGGTCGTACTCGTCATGTCCGTCACAGGTCTGCAGTGCATCTGTGAGTTTTCCGACGTGTTCAACCAGAGCATCATGAGCAAATTCTCTTCTCCTCTTTCGCTTGTTCTGTCTAGGCGCTGATGACTGCAGCACTGATGCCTCTTGTTCCAGCAAGCCAACAGGTGCCTGGAGGGATGGAACCGACTGGCTCGACGCAGGTGACTTGTGGCGTGACGGCAGCGACTCGTGGCGTGATGGCAGTGGCTCGTCAGTCACCACCTCGTGCACGAGTGACGCCTGCGATGCGCAGTCCAGGCGCCACTCCTCCAACTCAATGATGGTCTCTGATGGCTCTGGGGCACTGTTGTGCTGGTACGCCGGCGTACTGCTTGCCCCTGGCACAACATTTGGACCTGGCTTCCTTAATTGCTGCCTGTAGTTTCCTGACGTCCTGTATATGAGAGTGTACATGTATATGCACCATGAAGTTGCGTGTTTCAAGTCACTTTTTGCAAGAATGTTTCGATATACGTTTAACGAGTGTTTTTACATTCATTCATCATTTTGAAGTCATGCAATGATATTTGCAGAACGGACTGACCCTATTCTGGCTCATGACAGCTGTACATACTGTGGCATCCTCATATGCTGTTCCCTCGTGTGTCTTGCATACCATTTTTTGAGCATACTGTCTTGTATATCCTAGCTTTTTTGCATTTTTATCTTGTAAAGTCCTGTATACATTATTGTAAAATTTTTAAACTGCTCTAAGCCATTTGCCTACTTATGTGCCCAAATTTTTTGTTTCGTGCACTACACCGCTTCATCTTTTAGCTGCTTTTGCTATGCATTACTACTCCTGACCTCTTCATGAAGACTACCATAATAGTAGTATAAAGGTGACACAGTGTTTGTGCTACCCTCTGAGGTTTTGGTGAGCAGTTAATGCAACAAAAGTGGTGCCATTTTTCAACTGCTTGGTTGCAGGAAGACGTTCCTGTCAACTGGAAGTTATATGAAACAAAATCTGATACATGTGAGTTACAGATGCATAGTGGTGACCCAAATAACTATATGTGTGGAGTTGGTGCACATTGTATGGAAAATAAAATATGCAGGTTCATTGATTGCACTTAGTAGTTGTCTTACACATTAAGCATATTATGCAGCTCCTTGGCTTGTCTATACAGTATCTGTATAGCTTCAGGAAATCTGCACTTTAACGTGGCACTCCTGTCTGATTGATTAAGCAGTGAGTGTTTGAGTGAATAATGATGAACCACTGGTAACATTGCCTATGATCCTTAGCTTAGAAGTGTGAGGGTTCAGGCTAGTGGGTAATTCACGTGCCGTTCCATAGCGCGAAACAAGGAAGTAAAGAGCACTTGTGCCTTGGTCTCTTGTTTGGTGCCACGGAATCTCGCGTAGATCTTAGCTGTGAGAGTGCACATGATAAAAAAACGTTTTATCTGCAATGTACAAAGCACATTGCAAACAGTGGTGTTCCTTTTGTACACATAAAGCGTAAAATTTTCCTACATGAATATGCATAAACATGAAACCTTCATGAGGCCTTTTGTGTGCACAGTGTATGTTGAGCATTTGTGTTGGAGTCGCATATTAGATGTGTTAAATGCTTCCAGTCAGTGCAAAGCGGTGTTATTTTCTTTCAATGTGCAATATATTTTGTATGTTACAGTGCCATTTGCTGTGTTTCTTGGTCTTAACTCATATGCTAGTTCTTCATTTTAACAGTATTTCACTGTGAGGGCTTTGTATTTGAAGTGTACAGGCAAGTAAGGCTGAAGGTGTTGATCTTATTTCTGGTCATGCTGCTTTGTGATATTTTGAACATGATCTACACTTACTGCTTAAGCAGCCAAGAGTCAAGCTGTGATCATTGCATCATAAATGTGTTGTTGTAGATTCCCAATTGTCACATTTTCTTCATTAATAATGGAGCTGATATGCCCTCAAACATATTTTCAGCACTTCTGTTTGGCTGAACGTATCCACACGGCCTGCCACGTGCATTTCATGGCGAGGGAACAGTTTCAATACAATTGGTTGGCATGTTAATTTGCACAACCACGTAATAGCTACAAATAAAAAATTGGTCCATTCCCTGTAGCTGCTGGAACCAGTAACTGCTGATAGCGCGAACATTTACTTGGATAAACCACCCGTGTTTTATGTCCTTAGATTTCATCCCTTTCTGACAAGTTACAAAATGTTTTAAAGAGTTGCTTAATGACAATAAACACACTCCAAAAATTCAGGACAACAGAAGCAACCTACACTAAAATGCGTTGCCCTGCAGGACCATACAGATCTGCCTATAGTGAGAACACGCAGCTTTAATCATAACAATTGAGTGCCAACAAGGCCAACAACAAAGCACGGCAATACACATAACTTACACTCGCATTGGTTGAAACTTACTATGTGATCATGCTTATATACTCCTTCATTAAGGGCATCTCACAGGTGTTTGTGGGGAACAGCTAGTTAATAAACATAGCTTTCTTATTAAACTTCAGCACTATTTATGCAATGTATAGCAGAAAACCTCGAAGAGATTTTGATGAAAAATTTTGTGCATTGAGGAACACCATTACAACATATACAACAGAAAAAAGTTGTAAATCCAACAATAAAAGGTTCAGTAATAGCCAGTAGATCTCACTTCAGAACAAGAAGCCCCCAGCAGGGACCATTTCAACCAGAAGCAAACCAGAGGCTTCCTTTTGGGACCAGTGGATTAAAGCCAAAAAATGGTTGGTGCCCTAGAGGGGCTATTTCAACCAGCAGCAAACCAGAAGGCTTCCTTCTGAAACCAGAAGATATCATTAGAAAACAATCAAATTGACAGACTTTTCACCTGGGGATGAAAATAATACCTCATATATAAGTTATAAAAAAACAAACACGGAAAGGAAGAATTCATCCAATAACAGTAGCCAAAATTCCACATGTTATGTTGTAAACTTCCAACACTCTCGTGGCTGAAATAAATGCCGAGATTTCATTTTTAATGTGTGGACGTCAGTGGCATGCAAGTTGCATGAAAAGCCCAGTAAGCAACACAAGATGCTTGTTTAAAATGCCTGTTCAAAAATAGACAATACTGAGCAATTAAGACAGCATATGAAGTCTGCGTACTTTTAAAGTGCCTGATTTTCATACACCTATCGTTAGCTCCCGCCAATGTCACGGCGGCTCGGCATTCTGCTTGCTCAGCGGCGCAAGCAGCAACAAGGTGGTTGTGTCGGGTGCATTTGCACACTTTGCGTTGGATTTATGACCTGGAGATATTGCCAACAGCACGCTCAGCTGCAGCTTTGCCACAGAATATGCCGCATTTTCTTGCAACAAGTCCTGCATCAAGAACAGGTTCGCTTCGGATGTAATCGCATCACGTCAAATAGCGCTTGCTTCACGCATGCAGCGTTCCCACCACGGCAAACGACGGCACTGCTTGTGTTCCTTAAAGCGAACAGCTCGTTATGGGAATAAAAATATTGATGAACTTACGGCCTGGTGACCATCGTGTCCCTGAGAAACAACAGCTGCTCGTAATGTGCCCACACGAAGTCCGTGGGCACGATGTCGTCCGCGCCAGCACCGCTCTTCCGCCCCAACTGACGTGCCGTGTACAAGTGGCGGAATGTGTCGCGCATCGATTTCCAGCGCTTTTGTACAAGGTCCACGCTTTCTGCACAATTGTGGCGCGAAAAGTTTCAAGCACATTTCAACCATGAAGTGCTCATCATGAGCGAAGTGTATGCCTACCTGGTGCTCCCGGTAGTACATCCTCCGCCACTTCTCTCCAAAGTGCTGCTTTCACGTTCTTATTTTTACGCAGCGCCGCCTCTGTACAGCAGCAATGAGTAGTTCGTTATTTATAACCTCAGACATCGCCGCAGCCATAGGTGCACCAAGCGAAACCGCGGATGTGGCGCGAAAAAGTCCGTACCGGATGTTGGGAGAGCTGCGCTCGCATTGGTGCACGTCGGTCAGAAACCGACGAGCCCCTTCCGGCGCAAATATCTGACATTGCCACATATCTGCGCCCTCCTCGCGCATGCGCAGACCGGTTTTCCAGACGCTCCTGCGCTTCGCGTGTACGCCTCGGAATTGTCCATCGAGTTGGGCCTTAAGATATTCTTACACCCTGAATAGTAATAAAACCGCATCTATCTTTTGATTTGTTAACACGGGGGACAGCACCAGACCGTCCCCCACTACCAAAAATTATGTGCCCATCAACCCAATACGAGCAATGGCGGAGGTCAGCGCGAACGCCTCGCTCCGGAGGTGCCGTCTTATTGATCACGGTACACCTCTCACAAGACTTGAGTACTCTGCTCTGATGGAGTCACAAGGCAGACGTGCAGCCTTACTTCTCACAGCAACGCTCCGTCCTGTCTTGGGGACGACCGCTGGGGCACAGAAAAATGCGCGTCGCGTATTCTGAGTACACTTCGCTTAATAACAAAGCCCCGATAGTATTCCTTTCGGCTTTTATTTGAATTACTTTCTTAATGCAAGGATGGACTTCTATGCGATTCCAATACCTTCTGACTGAGCGTTCAAGTCATTCTACATTTACGTTTCCTTCTGAGAGGAGGCGCCCTCCCTCTCCAAGCTGCATTACAAACAAAAATACTCAAGTCACGTGTTCCCTAGCTTCTGCGCCTGGCAACTCCGCGCTCCGCGGTGCGCTGCTCCTCCCTTCAGAAAGAAGTTAATTCGGTCGCTGCCGAGAGATGGCGACAGCGACGTTTGGGCGACGTCGTCCCCAGTCGAACGTCGGTTTTGCAAGGTGTTGGCTCTACTTTTTTTGTGCCTTCGGATGCTCCACGATTCCAGCATTGAGTCAAGTTGTTCCAGTTTTGTTTTATCTTTCCAGCGATCGTTATGTGGTTCTCTTGGGCCCGTTTCACATGCATCCGATTTTCGACTGCGACGCTGCAAATTCTGCCCGTCTGCGACTGGGGAGGGCCGTCGGTCTAGCTGCAGGCTGCTTGCGATCGTGTTCCGTCCGGTTGGTATTCGGTCGCAGCGTCGGTGCGTCCGCTCTGTGACTGACCAATGGGGAACGCCGAGACGGCGTGGGACGTGCGGCCACGTGGGAAGCGAAGCTGTTTATTCTAATCAAGACATACGAAGTATTGCCTCGCATTTAAAAACACGGTGTTTTTAACATCATCAACACATCTCGTGCACCGATTCTGTCGCGTTTAGTCATGGGTTGCCTATTATGCAAACATCAAGCATCCTTGCCTATCCCTCCGACCGAATTCGCTGGCTACGCGTTGCATGGGAAAGCACTGACCGGAAACCACACTGCGGCGTCACTAACTAAACCGACTATTTTCGTTCGAGTCGCGGCATGTGAAACGGGCCTCACATCGCAAAACGTTAAACTCGTGCTGAGTCGCATTGAGGCCTGTGAAAAATAATGACAGCATCAGAAACTGTTTAATACGCATCAGTACTGCAATAACAATAGATGTGCACGTGCATTTTCTGGACTGTGGTACTATATTTCTTCTCTGCCCAGCTGCCGTGCATGTGCTTCGAGACACGGTTTTTTTCTAGTGTACAGGCTAATTGCGTAATTCGGTGATAAAATGAAAACACAACCTTTACCCAATGTCACGATGGCTACTTTCAAGTTAGTGAAACCGAAGGATGCAATGCGTATTTACTTTCCCTTGTTTGTCAAGTTTGAAAAGAAGTTATCTTTTTAAACGAAGCGCTGAATTATTGAAAGGAATAGATTGAGTCAAATACTGCTCTCTTGACAGATGCCAATGGCATACTGCTGTGCACCATGTGCCGGCCTGACAGCAAAAGGAAGGAGCCAGACATTTCCTTCCATGAGATCCCCGCCCAAGCTGCTCTGCGTGGCCAGTGGCTGATAGCAATACGAAGAGACGACTGGGTCCCGAACAGCACCTCAGACTATTCAAGGGTAGGCAGCAAACATTTCAAACAATCAGGCTTCGCAGAAGGTCAAAGGCGCTGTCTGAAGAAGGGAGTTGTGCCATCAGTGTTCACAGACTACTTCTAATACTTGCAACCCCGAACTTTGTTGGAAGGGAACAGTGTAAGAATAAGAAAACCATCAGGTTTGGAAGCCCACCACGGCCAAGATGAGTCCCTCAAAAAACGTAAGAAGCACGACGAAACCACGAGCGTTGAAGTGCCACTGTTTGATGTTGATAGTAAGGTCGCTGAACCATCTGCTACTGCAAGTGGCAACTATTTTGAAGTGACGCAACAGCATTCAGGAGGCATCTGTACAAATCAAGATAAAGTATTTCTGGTTCGCGCCGACAAAACGCACGTTTACATCAGATCTTCCAACCTTAATTGAGAGAGTGGAGAGAATGAATTGAATGAGGCAGGAGAGAGACCTAAAGAAACAAATAGATGGGCTTCGCACAGCGCTACACTAATATGGAATGGAGCTGAAAAGGCTTAAAGAAGAGTGTAATTTTGGTGATATGGTATATATCCGGGAACAAGCTGAAGAAAAAAAAATATTGTTGCACTATTACTGCTAAACCAAGACGTCAATTTCAAGCGAAAAATGCCAACATGGTCGGAAGACGTAGTGCGACACTGCATTGAACAGTCCCGAGCAAAAAAATATTAGCACAAATCACTGGAGATCAGAATTTGTATATCTTAACAAGCGGCGCTGCGGTTGGCAGACTTGCCTATCGGGCCGTTTCCACGTTTGTAGCATAGGGGGGACGGGGGGACGGCAGGAAGTAAGTTTATCAAGTGTGCCATTGCCCGAGCGTGGAAGTGACGACCCTACGTGACTGTGCATGCGGCATTTATTTTGGCTCGGTTATCATGAGAAAAGATTGCTTCTTTTTTATTACTGTTTTTTTATGTCCGTGATGGTTTGTCAAAATGAACTCGCACGAACAATAGATGATAGCGCTGCTTTTAGCCAGTATTACACAAGCTCGAAAAACAGACAGAGTTTATTTTCCCGATGCAACTAAATCACACAAGTCACTTTGTTCGGAAAGTGTATAGTAACGATATTAACAGGATCAATATCCCATCAATTCAGGAAAATAAGCAAGGCGGATACCCATCTCGCTGTCGTGATGCCAGGCAAACACGTCGTTGCACTAATGGCCTGCATATGTCCCACCAACCCCCACAACGCTTTGAAGGCACTCAAGGAAGGAGTCAAATCGGCTGCTTGCAAGGTCAGGAAGAGCCTGGAGCCTGCTCCATTCCTCTTGAACCGCCGCCCAAAGGATCATCATCATCAGCCTTACTACACCCACTGCAGAGCAAAGGCCTCTCCAATGACTCTCCAATTAACCCTATCCTTTGCCAGCTACAAGTTGTCATTCCGGCGCCCCGGTGCTCCGTCGTGTGTGCTAATTTTTATATACTCGGGACTGTACCTATATGCATCATTCCTCAAAGGCCCATGAGCATATCCGAAAGAAAAGATTGTTCAAGCTTCCAAGGAGGAACACGCTACAGAACTTCATTGGAAGTACTTCTGGAGACACGGGATCTAGTGCCTTGGTGCAACCCCGGCTAAAACCTGAGCTTGACAAACTTGTATCACCACAGTCAAGAGTATGTTCTCTCATCGTCGATGAGAGGCGAATCAAACCATGGCTACAGAGATAACTGGCCATGTGGACATCGGTGTGGCCACCGATCTTGACGGCAATCTTGTACTGGCAAATTCTCTGCTATATTTTGTAACTGACGGTCTGTCTACTCCATACAGAATTCCAGCATCAAACATTTTTGCTAAACGACTGAAATGGTGCACATCTGTCCAGACTGATGTAATATCTCAGTAAGGCATGTTGCTGGGCTAGTTGCAATTGGTTCAGCATTTATTTTTAAGCTTGGAAAGAATCCACCTTGGCGCAAATAAATTCACAGAGACAAAAGAGACAAGCAGACAACAGACTGGCGCCAACTTCCAACTGCTTATTGCACAAGCACAACCATATAGATAGGTCAGGGGTGTCTCGTACCCCACTCCTTCCATACCGCGGATGAAGGTACGCTGATGATTTATACTGCACCAAGGGCGCTCAGTGCCACAAATCAGGGGTATAAGTTTCTTCAACTTGTTTGGGGCTGGAAAACCTAGCGGTACCTTGTGTCTGTTGGCCACCTCCTTCAGATTGTGTGACACTTTGTGCACATAAGGCATAACTTCTGGTTTTACCGCAGGGTCCCCTCCTTCCGGATTCTTTGGGCTGCTGCAGCGTTTTTTCTTTTTTTTGAGCAGGGTTTCAGCGAAGGCAGTCCACACCATCGAGGGGAAGACAGGAGCCAAAAGGCGGTCAATATGATTTTTTAAGCTTTCGTGCATTTGGCGCGGACAAGACTTTGAAAGCGAGGACTCAAAGCATAAAGAGGCGATGGCGCGCTTCACAATTTTTTAATACGCCGTATTGAAGGGCGACAGTTCCCTCCTAGTACGGCAAAAGTAACCTCAGCATGAATGGTCCTCCCGGAACTTTAAGCATGGGTATAAAAATTGCAGTTTTTTCTCCGTTGGGACTTCATGCGTAAAAACTAGGCCACGACCTTTGAGGTTAAAACACTTAAAATCCTAGACACATTAGCTTCAAAAGAATTTTCAAAACCAGTAGATAAAAGGATAAGAAAATCGTCAACACATCTAAAAATTTAGAAAACAGGTCCTCCAATTAACTGCGCAAGTTCATTGTCCAAAGCAGCTAAAAAAATACCACATAAGATAGGGGCAACACATGAACCACTACATATACTTTTTCTCTGTGAGTACGGTTGCTGATTAAAAACGATAAAACTGACCTTAAGATATCGCTCCAATAAATTCAAAAAATTCTCCATAGACATACCGGCACCATCCCGGAAGGCCATTTCACCTGTGCCTTCAACACACGACACAAGAGACGCCAGCAGCTCAGCATGCGGGACGGAATAAAATAAATCCTCTATGTCTAAAGAAAATGCGGATCTAATTTCTGGATGTGTTTTAAAAAAACACACAACCTCCAGCGAATTCTTTACCCGAAAAGGGTCGTCCAGTTTCAGAAAGTTAAGCTTCCTTTGCAAGAAACGGCTAACATTTTGCTGACAGGAACAATTTTCGCACACTGTAATCTGGAACTGTATGTCAGGTTTGTGGGTTTCAGCAGTAAAGAAAACTGAGAGTTTCGTTTATTTTTCGCTATGTCATTGGCCGACTTCGGCAGTTGCAGGGCGCTACAAAAGTTAATGACTTTAGTTTAACTATGACAGACGCCCTTTTAATGGCAATAAAATTCTTGTCTACCGCTTGCAATGCTTTTTCATTGTAAAGACCCTTCTTTTCATAAACCACAAACCTGCCATCTTTGTCAGACTGAAGGAGACAGAGCTCATTATTTAAAAAAAAAAGACTTAACATGATTGACATCACGTCCCAGTCTACTAGTCACAGCAGTCGTAACACACCTTTTGAGGCAGTCCACTCCTTCCAACAAACGTCGTTCTTGGTTTTCTCGTTTTACATTCACAGCAGTGTTCCTGTTTGTGGAGAGCAGTTCATGGGCAGGCACAACTGGTTGAATGCCGTACTTTGGGCCTCTCTCAAGCACATCTAACATTCTGTAAGGGACATTTGCATTCTTGTCTCTTATTATCCTTGTCTCATTGCCTGTGTGAATTTATTTTCGACAAAATGGATTTTTTTCTAAGCTTCAGAAAAAATAAAAAATGGTGCAATGTGTTTTCACTAAAGTCAGAGATGTAGGCGTCTAGGTGGAGCGCCTTGTAAGCGACAACCACAAAGCTAACGTGAGCGCCATGAAGGACATCTCCTGTGGATTCCTCTCGTACTGGATACAGCATCCATGCAATCCTGATCGGCTGTTGTTTCTAAGCTTTGATTATTGCCACTTTTTGAAGAATATTCGCTCACAGTTTCTTGCACGCGAGCTAGGGAAGCAGGGAGAAGTATCATCATCTGACTTGAAGAAACCATATGAGATGCAGAAGGAGTGGATATTAAACCTGTGAGGAACCTAACCAGAGAAATGTTTTTCCAAATAATATTTAAAAAAAGTGAATGGAAAAACAGCTGTCGAAGTGCTTGCTCCCAATATTACATCTGTTCTGGAGTTTTTGAAAGTGCAAGCACGACACAGTTGCCATCCATCATCTGCCTATGCGGGGCCAACGATAGTGTTTATGAAGGATATCTATCAGCGGTTCCCACTAGACGACACAACAACGAGCGCCAACATATCGAGCAGAGGTTTGCTGACGTCAGGCACTTTGACTTTAAACATGACAGGCTGGAATGGCTGGAAGTAACTGTTTCCGCCATACATCGACAACCTAAACAAAGATGCCCCTTATGCTCGTCGCTTCTTCACAGCCGAAACGTGCGAGGCCGTTCTGCTCGCAACGTACTCAACTGCTGCATGCATTCGATATCTCTTATCTGAAGAGAACCTCTGATTTGTACTAACTAGAACATTCAGCAGTGATCCGATCGAGGCGCAGTTTGGAATCCTGAGGCGGTAACTGGGAAGAAACGACCAACTCGACGTGCGCTAATATCAGGACTAGAGAAGTCTTGAAAACTGGAATTGCCGCGACATCCGAGCACAGCAACGTGCTCAATCGTGAGGTTAAACATACGTCTGCACTTGAGACCGCAAGGCTAAGTGCACCTGACAGCAGTATATAATAAACTGCCAGCGGCTGATTTGGACGTTTTGGAACGCTTAAATTTGCCGCATGTCCCTGCCACTCTGCGTGCCTTGCCGCTGTCTGCTGCTGCCTATGCAGGTGGCTACACAGCTCGTGTAATACATGAGCATATGGAGTGTGAGCCGTGCTGTTTGCTCACAACAAAGTCACCTACTGTTCAAGCACTGGAGCTGTTCAAACGACAGCAGGACAGAGGTGAGCTGCTTTATCCACCTGAGGAGTTGCTCAGTATCTTGGACACGCTGCGGCTGTTTGTGGAGGCAGGCTTGAAAGAAAATTCTCGACTTCACAAGCCACTGAAGAAGCTGACCGACGCAGCAGTTCCAGTCATCTGCAAATCACACTTGCTGAGGTGCCCTGCCAGTCACAGCAGTCACCGTCAATGTTTTGCTCAACTTGCGGCCAGAAGATATTCATCAGACCACTGCTGGTGAACTATGGCTCTGCAATGACAGACAAGAATGACCTCCCTAGCAGTACAGGTAATCGGCCCAATATTGCAGATGTACTGACAAATGCTGGTCCTACAAAGGGCGAGTGTGAAACCATCTTTTTTCATTGTTGGACCAATTACCTGTGCTGATTGGGAATTGTATAAGGCACTGTTCGTTCAGAAACCACTGTCAAGAAAAAACATGAAGCAGTAAAGTAGGTGCTCTTTTTGTGGCTCAGCTCCTGTTGTGGAATACGTAAATATATACTGGCGCCTTTGTTCCTGAACTTTATTTTACCTTAGCGTACTATCAGTATGAATTTTCTGCTTTCCACTGAAGCGAACGGTGCACTGGCGGGGCCGACTCGTAGTGTTTCAAGCCCTGCGCGCATTGCATGAAACTGCGTCAAATAAAACGTCATAGCGTTAGTGTCCAGCGTGTATAGTGATCACTTGTTATGCATACAGCGAGTCGGCCTCACAAGTAGGATATAATGAATAGGCAGGATTCATGTTAAGTGGCAGTTATCCAACGAGTGGATAACGGCGCTGTGCAGCACGCATCGCGCCGACGTTCGTACCCGGGCTTCCGACACCTACGTCAGTGGCGCCCTCAGCAACGGGAACGGTGGCGCCGTGCAACATTCCCCGAAGGCGCCGCTGTGTTCTCGCGGCGCGTTGACAGGCATACGGTTTCACACAGCGGTCTAGCCACCATGTATATATATATAGCAGCGCCGTCGTCCTGCTAAGCATGCGGAAGCTCTCCGAGACGGCGGCCAACTAGTTGAGGGAGCCCCCACGTCCGGCGCCAAAAAATGCGACGAAACGAACACTCCTAAATTCTTTTCTTCCTGCATAATTCTGAACACACAGCGTATTCCGCAATTAAACGTGCGCCGTCGAATGGACCTCAAAGCTAGACCGGTGAAATATTCGTGCTGACATTTCGCACAGAAATGTCATTCCGTCGGCAGAAATGTTTTATACAACATTTTTTGGGGGTACTTCCCTGGATCAGTAAAAAACAGTCGCATATTAGCATCGTCTGCAGCGACAACAAAACGAATCAGGCCGCTTTCTCAACAATTGCACTGCTGGCGCCATCTCGTTTCTCAGTCGTGGAGATCCGGCGAAACAGGTAAAGGCACAGAGTTTCTAAATATTACATTGAGGGAAGGCTAGCGTCACCGTCCATGCGAGTTTCTGAAAGAGCCATGTAAGAGCACTTCATGGACCGTGGAAAAGCCGGGAAGACAGCAAGGTGCACATGGCTTGGCCTTAAAGATGACTACGGCTGTAGCAATACCAAATTTCGCAATTTATATATTGCAATGATGCGTTGTTTTGCAATCAATACGTCCTGTAACAAAATACGCTAACTGTACATCACAATAAATGAGCAGAAAAGCAGAAAAGTACCGAAAATGCTCGTGGCGAGAAGGGGATTTGTCTTTATGCCGCCAAACATAGCTAACCATGCAAAATAATTTTAGCGTTTAACAGACGCGCTTTTTAGAGCAAATATTCAATAAAAAATTGTTGCCAATAAAATGGTAGACTGTAGAAGCTGTCGTTAACGCACTGTGAAAATACCAACGTTTTATAGGTGTCGTCTGCGGTTGCGGGACGAGCAATATGTCCTTGCATAGGAAATGGTGGCGCCGTGAGAAACTTCCCCGCACCCTTGCTTTTCGATGAGAAACCAGTTTGCGCACAGTAAGCGCCGGCTCTCGGCATGTCCTGGCGCTGCGCTTGCAGATTTTGCCTAGAAAGCATCCATTAGGAATCGTGTCACATATAATAGGGAGTCTAAAATAAAATTATGAAGGAAAGAGGTGTGAGGAAGACGACGTGGATTAACCGAAGACTAAAGAAGATGAAGAGGAAGCATTCGGGGAGGTGGAGAGAGATGATTGATTGAAAAAAGAAGGAGAGGACGACAAGGCTTACGTGGGCTAACGCCAAGGCTATAAAAGGGCGAGTGAGGAATGGCAGACAGGTGGAAATGGCAGACAAGCGGAGGCTCCGGCGGGTCAGGGACGTTTCGGCGGAAGGAGAGCGACGCCGGCTACTGCTCCGGTGAGCTCGCGTTCTAAGGTTTCGCATCGTGGACTTTTTGCCGTTCCTGAGCCCGTTCCGGGGAGTTAACTGAGGACGCTACCACCTGCTACGGCCAGGGGTGTCTGCAGCGCTGTTGCCACCCATCCGGGTGGTGCCTCAACGCCAACTACACCGGCATCACCTCCACGGGTGCTTGGACCGGGAGCTTATACGACGCCACCAGCGATGCCGCTAGCGATGCCAGCCACAGCACGTCGAACGCCATCTCAACGCCGGCTACTGGATCCATACAAAGCCGCAGCTGCACCGAACCAACCGTGAGCACGAACGTCGACCGCTAACAGTAGAACGCTAGTAGTAGACGCTGGTAGCAGTGTTCCCGCGGGTCATGTCCATTTATAGTCTATGTTTTGTTTTAGTTTTGTTAGTTAGTTTTTTGTGCTAGTGTGGGTGTCACGTAGGGCGTATTAAATGTGCGTCTGTGTGGACACACCTGTCGCCTAGTCCATTCTTTCGGTCCGAGTGTCCTCCGGGGAGATCCGTGACAAAGTGAAAGCCTGTCCTACCACGAGTGCGTACTCATGCTGACAGGTGCAACATGCGGGCATTTGCGGGCATTCATTCATGAAGTGGAAGTCGTTTTTGCATGCAATGCGCGGCCACTGCCTGTCTTCCAAAAGAACTAAAAGCAATCTCCGGCGAGTGTGGTTAACAAAAGTTGCACTTGTCGAAACATTTTGCGCTTTTGAAATATACGTGTCTCCGAGACTGCAACGAGAAATGTGCAGACTGGTCACGGCAGCAGACTGCAGAGTTCTCAGTTCACAAAGTTCACTAAAAACCTTGTTCCCATCTTTCGCATTTCAATGCGCAGATAGGGACATGAGTAGCTGGCAGCCCGGAAACCAATCAACTCCCGTGTCACACGGCCAAACATCCCTCCCATTGCTCGCGATGTGATGTAACGACATCTGCCGCCTAATACTGAATCAGTGTGACAACGCCCACGGCTTTTCCTCCGAACGTCAGCTCTAACGCTTCGCCTTTAATAAGGATTTTCCGCTTGGACTCCAAGGCTAGCGGACGTGCGTTCGATGGCTCCGTCGACAACGGCCGCTGGAACCCTACCTTGGTCTGCGGTCATCAAACCTTCTGCTGGAATCAGCTACGCAAGGAAAACAACCTCAGAAGAGACCGATATCTCAAAGGTAGGCCCAATTTTTCGCCATTTTCAGACCTTAGAAACTCCCGCTGACCACGTGGGAACGCTAGGCCTAATGTTAGGCATTTCAGAACAGACCCCACCGACGGCACGCGTCCGCTCCGAGCATGAGCAACATGATGGAAACCGTGGAGGGAGAAAATATTGTGACGAAAACGACGATGCTGGCAAGGGCGCAGGACGGAGCGCTCGCGCTAGGCCAGCGGCCATTAAATAATCTCATTGCCATCAGTCAACCCATCTCATTCTTCGGCTTGCCGTCACGTAACATTTGGTGTGAGGTGCGCAGTTCATCCCCATCGTGGTCCTGACGCTTCGGCGCATGCTTCAGCCGTAGTCGTCGGCTGTGAGATCTTGGCCTGCTTCGCCCGGCCGTGCCCCAATCTTTCAGACCAGAACCGATCTCGCCCTTCTACCCTGCCCCGTCCCCCGCCCAGACCAGTCGGCACGGCGAACTGAACCTCACGCAAGGACCCCACCTGCCGACCCCACCGACCCGAGACGCTGCCCACACGTGACGACGGCATTCCCGTGCCCATGCAGCTGAGCACGTCTTGGGGCCTCGGCCGATGGCTCTTGGTGACCTGCGGCCCGGAAGCTTCACGGACCAAGAATCATTCAGCCATCTCCTCCATCGTGGCGGCCAGATCTACCTCACCATTTTCTCCTTCCTGTGTCACCATCCTCTGAAGCCCATCACCAATTCGCGCGTCTCTTTGTCATCGATTGCCGCTGCGGTGGCTCAGTGGTTATGGCGCTCGGCTGCTGGCCCGAAAGACGCGGGTTCGATCCCGGCCGCCGCGGTCAAATTTCGATGGAGGTGAAATTCTAGAGGCCCGTGTACTGTGCGATGTCAGTGCACATTAAAGACCCCCAGGTGGTCGAAATTTCCGGAGCCCTTCACTACAGCGCCCCTCACAGCCTGAGTTGCTTTGGGACGTTAAACCCCCATAAACCAAACCAAACCTTTGTCACCGATCGGGACAATCATTCGGTGGCCGCTGGTAGTGTGACGAAGAAGACGCTGGCAGTGGCGCGGGACGAAGCGGTCGCGCTAGGCCAGCGGCCATTAAATCATCCCATTGCCCCATCAGTCAACCCGTCTCATTAATCGGCTGTCCGTCATGTAACATTATAGACACCGCAGAGATGAAACAGGGAGAATGGTTCACAACAAAATCGTCATCTCGTTGAACGTGTGCATTCGCTCCCTCGCGAATCCCCGATCCGAGTTCACCTGAGCCCGGTTTAAAGAACCTCGAGCTAAAGGGTTGGCAGCCTCGTTTCCGTGATTCCCGGAGTGCTTTCCGCTTCAAAACAGCGAGTCCCCAAGCCCGCGATAGGAAGGAGGTTAGGGGTCATGTCGGTGGAGAAGCAGACCACTAGAATTCCGACTGAAGGCGAGAAAGTAATAATAAGCACTCAGGGCGGAGTCGACCGCCTCCTCTCAGGTGCGATGATGGATTTGGCTGAGTTAATCGCCAGCGCCGCCGGCGTTAACACAAGAACGCCGAGGACATTTTCTCGGCAAACAAAGCAGCGATCTTGCTTGTTGTCACCACTATAGCAAAGAGCGTGGAGTAAAATATGATGCTCTGCGCTTTCTTCTCCACGGTGAAGAGGGTATAGATGTTAAGGCCTACCCAGCGATGCCGGAAGATTGTGTCAGTGGAGTCGTTCACGACATCACCCCACGCTACTCCAACGAAGAGCTCCTGGAGCGCATACGTGAAAGAAAGGAGAACCCCCCCCGTGCTCGGCGTCCGCAGACTGGGAGTGAACTCTGCATCCCTACTCATCCTCTTCGAAGATCAGCATGTACCGCGCTGGGTAAATCTATCCTCTTTTGCGCAAAGGTCCGTCCTGTGTACAAGAAGAGATATCAGGTGTGCCGCGCATGAGGACGTCTGTTCATATCCAAAGAAATTCAAGTGCCGCGGAGCCGGAATGAAAAAGCCAAAAGAAGGTCACACATGCGAGCCCAAGTGCCAGCTAAGCGTGAAAGACTGCCCTCTCGGCGACAAGAAATGCCGGGGGATGTGCAGGACTCCATACATCACCTAGAAGCGATGGTGAGAGAAAAAACATTTAAACAAGGACAGCTACGATCAGCTGACGCAAAGCGAAACGAAAAAGGGGGCGTCGTAGGATCACCGGAGATGCCCGTGACCAACGGAAAGCTACGACATTTAGGAGCAAAGGCTACGCAGCATGGAACGAGCATTTACAGAGGCTGGAGGTAACAGCCACCAGAAGACGCCGTTCGAGCTTCGGGACCGGAGGGCGCTCCGGCTCCAGGACGAGAAAGCGCTCCAGCTCGGAGTCCTGCTCGGACTCTCCTAACTCCGGATACGGCGCCCGAGATCCCAAGAATCCATGGTGCCCACCCGTGCGAAGACGCAGCCCGAGCGGCGACTACAGAGCGGTAAGGTTCGTTAGCGAGGCATCCCCGGCAGAAAATAAGAGAAAAGAATATATAATTTGGAAAGAGAAAAAAGAGAACCTAAGGAAGCTATCCGCACCGTAACTAGAGAAGTTCAAACACTGAAAATTAAAAGAGTATCCGTCCCCGCCTCGCAATAAGCAGGTACCTCAAAAGCAAAGAGAAAAACAGACACCTCCCCCTGTAGCACCAGAGCGTGCGGCAACAAAGCGAAGCCTAAGCCGACGAAAGAAAAGGAGAAAACGATCTCTGAACCATCTAGGCCACCCCCGGAGGAACGCAAGGGGGGTGAAACGGATCCACTGGTAGCACTAGAAAGGAAATTAGACGCCAAGTATACGAGGCGCGATTTGAGAAAATCGAGTCTCCTTGCCCAGCTAGTGGGTGCGGGTAATCAGCTACAAGCACAAGTACAAACACAGCAGAACGTCTTGGTCGAAAGGATAATAAGATTGGAAGAGGCAATGTCTAAACATCATGGATAGACGCGTCCAAAAGAAAGTTTCAATAGTGTGGCAGTGGAAATGCCGCGGCTGCCAACTCAAAAGAGCGCGCGTGCAACAGCACGTAGAGCAGACTAATGGAAAAACTGTAGCCCTAGCCATCCAAGAAACAGGAAAGAGCTTGAAAAAATGAGGGGATATCAGAGATTTCACAGTGACCGAGAGGAGAAATCCCGAGTTAGTATAATAATTAAAAGAAACATTGCCGGAACTGAACACGAAATAAACTCCCGTGATATCGAGGCCATTTTAGTCGAAATACTCACGGTCACAAGGAAGAACCAAGTATCTTCCTCATAAATTTACACACCACCACACAGCAGAAAAATGTCAGTTTTCCCACACTCTTCTGCAAAGCCATAAAGGCAGAAGGAAGTAACCCCTGCTGGTGAGTAGGAGATCTCAACGCAGCCCACCAGGAATGGGGCTACAACAGACAGGATCCAATGGGAAGGAGATTATGGGGGGACATGCAGGAACTAGTTCGTGCTCTATAAACGGACTCTTGCTGTCCGTCCAGAGTAGGAAATAGCGTCTATAGAGACACTACTCCAGACCTTGCCCATAGCAAAACGTAAGAGAAATGAACTGCAAAAACACACAACTGAACTTTTGCAGTGACTATTTTGTCTGAGCGATAACACTCGGCAAGGGTGTTAAAACTCGCCGCCTGAAGAAACCGAAAATCACTGAATTGGACAAATTCAGGTAAAAACAGGAGAACCGATCGAAAACAAAGACGAATGGGCAGAGGCGCTAAAGAAACACGCTGATAAAGCTGGAACAATCCTACAAGAGGATGATACGCCACCGATAGCCTACGACAAACTCCTCCATTTGTGGGAAGCAAAGCGTAGCAAGGAAAAACGAGTGGAATACAAACCTCCGACGTAGGATAGCTAGACATAACAAAGAGATTGAGTTCTACGCAACCAAGCTTTGTGAACAGAACTCGTGCAGCAGATGCGACGAAATGGAGGGAAGCACGAGTCTCTCCACGACGTGGCATCTACTAAGACACCTGCTAGATCCAGAACATTCTAAAACCCAAGCACGAAAAACAGAAGCGAAGGCCAGACATGCGTTCGAAGGGACAGACACGGAACTCATGGCAAAGTTAGTGCGCCTTTACATTGGCAACACCAGAGCTCCCCCCTCCCGGCTACGAGGGTCCTCCAAACAAGTTCCTTGGCGCGCCGATGTGGGAAGCGGAGGTCCGCGCCGAAATACGTGTCAAAACGAAATCGGCCCTGGGACCAGACGGGATTACTAACAAAATCCTGAGAAACTATGACGACGAATCTATAAGAGCCCTGACAAAGTACATGCTGTTAAAGTACATGCAGCACATCTGGGACAAAGGCTGCCTCCCGCAACAGTGGAACGAGGAATGTAGTCGTTATCCCCAAGCCAGGCAAGCCCCCGAAACTGGAAAATTTGAGGCCAATTTCCTTAACTCATGCATAGGGAAGCTAAAGGAATGCCTAATCCAAACCAGACTAACATGCTTTATGCAGCAAAAAAAAGGACTTGTGGCCGCTCGAAGTGGTAGGGTTTCGGCCCAGCCTGTGCACACAGGACGTGATGCTCCTTCTAAAACATGACATCATAGAGCCTATAACCAAAGATAATGTCTTCGATAATGTAGAACACGCCGCGATTCTCAATGGCCTGCAAGAAATTGGTGTTGGAAAGAAAGCATACGACAATATAGAGGACTTACTGTCAGACAGAGCAATCAAAATGAAATATCACGACATACAATCCTCCGTACTGATGAACCGTACTGATAACCGCATATACCCTGCGGAACACGATATGCTCTGTCCTTTTCGCAAAAGAGAGAAGGGCAAGGTGCCGAGCGTCTTGGCAGAGTGCACACAACTCAAGAACCCCCTCCTCCACTTTCCCCGCCAACACCCCCAATTCCCAACCCCTTGAGCGATGGGAGACCTTGCTATCCAGCCCCCCCCCCCCCCCCTTCCCTCCTACCGATTCATCTCGTACTGACGGACAGGGGCCAGGAGCTGCTGGGAACATACGGGTCACGTAACTATGGAACCACCCCGCCTGGTACCTGCTGCGTGCACCACCGATTTATTTCGGGCCCAATAAATGTTGATTCATCATCCTTCCGCTTTTCTCGAACGCGGACAGATGGCGCCACAAGATGGGCGCCTGCCTAGTCGTCGAGCTTCGGTGTCGCGGCGTCTACGTGCGCTTTGTTAAACAGAATGTTTGAACCATCTGTCGACACCAAATAATTTTGGACGACCTCGTGTTTTACTTGTATAAATGCATACATGGGTAGAAGAGCAGCGAGGACGCTGCTGTGCGATCCTTCCGAGCTCGTTATCGAAATGCGTTCACTGCAAAGTTTTTCGTTGATACGCACGAATGCTAAGAGCATCGTCAACTATACCGACTCTTACATGTAAAAGGTCGGCCGTCACGCACATGCTCCCAGAATTAGGCCAAACAGCCTAGGCGTATGTTCAGACATTGCTTGAGCAGTGTAATGCGCCAACGCTGTGAGATGATGCCCGCCGTGTTGAAAACCATGGATAACTTCGGCCAACTGGAGCTCTTTAACGTGCAGAGAAACCTCAAAGGAGTTTCCGTATTTCGCCTGTATCACCAGTAATATTGCCTCCGCAGCCAGGAATAGAACCCGCGCTCTTGTGCTGCGGTACGGAACGCCTCCAGCGCTGTAGGAACGAGCTCAGGGACCGAAAAGAAAACCAAGTGTGCATTCGCGACGATTTAACCGTTCATGGTTTATGTGGGTTTAACGTCCCAAAGCGACTCAGCCTATGAGGGATGTCATAGTGATGGACTACGGAAATTTCTGCCCCCTGGGGTCCTTTAACGTGCCCTCACATCGAGAGTAGTGCAGTGCACTTTTAGCTAAGCGACGCAAAAATGGTTAATGGGAATTCCCCTGGCATTCCTCCTGTCAAGGTCATATTTTACGCCGACATCGACGATGCTGAGCTGTTGGCTCCCCCATGGAAAGACTGGCGTGAACACGCAGAGGTAAAATACTTACGCGACTCCAAATTGGGATTGGCGTCTGTCAGTTGAGAATAATTGCAGTTGGCATGGTAAAACAACTTGATGACCTCAATAATTTTGCGCCACAAAATCCTCCATCCAGCGTTCTAGGGCCCGGCAAATTATGCAGCTGAATATTAGTTTTAAGCTTACCGGCATGCCTTCTGCCTTTCATACCATCATGTTTTGTTGCACCAAAATATACAGCGGGTGGAAACTTATCACAAAATCGCCGAGCGAAATTAACTGCTACGCTTCCATTTGATGTACACGTAACGCTCAGCATTTATAGAATGTTAAGTGCCCGGACCATTGCTCAAGAGAACAAACTTTGATAATCAAAAACGCATGATGAACTCCAGCCACCTAGCTGTGCGCTGTTTCTTCTGAGTGATCCATGCTGGATCGGCTTCTTTCTGTTTTTCACAGGCCGTCCCCGAGGCCAGTGCGGCAGCGGCGGGTGCGGACGCCCTTACCTGCTTGGCACACGTGGCTGCAGACTGTCATTTTGTAAGGGGCCTCCTTGAACTCGCCTCTTTCGTCAGAGATCTGGAACACTCGTGAGAAATACTGGGCACAGCATTCGAATACATGACCGGTTTCTTGGGTACATTTAAAAGTGACTTGCAATTGAAGTCTGCGTAGTGCGATTTTATATCCTATGCTCGGGAAAGTGCTTTGCAACAGACGTGGTCGCTCGGTTGCAATATTCTATCTGCTCCGTTGATTGCCTGGCACCACTAGGTTCTAGCGAGAAGGCTCCGACGGAGCTTTAAAAAGTGACGCTTGGTGCTCAGTGGTAGCTCAGTGGTTAGGACGCTCGGCTACTGATCCGGAGTTCTCGGGTTCGAACCCGACCGCGGTGGCGGCGCTTCGGTGAAGGCGAAACGATAACGTCAGTGCACGCTAAAGATCCCCACGTGGTCTAAATTATTCCGGAGCCCTCCACTACGGCACTTCCTTTCTTCTTTCACTCCCTCCAATATACCTTCTCTTACGGCGTGTGTCAGGTGTCCGCCGACATGGGAGACAGATATTGCACCATTTCCTTTACCCGCCGCGGTGGCTCAGTGGTTAGGGCGCTCTTCTACTGATCAGGAGTTCCCGGGTTTGAGCCCGACCGCGGCGGCTGCGTTTTAATGGAGGCAAAACGCTAAGGCGCCCGTGTGCTGTGCGAGGTCAGTGCGTGTTAGATTCCCAGGTGGTGGAAATTATTCCGAAGCCCTCCACTAGGGCACCTCTTTCTTCTTTCTTTCACTCCCTCTTTTATCGCTTCCCTTACTGTGCGGTTCAAGTGTCCAGCGATATATGAGACAGATACTGCGCCATTTCCTTTCCGCAAGAAGACAATTATTTATTATTTATTATTATTATTATTATCATCATCATCATCATTTCCTCCCCCTCCCAAAAAAACAATTTTCAGTGGTGCGGACAACTCTGGCAGGTCGATCTGCGGTTGGTTACCAAGCACTCGCCTCTGCAACCGGCTGGAACCCTCAGGTCTGCCACCGCAACAACCAACACATTGCAGCCACTGTGTAGGTACATACACGGGCCGCGACTACAATGCATTGGAGTCGGCTAGCGCCACTATGCCCGTCTGCATAACGACCACTGCGCCTGGCCCCAATCCGCAGCATGAAAGAGAATTGAAGGACTTATGCTGCGTCTTGAAGAGCAGGACGCAACAGCATGTTGTAGCGTTGCCAAGGGATCCATGGAACGCCATCGTGCGTTCGGCGTGACGTCCTACCTCGAGGATTTAAGGAAAGCAAACATATCTTGGTGGACACCCGAACCGCACCGTATTGCAATGAAAATGAAAACAATATTGGTTTTGCGTTTTTTATGGAGGAAAAACGCTAAAGCGCCCGTGTGCTGTGCGATGTCAGTGCACGTTAAAGATCCCCAGCTGGTCGAAATTATTCCTGAGCCCTCCACTACGGCACCTCTTCTTCCTTTCTTCTTTCATTCCCTCCTTTATCCCATTCCTAACGGCGCGGTTCAGGTGTCCAACGATATATGAGACATACTGCGCCATTTCCTTTCCTCAAAAACCAATTATTATTATTGTTTTAAGGACCGCAAATGAATAATAATTTATTTATTAATGCTTCAGGGATTTTTCGCTCATGGCCGCCGCCTTTTCTGCGACACGGGGCCCTTCACGCTTTCGCGTTAAAAGCTGGTTGTAGCAAAATTTGATCGTGCACGGTGCCTATAACACGACCTTGTGCCGCATTGTGGCAGCGCAAAACACAGCCTAAACGGCACCGAAATCCGCGCAAACTGCGTCCGCCATTCCGCGACGCCCCCGCATGTACTAAGGGCGAACATGATCTGTACACACTCTCTGCCGGCGCATGCGTGCAGTTTTAACACCTAAGACCTTCTTACACCGTGCCCGAACACCACAGCTTCCTGTCGTTAACTGCATTGAATAGTAATTAAACCGCACTATCTTTTGATTTGTTAATGAGGGGGACAGTACCGGACCGTCCCCCACTACCAAAAATTATGTGCCCATTGACCCAATCCGAGCAATGGCGAAGGTCAGCGCGGACTCCGTAGGAGCCCGCGCCTCGCTCCGGAGGTTCCGCCTTAATGATCACGGAAAACCTCACACTAAAAGAATTCCCTTGGTAAGAACGTAGACGTGCAGCCTTATTACTCACAGCAACGCCCAGTCCTGTGTTGGGGACGACATCACTAGGGCACTGAAAACTGCGCGTCAAAAACGCGCATTTCAAGTATGCTTCACTTACTAACAAAGCCCCGATAGTATTCCTTTCGGCTTTTATTTGAATTACTTTCTTAATGCAAGGATTGACTTCTATGCGATTCCAATACCTTCTGACCGAGCGTTCAAGTCAATCTACAACATTTCCTTCTGAGAGGAGGCGCCCTCCCTCTCCAAACTGCATTACAAAAAAAAAAAAAAATACGCAAGTCACGTGTTCCGTACCTTCTGCGCCTGGCAACTCCGCGCTCCGCGGAGCGCTGCTCCTCCCTCCAGAGAGATGTTAATCGGTTGGCTGCCGAGAGATGGCGACGGCGACGTTCGGTCGACGTCGTCCCCAGTCCAAAGTCGCCAGTTGTGGCGCCATGTTCTTGTTGTTGCTGTGTTGCGTTTCGGATGGTGCTTTTTGTCTAGTAACGTTCGTTTAGCGCCTTGCGTGGCCGCTTCGTGCTGTGGATCTTTGAATGTGTTAAAAAATTGGTGTGCGACTTGTGCGCTTCGAAAGACGTTCTGAAGCGCTTGAAGTTGTTCTAAAGATACCGGAAGACATCGTATTGCGCCTTGCACCACGCCGTGACAACGCCGGCAACAACGTGGAAGAAAGAACGACCTGGCGTGAATGCTTACGAATGTGTGTGGAGTCCTTGAAATTTTCTTTCAAAATGTTGTGGTGGGGTGCGTGAAGTGGTGCAAATGCTTCTCGGTGTTTCCTCACAACTTCTTTGGAGTGCAGTTAAGTTCGAGTTCTGCGCAACGGCTTCCGCAAGTGCGCTGTTTTCACCCAACCGCGGGCCAGTCACAGCCATGGACACCGTCGCTTCGCGCCTATAACTTCGCAGCGAAGAGGTTGCGATATGGAGTATAGTTGCACGTGTTTGATCTCATGATATCCTTGGCCTCATTATGGCGATGAATGGGACCAACGCGTGGAAAGCACTGTGTTGGAACGACGTATGCTTCTCAGTGGCAGTGGTTCCTGGCGTTTAGTTTTGTGTGTGTGTGTGTGTGTGTGTGTGTGTGTGTGTGTGTGTGTGTGTGTGTGTGTGTGTGTGTGTGTGTGTGTGTGTGTGTGTGTGTGTGTGTGTGTGTGTGTGTGTGTGTGTGTGTGTGTGTGTGTGTGTGTGTGTGTGTGTGTGTGTGTGTGTGTGTGTGTGTGTGTGTGTGTGTGTGTGTGTGTGTGTGTGTGTGTGTGTGTGTGTGTGTGTGTGTGTGTGTGTGTGTGTGTGTGTGTGTGTGAGAGTGTAATTCCAAGCTCAACAAAACATGGCCTGCCTATTCCACGTTACAAATGCGCACAGTACGCAGCCGTTCTGAGCATGGAAGTGGAATGACAGTGTAGCTACAGCTGTCTGAGTTGTGCACGTCAAACGCGCAAGAAATGCTGCTGATGACTTTCGCCACAAAAATAACTTTTCTGAATTCCTTCCCGGCGTTGTTCGCTCACATAGAGCATTAAGCATTTAGTGGGCAATGAATTTGGTTGATTGGTTTATGTTTTGGCATTTCAGGCATACTTCGAACTACAGTAATGAACCTCTACAAAGAAAAAAAATAGTAACATACCTTTACACCTTCCATCATGGCGCTGCACTGTGCTGAGAATGCTTTCATTTTTTTAATTACTCACATTGGGTTGCACGATCGCAAACTGTGCATAATGTTTTTTCAACTGCGCTTTGAAATAATTTTGTTTCAAAGGACTTTAGGTGTGCAATGGTCACACAGGCAGTTTCGCCAGAGTTCTTCAGTGAGAGAACTACTGACACTTAAATCTTGCCGAGATGTGTAATTGACATTTCCACTCTCACTGTAGCGTCATGCCGTAAAAAGCTTACTATTTTACATTGTGTTTTGTCGTTCTTGTGGTATTGGTGCTGATTCATTCACCTAGCTGTAATTTCACTGCTTTTCTGCAGCAACTGAAACAATGCTTTACTGATCTCGCCACTAGAACGCTAAGATATTCTGAGTTTCTTAATGTACCTGTAACTGAAAAGAGTCATTTAAATGCAGGCAAAGGATTTTACGGGTTAGTAGTTTGAAAAGTATTTTGACGTTGTTAATACACCTACTGTCGTTTTACAACTTTTTTAGCAGTATCAACCTAGTGTTAGTGGAGCAGGAAAGCGATAAGATTTCTAAATGGAGCCGGATCAGAATTCATTAAGTGCTCTCCTCCTTAACAAAGGGGGTCGTCGGCATCGCCGTCTTGGCAAATGTTTTGTGTGTGCAATTACTGTGTTTGAGGCACCAGTCCGAGAGACACAGATGTAGATGCTCTGTGTGCAGCCTATCAGCTACAGAGGTTGAGTGACAGCTGTTCTCACAGTTGCCACCACCCTTAATTTCCTTACTGCAATTGACCGGTCACTTGTAAAACACAGAAGGTAAATTAGTTCTCTGAGCACTAGCGATTGCGAATGTCATGCATTACGATGACAATAAATATTGTTATGTATCAGAAGCATATAATTACAGGCTAATGTAATAGTACTATTCATTGTCATGAAATATTTAAATATGGCAAGGGTATCATTCAGAGCTGCATGGTGTTTACAGTTATTTTGTAAGGGTACATACGTTGCATTTATTTTGAAGGTGTACTTTTGTATTGTGTGCTTTTAGCATTGTTTTCAAAGCTAGATGACCAGAATGCTACTGCTTAAAAACACTGATCTGATTGCTGCTTTTGTTTGCATTAGTGTGAAAGCAGTTGTGTGCTCAGTCTCACTGACCGATTTTTCTTCTTTGGCCTATACGCAGACATGTGGGAACTTCAGACTGGCAAGCATAGGTTGCACCTACCTGGTACCTCCTCATCTTTGCACACACAAGAATGACACCTCATAATCTGCCAGCCAGGTCACATCATTGGCTTACCGCAAGTCGTCACCACATTTTGTGATAGAAAATACTGGTGTCTATGCAATCGAATTATTTTACTGCGGGATATGCACAATGAAGATCACATCCAAAGAATGAAAGAAAACATATTCGATGGAAGTTTATCAGGTTGGGTTCTTGGAATAGTTGAAAGAAAAAAACTGATGCCAACCAATATTTTTATTTTTACCCAACGTTTCGAGACCAACTCGGTCCCTTCTTCATGGGTGACTAAGGTGTGTCAGCAGCATCAGCGGATTGCGGCTTTCGCTCTTCCTTTGTTTGCACGTGGCACAGTCCACTAACGTACGCGGAGGGTAGTTTTCCTGGAGTCCTATTCACCACAAATTCCAGGTGGGTCTTGTACGTGGCCACAGAACGGGAGCAGGTGACAACGCGCTTGGTCAACTGTGCTGTCTGGTGGCGTAAGTCAAGGCGTAATGATTTGAACAAAAACGTCTTCAACGGAAGTCCGTCTGGTTGGGTTCTTGGGATAGTTGAAAAAAAAAACTGACGCCAACCAATATTTTTAACTTTACCCAGCGTTTCGGTTCCAACTTGGTCCCTTCTTCAAGGACAGAGTTCGGCCAGTCTTCGACCGGCAGACCGCACAGTTGGCCAAGCGCTTTGTCACCTGCTTCCACACTGTGGCCATGTACGAGACCCATCTGAATTTGGCAATAAATAGGACTCCACGAACACTCCCCTCCACTTACGTTAGTGGACTGCGCCACGTGCTAACAGAGGCAGAGCGAAGGCTGCAACCCGCTGCTGCTGCTGCTGGCACACCTTAGTCACCCCTGAAGAAGAGACCGAGTTGGTCCTGAAAAGAAACGTTGTGTAAAGTTAAAAATATTGGTTGGCATTAGTTTTCTCTCAACAGCATCCAAAGAATAGCTGGAAGTGACGTCATGAACTAACTGCCTCCTTTTGGTAATTTTTATTTTCAGAATAATGTGGTCAATGAAAAGATGTGAATTACAAACTAAATATGTTTACACCAGCAAGGCAGACCTCATATCAAGCATTTGCATATTTCAAGTGTGTGCATTGAGTTGGTTAATGTCCCAGCACATTTATCCTCCTTAATATTTACTATAATAGAATGCAATGAACATTAAACAGATTGGGTTTCAAAATATTTGTTTTGGATATGGCTTTTCTTCTCATTTTTATTTTCGTTCACATAATTACTACAGCACATCATACCTTTCTTGAGGAGTGAATTTAGCGGCCTGCTTCTGATCTCTTACATTTTTAGAAGCAAGCTGCCTATTGTGAATCCAGGCACCACTTAAACGTAGCTGAGGAAAGCATTATAAAATTAGTTGCATTTTGGTTGCAGTAGTTGAGTGAAGGGGGCTGTAACAGATGGCATTCACAGCTTATGTTGTGACCTAAAAAGGACTGCAGAACAGCCAACTCTAAAGCGTGCTTTTCTGACCGCCCTCTATTCCCTATGGGTGGACCAAGCTGTACGTGCGAAGCAGTGCAGGAAAAGACAAGTGACGTATAAGTAATAAAAGAAACCAGGCCTTCTGTTGGGCAGAGACATGGATTTGATGTAAAGCTTTTTTGTGGTTTATATAAAGCAGTGCAAACCGGTCAGAACTGAAATGGCAACCAACATGCAGCTATTTGTAAACCGTAATATGCGTGATGGTTAACTGGCTCATTACTGCTCAGTATCAGCTACTGGGTACTCCTTGGAATTTGCATTCTCATGAGACGATTTTGTCTTGCTCTTATTTCTGCTACTTAATGAAGTACAGACAGCTTACCTATGGGGGATTTTTTTTTGCTCTGTACTGATGCATAAGGCATTGTCCTACATGGATTACCATGTGGTATTCTGGTACGACAGCTAAATATTTATAATCGAATTTCTTTCTCATGCTGTTCCGGTTTCAACAGCCAAACGATGACTGTGACATCAAAGTTTGCACATGGGTCACGGGAGACAGGAAGAAACTGCGATATAATCGCTACTTTGTCATTTTAATTTGCTGCGATGCTAAAGGAAGCCGGTCTCAACAGCCAGAATGGCAAGAAATGTCAGCGATTTGCTGTTTTTTCATGCCTCACGTGACCTAGAAGCAGTTTAACGTCACATTCATTGTTCAGCTATCGAAGCAGAGACTACATGACAGAAAAAAATCACTTATAAATTATACCACCTGGTGATTCATGCATACTAGTGTCTTCTGCATCATTGTAGAGGAGAAAACATGCCGCCAAAATTAATTTTCTGTACTCTTTCAATAACAGGTCAGTTTAATTGCGCAGATCTCGCTTTTGCTTTTCAAAACAATTTTGATCCCTTAATCATGTTCACTTCTTTATTATGCTCACAGTCCTTGGACAGCTGTAAATGATATTCTATCCTTTCAGAATGCTAAATAGAGGTACATAGTGTTTTGTAACTTAATTCTCGTAGAATGAACATGCAGCTAGCCTTTTTCTGTGGCTCCAACTAGCATTTTGCACCTTATATGGGGCATAAATGTTTCAAAATCAAGGCAGGCTCATAGGAAGTAGTATTCAATGGGGAAGGCTAGGCAGTATTTGAGTCGGTACTCTGCTGTTTTTTCATGAAAATATGCTCTCTTGCAGATGTGATCATTGTTGCACTTCTGTTGTGGAAAATAATTTTAATCTAAAATTGCGTGTCCCAAAATAAATTGAGCTGCTGCTGCTTACATGCCACACCTCCTACCAATTTTCATCATAATTGCTGCAAATTACTGAGGCTTGCCAGGGGCTGCAAAATTTTAATTCCATAAGCTGCAGTAAAAGTTGCTAAGTGAAATAAAGTTACTTGATTGCATATGGTGTACTGTTGCTCTGTATTTCTTGCTTGCTTCCAGCATTAACAGTTGTTACGTCATGCAATTACGGGACCTTTTCCTTCCCACCAGGGAATAGAGATCAGTGTGTAACACCATCCCATAGCAATGCTGTGGCCAAATTATTTACAGAATTTTTGCAGGTTCAAAAGCAACACGCTGCAACAAAAATAAAGTGAAAAAGGATTCCTACATAATTCCTGAAGAGCTTTCTGAAGAGTTATTACAGTTCGTCTCCTGAAAGCCACTAGCTGAACTCAAGGAATGCAGCGGCCATTTAGTTATTGGAACTCAATACTCAAATCTTATACAGAGACAAAAACTTCACATAGCAATGAAATGAATGCATTGAAATGGATTTCTATAAAGTTCCTCTAACTAGTTAAAAATAGAGTTGTTACAGTGTTTCTTTTAAAGAACAGCCGTGTCCCTATAACAATGCGGTGGCCAATTAGTTATTGAAACACTGTACCCAAATTCTATACACATTCAAAAGCAGCACATTACAATAAAACGAGTGCACTCAAAAGGGTTTCTAAACAGACTCCTCAGTGAGTTTCTAAAGCAAGTCGTAACAGTGTTTCTTTTAGTGGGTGCTAGCCATGTTCCCATAACCATGCAGTGGCCAAATAGTTATTGAAACACTGTACCCAAATTCTATACAGATTTAAAAGCAGTGCATTACAATCAAATGAGTACACTTAACAGGATTTCTAATCAAATTCTCAAGGAGTTTCTAAAGCAAGTCAGAGCATTTCTTTTAAAGGACATTACCCGCATTCCTATAACCATGGAGTGACCAATTAGTTATTGAAACATTGTACCCAAATTCTATACGCATTCCAAAGGAGCACATTACAGTGAAACGAGTGTACTCAAAAGGGTTTCTAAACAGCCTCTTCAAGGAGTTCATAAAGCAAGTCATTACAGTGTTTCCTTTAAAGGATGTTACCCTTGTTCCTATAACAATGCAGTGGCCAATTAGTTTTGAAACTGGACAAAAATTACATGCAGATCTAAAAGAAACGCATGACATTTTATTGAGTAAATTTAAAAGGTTTTCTGAAGAATCACGAAAGTAATTGTACATGTTTCCTTATGACATCACAACTTCAAAAAAATTTACCACTCGTACGCGGTTCGTTGCGTCCTGTATTACTCCATTAGCCAGACCCGACAGTAAACAAAATTAGCATTTTAACTTTTTACTTTACTAAGCAAGCCGATTATCAAAATTCTAGAGCTTATCAATTTTTTCTTGTGATTAGCACCCTGTTTAAGTAACAAGAAAAGTTTTAACAACTGACTATTTTATGTCTTGTAGGAGTCCTGTTCGGTGGTCCCGAAAGTGGGTGGATCTTCACTACAGACTTAAGTTGTGTCCGGCTACAGTAGCCCACAATGACACACAAATTGTTTCGCATTCACAGCGCGTAGATCGTCTTAAGTGCCCTGTAATTTTGTGGCACTCGGCTGCTGACCCGAAAGACATGGGTTTGATGCCGGCCGTGGCGGTCGAATTTTACTGAAGGCGAAATGCTAAAGGCCCGTGTAGAGTGCAATATTTGTGCACATTAAAGAACCCCAGATTGTTGAAATTTCCAGAGCCCTTTACTCCGGCGTCCCTCATAGCCTGAGTCGCTTTGGGACGTTAAGCCTTCATAAACTAAACTACGCTAATTCTTTGTTCGCACACCGACTGCAGGTGGGCAGCGTTCACCCCTAGGGTCTGTGGCGGCTGATGGCCGGCTGCACCAGCCTGAAGTCACTTGCAATCTGAGACTGTGGCATGTCCAGCTACTTCCTGTGCAGTTCGTTATGCTGTAAGTGAATTATGGTCGTTACTACAGTTGTGCAGAACAGATTTTAAGAGTTTATTCCTGAGATAGTGGGCAGCAGGATGAGATAGAGAGCAGAGCGCAAGATATAGGGCAGAAACAATTGGACAACAAAGTGCCACTTCAGCAGGTGCCCTTTTTTTCAGTGTTGCAGTCAGGGAAGGGGTTGTTGATGTCAGCCACATTCTCTCCCATTTTTTCTTTCTCTTCTTGGAGAACCAGGGGAGAGAAGGAAAATGAAGTGGGGCCTCGAACGGTCGTGAACTGGCGCAGGGCCAGATGCTTGTTTTTCGGCAGCTGGTTGTTGGTTCTGCAAGCAGAACCGATGCCGTCTCTTGTACTACCTCTCTCTTCCCTTCTCCTTCCACCCTCTCACTCTTTCCTTTGTCGTTTTTGGTCCCTGCTTTAAACTGCTGGCCGAAAGCAAGAGTTTAGGGATTGGGGGGGGGGGTCCTCATCTGCTTCAATGCATCTTGTTGCCCTGTGAGATGTGCCTGTGGTGTTTCTTTTTCAATCTGTTTATACTTTCTAAACCTTCTCACATATCTGTCAGTGGGGGCCTGGGGGGTTTGTGCAGCCACTTGTCATGCACCTGGCCCTGTCTCTTGGAACAGCACTGATGGTGCCCATTATAGTTGCTGCTGCTGCTGCTGCTGCTGCTGTTGCAGCAAGCTGCCAAAGTTGTCCACCTTGGTTCTGTGTGGGCCAGAGTTGGTGCCAGTGCCGAATTTGGAATGATTCCATTTGTCTTGTTGCTCTTCCAAGCTGGGACTGGAATGATGGCAAAAGATGAAAACTGGTAAATGGACGGAATGGATTGAAATGGGAAATGGCATAGCCCAAAAATTATCATGGACTAGTAGCACGAGCACTGTCACTCAGAAATTCCTAGTTTTTAATGCATTTTCTCAGAAATAAATGTCTTTTGATGCGAAACAAACATGAATATAGTCAAAAGAGACAAACTAAATTCTTAAAATGAAAAAAAAGTTGCATGGAGATGTCTACAATTTCTCCTTTGAGATGGACAGGGGTACAGATTAAGGTGAATAAGCAGTGATGTAAGAGTACACGTTAGGTCTTGCACTGAAATTTTCAAACGCAAGATGGAGTGATTGCAGGCATGAGAGTTAACAGCACCAGCCAGCTCCAGTGTTTAGCAGCTGGAATGATGATTCATTTCATGTTTGCAACAGCCAAAAATACATAGCAGAAAGCAATCGGGTGTCTACCTCGTTGCACTAATGTTCTTGTGGTGCAAAAAGAAACAACGAAAAATTTTATGCTATTTTCTTCCTTCACTCGGTTCAATCTTTAGTTTTGCCCATTGCAATGTGGTGTGCTGCCAAATCAACTATTTCATTATTTTCTTTATTTGTTCGATGAGTTCCTGACCACCAAGTGCCATGAACAGGCACTGTTTTAGGTGTCGGGAGCACATATGAGCATCAAATTTGTTTTCAGTTTAAGGCACCTGTGGCCATATTTCAGTGTGCAAAGTGAACCAATGCTGATAGATTTCAGTGCATGTAATGATAACTTCAGAACTATGTTCTTAGGGCACGCAGCTTGTGGCATTTGCCTATAGCTTTGCATACTCATCCTTCCTGAACCACATTTTGGTTTGTGTCGTTGCAAACAGGAAGGTATGAAGTAGTGGTGCATTGTGCTTTTGGGCAGTGTACTGAAGATGCAGGAGTAGCTTCAATGACTAACTGGAGCTGAAAATTTCTCCGATCAACCTGTTGCAGGGGTCCGGTTAGACAGAGTACGTGGTGGCCGCCACAAGTATTGGCACAGCACCAATGGCCCCTACCATGTACAGGCGCTCACACCAAAAAAGATTTCCCTCGAAGGTCAGTCGATCCATTAAGGGAACATCAACACTGCGCTGCTTCTTCCTTGCTGAAACAATGGGGTTATTGCAGACCAATGTATTCCTTGTGGCTGCTCCATATTCCTAAAGGCTTAATTTCACTGATTGCAAAGCTGAAAGCTCACAAGATAGATTTTATGGAGCAACAGCTGTTAAAGACACATTTCACAGTTCTGCAGAGTTGGCCTAACTTAGTGTCACAATGATTGGCCAACATGCAACAGTGTCATGCACGGCATCAGTGCAGTGTGCCATGGCAATGCACTACACTGAGTGGTAGAAAGCGCTGCCAGAGAAGACAAAATTTTCTGGGCATTTAAGTCGGCTTGCATGGAGGAATGCATTAATACCAAAGCATGTCTTTTGAGGAAAAGAAAGGGTGCAGTAGCTCTCACATCTTCACATCTGGGTGGACTCCTCAACCGCACCTTAAAGCATGCAAATAAAAGTGCATATGTCATTGGTCAGAACCCCCAAGCTAGCCTCCAAGTTAACTAAAACTTGTAATTTGTATGCAAAGCCAAATACTATGACACCATCCAGAACACTGTAGGATGAACGCTTGCTCAAAATTTTGGTGCGAATGTAGTTGGGAGTGCTGCCACCACATTGAGCTTGGCCAGTGGTGCCATAGCTGGGATTTGATCTACTTTCATAGATTAAGGAGTGAGGATTTGGGCACGTAGCTTACTTGTCATGTGGTCTGAACTCTTTGCGATCATCTGTCACGTAACTTGGTATGATGTTATGATTACATCACTGTCATGTGACCTGTTATGACATCACACTCATAGTCATCATTTTCATTACGACATATTACACCACTCACAAGTTCCGCTCACAACATATAACACCGATCATGTGATTTTGCTTGACGTTGACCTGTGACGTCACATGACACCGTTTTCTACGGACACGTTTTGCGGACGTGACCTTGAAACTGAGGCATTTAAAGCTTTCGCTTTAAATATAGTGAACAAAGTATGTTCACCACAGCAAAAAGCTGTTGCTGAATCTAACTTTACACACTGGTAACTACTCCTGCAAGTTTTTAGTGTGGTGGCCCTAATAGCTGCACTTTCCGATTGCAGGCATGCTTACTTCCGTACGTCCCTGAAGTGTACTTTGTGGCAGGTAGTCCACATGTGCATTGGGTTGTGGGAAACCTACAGGTGTGAAGGGTGCACCTGGGTGAAGGCCTTCAGGGTAAATGCCTTTATTTGTAAGGCTTTTAGGGTGAACGCCTTCATGGTAAATGCTTTCCTGGTAAAGACTTCAGGTAGAAGGAATTTATGCTAAAGGCGTTTAGGTCAAATGGCTTCAGCACGTAAGGACCTTAAGTGCCCATTGTAGTGCTACTGCATGATACTCTGCACTAAGCTATGCTAAGGCTTAAAGGCAAGATGCTGGTGGCAGCTTTTGTACCTTTCCAATGGATGCATGCACATAGCAGCAAAGTTGAAGTGGAGGGGTGAAATGTGCAATTAAGGCTGCTGTACGATCTATTTTTCCGCATACGCATGCGTCCTTGCAACCATGCACATGGGCTCGTAAGGGGGCATTGCGGATGAGGTGTTGTACGATCAAGTTTGCTTCCTGCGACCGAGCAGATGACTCAGGCATTCTGATTGGCGCGCTCGTCAGTGCTGCCCGTGCGGCAGCACAGGCATGTGCCGTATCAAAACAACATGTTATCTTGCCATACGAATAAACACACACATTGATATTGTGGCTCACCCAAGACATGTTTAGCTGTTTTTTCGTTGGAGGTAAAACCGCGATCTGCTGTGAAAGCCATGAATCTCGGCATGGCCGATTCTGACATCCGCGAACGAACTCGCAACAAACTTTGCAATACCACAGGTGAGCTTTTAAAACAGCGTCACGGGAAACGACTATTTCTACTTCAGAATGTGAAAAAAGGCATCTCACCGCGATCGTCACACAACTCGTTCGACCACTAGTCGGCTAGACTTCGCTGAAGACCACCCATATCTGTAACTGTTCTACTACGATCTAAGATTTTTGCCTCCTATTATTTGAAGAGTGCTCCCAGTGAAATTTATGCTATACATTATAATAACGATTTCAGAATGATCACGCAATTTGTATCGCGAAATTCTCTGAGCGAAGTATACGGGACGAGAAGCTATAACTTAGCAGTATATATTTGATCTTTTGTAATTATAACAGGGAAACTCACATCGCTGAGATCAGGTGCAGGTTAAGTCATCAGCTATTCAAACTAGCACACTGCAGTCTTTTTATGTATTATAATTGCCTTTATTTTGTAGCTTTTTCATTAGGCCATGCACACTTTTGATGTCATCTCTAAATGTTGGTTGTCATTGTCAAGTAAACAGGCCTCCTTGCTGTCTCCTCACTCAACTTTTATTGCAAAAGACACTTACTATTCATTGATATAAGAAGTGTGTCTGAATTATGCATGTACTAAAAATTCCATATTTTTGCACACTGGTGTCAAATACGAACTCAAACGTGCGAGAAACAGGCTAAAAGAGCAGAAAGATAAGATACCCCCAATCATTGTCAGATTTAAGGACTTGGCTGATCCTGACCTTTGGGTTTCGAAGAAATATGCACTGCAGTCTGATAACATCTACATAAATGAAAATTTGACACGAGCACTAAAGAAGCTGTTTTGGCAGAGCAGACAGAGAGACAAACAGCAGGGCTATAAGTTTGTCTGGATGCGCAGTGGGAAAATCTTTGCCAGGCGGGAAGAAGGAAGTACTGCTATCAACGATGATTTTGTTCCTCCAGTGTTCAAAATTTATCGTAAAGGCAAGACCACCAGGGGTGGTGGAATAGCTGTAGTAATGAAATTAGATATAGAAACAGTTCGTCTTCCTGACCTAGATGACATAGAATGTTTATGCTTAAATGTGAAACTATTTGGGCATGTCCTCTTATTGTATGCAGTATATAGACCACCAGAGTTGATGCCTGATCTTCTAATAAAACTAAGGGATCATATGGCACATTATAGCAAATATAAGATGTTAGTGGTTGGGGACTTCAACTTTCCATGCATTGACTGGGAGCGTTTGCTTTCCAGTGCCGACTCTGCAATTGATTCAAATACTATGTTTGATATCATGTTTGAGAATAATCTCGTTCAAATTGTCAGTAAGCCTACACTTGTAGGCAATTCATCTAGTTCCATTTTTTATTTAGTTTTTCTTCATCCTGCTTTTGATGATTATGAAGTGTCGTGGATTCCGGCTTATCCGATCATAAAAAGGTATCTGCCTATCACTTGCTCCCAAATCTGTAAAAAATGATCCAGTGGTTAAAATAGTGAAAGATTTTGAGCATGCTGACGATGATGCCGTTTTAGATTACTTAGATTCTCAGTTTGCTGACTTCTCTGATGATGCTGCTGCCGTTCTTTGGAACAAATTTAAGAATTTATGCTACTTTTGTTTGAGTAATTTTATACCTGACAAAATAAAGAAAACGGCCAAACATATGCCATGGATGAACCGGCATATAATACATTTAAAACGGAAGGCCAAATGCCTACGCAAGAAAAGAACAGCATCACAGGCTTTCTGCAAAGCTTGCACAGCTCTTTCCAACGCCATTATACATGCAAAGTATTTATTTTAACACTACTCTCCCGAACTTCATTTCTGAGGATCCTCGAGGCTTCTGGAACTTTATGAAGGAAAGCAAAAGGCATGTGCAACAAATATCTCATAACGGTGCAGTAATCACTAATCCCAAAATTATTGCAGAACACTTTAAGGAATATTTTCACAGTGTTTTCTCCACGCCCGCTGAACCTTCATTTTCAACATTCCCATCACATTTCCCGAGTGTCACTGATTTGATTTCGCATGAAGGAGTGCTGAACATGCTGCTCAGAATTAAAGTTAAATCTTCACCGGGACATCATGGTATACTAGGCGTATTCCTTCACAAATTCACTGAAACACTGAGAAAATTTCTCGTAGTTATATTTCAAGCTTCAATTAGAACTGCGTCCATACCTGATGATTGGAAGACTGTGCGTGTGGTGCCCGTCCTGAAGAAGGGTGACCCACTTTCTTTATCCAACTACCGCCCTATATCTACATTATGCTCTTCTTGCAAGTTCATGGAGCACTTCGTGGCTAACCTCATTTCAAAGTTTCTTCAAAAAATAACATTCTGTCGCAACAGCAGCATGGCTTTATAAAAGGATTTTCTATGATTACTCAGTTAGTCACCATATTTCACTTTCTTGCTTCTGTCGTGGATAGGGCCGGCCAGGTAGATTTAATTTTCTTGGATTTCAGTAAAGCTTTTGACCTAGTACCCCATGATAAATTAATTGAGAAACTTCAACTGACAGGACTGCTAGATTTTTTTATTGCTTGGGTATCAATGTATTTAATAACACAATGCAAACAGTACGTAACTATTAACGAAGAAGATTCTGGTGCTTTCCCGTCATATCTGGTGTCCCTCAGGGCAGTGTGCGTGGGCTGGTGCTATTTTTGATATATTGCAATGACATTGTAGATGTGGTTGATGAAGATGTACAGATTCGCATGTATTTTGATGACTGTATTATTTTCAATGAGATCCGGTTAGCTGACGATCAGGCAGTACTAAACACTTAATAATATCCACGCGTGGTGTAATCGATGGTGCATGAAGCTTAACTTTGAATAGACTGTCCTACTACGTGTTACAAGAAAACTTAATCCATTCATATGCTCTTTCTTTCTTGGTTCCGTAAAAATTACTCAAGTAAACGAATATAAATATCTCGGTGTTACATTAACAAACAACTTAAGCTGGAACACTCATATTTCTAACACTGCTCGTCTGCCTTACATATACATTGTTGCGCCATAAACTAAAAGATACACCACTTCAGGTTAAGAGACTGGCATACGAAACCTTTAAAAGGACTAAATTGGAATATGCATGCATTGTATAGGATCCGTATACTGTCACTAACATAAAAGCACTTGAGTGGATCCAAAGGAAAGGTGTGCGATTCATGTTTTTGCAATACAATCGAACTGCTTCAGTCTCTGCATTTATGCAGTCGAATTTAATACCAACCCTTCAGTCCCAGCGCAAGTTTCTTAGGTTGAAATTCTTATTTTTGTTATTTAACAGTAAACTTGGAATAAATTCTTCACCGTATCTTATACTACAGAACACCAGACAAACACGACACTACCACTTCCTTTCTCTGACCCCGTACTTTGCAAAGACTAACTTATTTGAGCACTCTTTCTTTCCGCAAACCATCAGTGATTGGAACAGCTTACCAGCTTCGTGTGTACGGTCTCTTGACCTGATAAGCGAATATTGTTAGTTTTTTTTCGGCTTGTTGTGTTAGCTTGTTTTTTGCCTTTTCATGTCATTTCCCGCTGCTCGTGTTCTGTTTGCATTTTTGTATTTTTGCTCAATTTGTGATCTGTTTCTGTAATCCACTCCTGCTTGGGCCTTACTGCCTGCACTATGTCGTCAATAAAAAAAAAACATTGCAAGGAAAAGTGATATTGAAAAATAGACTAATTGCGGAGTTCTATCCTTTTTCTAGTGGTATTTTCATGTAAACCTGCTTTTAAAAGAAGAAAGGTTGACGCTGGAGTTAAGTTTATTGCATGTAAACATACGCAGCATAAGGAAAAACTGGGATCAGTTATATGCTTATGTAATTAGCTGGCAGAAGAAAGGAGACATAATTGTCCTAACAGAGGTTAATCTAGATGCAACCCGACAAAACATTTACAGCCTTGTTGGGTACTCTCGTTACACTTGGTGTCGAGAAAACCGAAAAGGAGGAGGGGTGATTGTGTTTTAGGATACCTGGCTGTCAAACGAAATTCAGGTGTACATAGACCACGTAGAAATGGTTGTTTCGCTTAACAAAATGAATACATCTTATACTGTGTGTGCAATATACAGACAACCCAGCAAGAACATTATTTTAATCCTGGAAGAACTTTGCTAACTCGTAAAACACATATGAATCAGAAGCAGTTTATTGTAGCGGGAGATCTAAATATAGATATAATGCAAGAGTCAAAGAGGGTAGTCAGAGACTATCTAGATCTACTGGCTGAATTTGGCTTAGTTAACTTTATTAATAAATGCACTAGAGAGGAATTTTTAGGTTCCAAGATAGCTACATCATGAATCGACCATATAGCTGTCCGCATGGCAGACAAACACTGCTCTTCAGGAGTAATTAAAATGAAACTCGCAGATCATAACTTGCTGACACTTGTAATCATGACAGAAACTTGTAACCAAGAAGGCAATGCAAACATAAGGCCCATAACCAAAACTTTAGACAACAGGAATGTAGACAATGCCATTCAGAACACAAACTGGGATGCTTTGTTTCTCTAGATCACATTACGTTGCGTAACCAATTTCTTGCAAAGTTCCACCTAATATACGCGTCATCACATAAATCGGTAAAAATTAAACAAAGAAAACCCGACAACCACTGGATAACGCAGGATATCATCGAGTTATGGTATTTAAAGGATAAAGCTTGGCAGAACTTAGAAAGGACCCTGAAAACGCCACACTTAGGCAAGAGTTTTGCACATTGCAAAATCTGGTAACAGCCAAAAAACGACTGGCTGAAAGAAGATACTTATCCCAGCAGTTTGCACAGAACAGGCACGGTGGAAAAAAGACATGGAAATTAGCAAACAATTTAATGGGCTGATTCAAAGAGGCTACGATTGAGGAGACTATCGAAAAAAACTTTCCCAAGGAAGAACATAGTCATTGTGTGAACTGTTTAACGACACATTATTCACGCGACAGATAAGCTGCGCCGCTCATGGCACAAAACGTCTAGAATACAAGCCGTTATGTACATGCGCACAAATTGTGTACCTTCCAGAGTTAATAAAGGCTGAGCTGTGGAACATCGTAAGTAAAATGAAGATGTTCAAGCCACCAGGCTTTGATAAGATCCGTGTGCGCAATCTGTACTGCAACTTTAGCATATTAAGAAGTGTGATTCTCAAAATACTAAACGGCATATTAGAGACCGGGATAATGCCGAGAGAATTTAAAATATCAATAGTGACGCCTGTGTATAAAAGTGGAAAGAAAAATGACTGCACAAACTACAGACCAATTTCTATTATATCTGATTTTGCGTATATTTTGGAAAATATGTAGCATCCGTTATGCAGTTTTTGTGAGAAACATTCCTTAAACAACGCAGCACAGTACGGCTTCATAAATGACCAGAATACAACTACACTCTTAGGACTCTTGGATTACGTTAACACCGCAATAAAAACAACCACCTTACATTAGCGCAATTTTTAGACCTATCAAAAGCCTTTGATACTATTGATCACACGTTAATGTTGCAAAAGTTAGGAAACATGGGTTTCAGGGGACGATTTCATCAATTCTTCCAGAGATATTTCACAGACAGATCACAGTCTGTTGTAATTGATGACAAATACAGTGAATATAAGGTGATCAAATTTGGTGTTCCTCAAGGAAGTACACTGGGCCCATTGCGATTCAATACGTACGTCTCTGAAGTAGGTTTTTTTAAATTGATGTCAAGAATTTTTCAGTATGCAGATGACACAGCACTAGCACTAGAATTCACTTATCTTCATCCTGGGAGCAAAATGTTTCAGCAGAATATGTGCAAGGTGATAGACTGGCTTGCCCAAAATTCAATATATTTCAATCAACAAAAAATGAAGCTGCTCTGTTTTAGAAACCCGCAGAAGCGAATGCCCCTAATGAGTCACTTTTCTCACATGGCTCTCATTGTGATTCGTGCACATGTAATGTCATACCATTTGCGGCTTCAGTTAAATATGTTGGAATAATATTTGATGAGCATGTAACATGGAATAATCATGTGCTGTATATATATAACAGGCTTAGAGCCGTGTCTACGATGATGTACAACCTCAGAGGTAAGACTTCGATGCACCTAAGGTGCATCATATTCAAGGCGCCAGATGATTCTATAACCTACGGCCTAAAATTGTATAGAACTGGCTCTGATCACAAAGTGGGAGCCATAAATCGCCTATATAAAAGAACTGTAAACAGTATAACTTACGGCACTATGCTGGAGGAGGTTAATAAGGAGGAAAAATACAGGACTAGGCGTACTAGAAATGCGGGAACTATTTTATTACACAGTGCTCACACGTCATTACTTTACAAATGCTTTCAAAATGCCCGTCAAGAAAAACGTTGCCTTAAGAAAGATAGAAACTTATATTAAGCCACGATGCTTTGCACATTGTGGGAAAAAAATAAGGAGATATTATGTGCCACAAATATTTAATGAACTTGGCAAAGAGTTTTTCAATTTCAAAACTAAATGTATAATGACTAAAGCAATAAGAATATGATGCCAATGCTTGCAGATGAATCATTGATGGCCTCTTGCACACTGTATTCTGTTTTCAGTTTTGCTTCACATTTTAGATTTGTTTTAGATATGGCTGATTTCAAGCTGTTATGATGTCCTCTGTTCATTTCTGGTTCTCGTTTTTTCGAGTTGTATTCCTATTTGGTCAATATGTAGGTATACTACTTATTATTTGCATAGTACACATGTACTAGTGTGCCTAATGTCATTATTTTGTGTGTAATTTTTTGTACACTTTCGGTGATTCACCATGCTGCTTGAACAACCAACAAGCACTCTGTGCTTAGGTTGGACAGGAAAACTCATATGCTGAACAGAGATGAATAAATATTGATTTGATTTGATTTCTCAGAGACTAAGGTGCAAGTGTATGTCACGAAAAACGAAACGTTGGCTATCACTGGAATGCTTTCCAAAAACCGTACCAATTTGGAAGGAACTAAATTGGGCCACAGAAATTAAGCAGTGTGAGAGTACATAATGTATTTCACAATTAGGAACCCTTGCTAGTCATAGAAATGGTCAAATAGTTTGGTGCTTGGGACATTAGCAGAACTGAAAAATTTACCACATTCTGCTGTATGCAGCCATGCGTCATTCATATCCGCTCTGTAATATGATGGCTTGAATTATGGACTGTTTTTCTGGAGATGAAACTATCAAAGCATACATGCCTTACCATGGAACTTGCTGTTTGGTCAACTGACAGGGTTTAAATGCGCAAAGCCCATTGGGACCCGCATATTTTTGTCATGTAATATGGACTGCAATGCGAACGCCTGGACTGTGGTAACCAGATACTATAACACAGTGCAAGGACTGTTAGAAGTATTTGGCGACAAATACAGACTGAATCATATGGCTGTTGCACCCTGGAATTGCCCTCATACCACTTACAGCATAGCGTGCAGTTATTGTTAAACGTTGAACTGCCAGGCGCGCCGGCTCTCTGCTTGCACTTTCTGACTGACAAGCACTTCTGTTTCTGATGTCAAAATCATTGGCACTGAAAGCTCGGCGACTCGTTTTCTGGTGCACTTTGTTCACTGCACAATTTAAATAATTAAGCCGCTCACTGACTGTTTAATCTTTTTGTTTTAATCTCACAGATGTTTACTCGCAACACTAATTGAATTTTTTTAAACAGAGCATACGGCAAGAAGAAAAAACTACTCGAGTTAAAGTTTGTTGAGCACGAGAACTCAGCACAGGTGTAAAGCAGGGAATCTGCCAATACAATCCAAGCAATAAAGAAATGGCTGAAATTGAATGTGATCTCAGCCTCGACAGGTCGATGGCGGCACCCACACTGTAGGACTTTCAGAAATGGCTCAACGTCAGCATTGCAGGGCCAACCACAGTGCAATAGTGCGTAGCACATTTTGAAAAATTAAAACAAACCTTGTTAACATAGTTTGGCAATGTGCACAAATATGGCCCGGTCACCACCCCAGTGAACACCAACCCATCTACTGCACAACTATATGCTTTCTTGTCAAGATAAGCAAGACATCTTATAGACGTCTCAACTGGCCTCTGAGAAAGTTGTGAAACGTTTAAAAGATGTCTTGAAAAGAGCTGCAAGGCATTTTCAGACGTCTTGATATATCTTTTAGCCATCTTGTAGCTCAGCTAATGCACCCACTTTTCTTAGCTATAAGGTGTCTTGCAAGACATCTTGTGTAAGTCTAAAAGACAAATCTTATACATTTCAAAGGTTTTTTACGAAACATCAGTCAGTCTACCAGACGTCTATAAGGCATCTTGCCCAAAACATGTCGTCCTAGAGATGTATGAACTGCCCCCCCCCCTCCGACAGTTGCTAGATGTTTGCAAGATATGAAAGACATTTCTATATGTCTTGATACATCTTGTAGCTGTCTTCTAGCTCAGCTAATGCAACCACTTTTTTTAAGGTACACAGTGTTTTGCAAGACATCTGGTAAAAATCTCAAAGAAGGATAATATGCCTAAAATGGGCTATGGAATCTCCTGTCTCCCTGTCCCCTCACCTCTTTCATTTCATTTCTCCATTCTGCCTGCTATTTTTTATTTCCACTGCCCCAGCTCAGGTCCTTCATTATCGATGGCAGATGCCGGGGCTAGCAAAAATCTTTTACTTCCTTTTTTATTACTATTTATTAAAACCACTACTGCTTATCTCCTGCAGGTATTAAAATTATCGGTTTGTTACCTGTTATTCTCAACAGAATTGTCTGAAATGCACCACTATCAGACAAAAAAATATAAATCACCTCACCAGATGGGCCTACAATTAGCTGCAATGCCCTTGCATACCCACACTGCGTTTTCAAGTGTTGAATTCTTTGCAACCTTAAATGTGATAAAATAATTTGGGAGTGCTGCAGTGTTTGGTGTCTGCTTTGTTATGATGTGAAGTAAATTGATGCACGAGTGTCATTCAATATTAATTGTCGCCTAGCTGGCAAGAACTGTAGTTCTTTTTTATTACAAAGCATGCCACACTGCACAGTGAACAGCCATTAGTTATCTGCTCTTTGGGAGGTTCGGAAATAATAATACATGATATTATGAAACAAAATGCGTAAACTACAGATCATTTAATTTTTCTCAAAAATGTACACTGCAGCGTTTTAAAATGCTTGACTTGCACAACTGAAAATCGGAGACATGTTTTAAAAGCAAATGCAGAAAGCACAGGAAGCCACTATCAATAGCATGGAAATGACGATAATAATGCTCTTGTCCCAAGCTTAAAATCATCCCTTTATAATAAGGACGAAAACATACAAAAAACACTCCAGCCAAACACATGCAATGATTAAAAAAAAGGGAGTGATGCTCTACTGTTGGTCATTCTGAAAGGCATTAAAGCCATCAACTAGTTGGTGAGAACTAAATCAGTTTTTTGTCATAAAGCATAGCAAATTGCAGTGAACGGCCATCAGTTAATTAGCTACTCTTTGGGAGGTTCAGCAATAACAATATACGATGTTAGGAAACAAAATTCGTAAACTGTAGATCATTAAATTTTTCTCAACAGTGTACACGGCAAAGTTAAAATGCTTGAGTTGCACTACTAAAATTGCAGATATGTATTAAAAGCATATACAAAAAGCAAAGGAAGCACTCCACATTAAAAAGACAAAATAATAATGCAGTTCTGCATAAGCATAAAATTGTCTCTTTATACTAGGGGTGAAAACATACAAAAAATGCCAAAATCAGCAACGTGAAATGACTAATAATAAATGGGGATAGGCATGCACAGGTGCACACACAGCAAGGTGAAACAAACAATTTGCACAAAGTTCGTACAAAGGCATTCAACTTTAAATAGGAAAAATATAGCATATAGATAAAGAATGCAGAAATTGAAATACAGAATGCACAGCAAGGAAGCATCCTGAGAAAATGCAAAACCAAGAACCCAAGAAATTCAAACACAAATTACAATTCAATGAGGACATGCAAAACAAAGAATGCAGAAAATTTGCACAGAACAATTCAATGACTAGAGCACTGCCTGAGGGTACTCATGAGGTCTGGAAGAATGAAAATATGAAAAGAGGGTGAAGGTACACGGGCTCTCCTGTGGCCTTTCATCTTCCTGTACAGTTGTCTTCTCGTTTCTGCGAAAAAAAGACATTTTCTCTAGTAATTAGCACAAGCCACATGATGTGAAGGATTTTTTCAGTGCCCAGTAGCCATCTAAAAACTTATTCGAAGGGCATTTTCTTAACCAGTGTATTCTATTAGCTATACAAGCCAGTCAGCCCATTAAAAACACACACACCAGATTTCTAGGAGAAGGGTTGACAACAGACCAAGGAATAACTTACCAGGTTGAAGCCATACATTTCTGAATTGATAACCTAAGCTGAACAAGGCATCAAAGCCAGAATATTACAACCAGTGCTAGGGTTAAAGAGGCAAGCTGCATAAGGTTTACTTATTCATTTTCTTTTCGCATTTACAAGTGCTGCTTTAAAACACACACAGACACACATGCAGAAAGGCTGAGTGCCGGTCGAAATGTTCACAATAAATCTGAGAAATTCTTGTCTTTTTTCCTATCTCCTGCAAAAGCAAACAACATATTTGAAAGTTTGTGTCATTAAAAGCCAGATTTTGTCAAGCCACAGAGGCAAGTGTAATTGCGTTATTGAAGTTCTAAAAACTCATAAGGCTATTACTAGACTCCGTCTTACTTCGTTATGTCATAACGGCTCAGCACCCGCTATTTACGGCTTACCTAAAATTCATAAACCGGACATACCACTCAGGCCGATAGTTGATTTCACGCGTTCCCCAATGCATAACCTATCCAAGTATCTGCACCAGGTTATTGGACCTCTTGTTGGACGTACGCCAACATACGTGAAAGATTCCGCTGATTTCGTTGCTAAACTGAAGGCCGTGGCGGTTGACAACGAAGACATTATGGTCTCGTTCGATGTGAAATCGATGTTCACATGCGTTCCAGTAAACTTCGCTGTTGAATGCTGTGAAAGGGCACTGGAAGAAGACCCATCACTACCATCCCGTACGCCTTTTGAAGCAGTTGATCTGTGCCGCCTCTTAAGCTTCTGTCTTCAGTACATATATTTCGTGTTCAGCAACGTATATTACAAGCAGGTGTTTGGAACGGCCATGGGTGCATCTGTGTCCGTAACCTGTGCCACCCTCGCGCTGGAGTGTATTGAAAGTTCGGGCCTACAATCGTTTCATACTCGTCCGAAGCTGTTTTTACGATATGTGGACGATTGCTTCTGCGTAATTCAGCGCAAGGATGCCAAACCTTTTTTAGACCACCTCAACTCTTTTCAACCAACAGTTCAGTTCAAAATGGAACAAAAAGCCGCCGGAAGTATTGCTTTTCTCGATGTTCTCGTTCTCCGCACTCCTGATGGGCTCGCCTCTACTGTATACCGAAAGCCCCCACATACCAGCAAGTACCTCGATTTTAAATCTGCCCATCCCATAGGCCACCAACGCTCCGTCGTGTACGCTCTGCTCAAGCGAGCTGGTCGTCTATGTTCTAGTCCTGGCCTTCTCTCTTACGAGCAGCAGAAAGTTCGCGTCGACCTTGAAAATAATGGCTACCCCCGTCAGATGCTAAACAATCAAGAACGCCGCTGTAAGGAACCTGCTCAGCCCCAGTTTGTTGGGCAACAGAAACGCACGACTGTCCCGCATTCCCAGGGTACAAGTGAGGCTCTGGCGTGAATATTTGCCAAATACGGCGTTCGAATTGCGCACGTACCGTCCAGCAAGCTGAAACAGCAGCTGTGTCACGTGAAGGACCGCCTAGAGCGCACATGTTACCCCGGCGTTGTATACAAGATCCCCTGCAAGGATTGCGATGCATCATATATTGGCGAGTCGGGCGATTTTAAAAGAAGAATAAGGGAACACAAGAATGACGTCAAGAAAGGTCGCACTTCCTCCAACGCACTTGCAGAGCATGCCCAAATGATGCAGCACTCCATTGACTGGCAGAACGCCAGAATCTTGGAAACAAAGAAACCTTTATCTTCACGATTACTTCTCGAATCATTTTACATACAGACGACCAAGAATGCTATCAACAGGACGAGAGGGAATCTCCCCGATATCTACGCCTACTCACTGTGCAGTCAAGTCCGCTTATAAGTAGCGGCCCATTCCGCCCATCCTCATTGTGAACAAGGGACCCGTACGGGTCTCGAAACGTCATGTGTTAAATATTTTTCTTTGGTGAGTGTATGTTTCTTGTGCTTCCAATATGCTTCCCCCTCGCCAGACAGGATTCTGTCGAACCCTTGATTATGGGGCCAAAGGCATTGGTCTCCCTCAAGCCAGTGTGTAGGCACCACGTCTACACTGTCGTCTTGACAAAATCTTACAACAGCAAACGTTGTCTGCAAGTGGGAAAGATTTAAAACAAAAAAAACATGGCTCACACTCTATATATGTTGTTAAAAGTAAATGGAAGGCAATATTGGCAAAAAAAATTCACTTCAACGCTTTAATTGCATGCATCCTTGAATAGGTATATGCACACTAGTGGTGATCATCTAAATTACATAAAGCACCAATAAATTTCTACTGTTGTTGTTTCTATTCAAAGAAATTAAATCAAAGGTCACTTCCAATTACTTTTGACAGCACATGTACACAAGAAGTGGGAATTTCTGAAGCAAAACTAAGCAGAAGGAAGTAGTGGCAATATCAAATATTCACTGGATGACCCCAAATATGGCAGCAATACAAACGCATTGGACACTAGCCAACAGCTACACCTTGCATGATGACAGCTGGGAAGCAATAAAAATATTCAAGTCACTGAACCTGCAGGGTAAACTGTAGAATTCAAGCAATGCTGTGAACAAGCACTTCAGATCTGGCTTTATCGAAGCAAAAATCTGACACGCAAAATGCTGGAGTCGCAAAGGCAGCAGTTATGCCCATCAGTGGACTTCAAGATAAACAGCGGAAAAACAGCAGCTTTAAACTGTGGCCTATTGCATGAGTGTGGCAGCTGTCCTCTAGTGTGCATCTGCTTATATGTCTCTGGATGCTCTGTTGTGATTGGGATCCCACCGCTGCCACCAATGTTGCGACATTTAGGTGGCCCCGTTGTGCTCGCCACCGTTTTGTGACAGCGTTACCAGCTCTCAAGTCAGTAGTGAAGAGTTGTGGCGGAAGGTCCACATTTATTGGACGTCCCGGTAGCCGCGGCTGCTGAGACGGTGGAGTAGGCTGTTGACGTTGCTGGCCGGGTCGGTTTCCGAAGTCGTTCTCTGTTGCACAACACAGATCTTCTTTCTCAGCGCCGCTTGCGATCTGCTACAGCCTCTGAGTCAGGCGTCGGTGAGAATAACAACAGAGATTTTATACACTATGTACAGGTTATTATACAGGACAAGATCACGTCGGGGGCTGAGAGCTAACAGCAAACGCAAGTATTCTCGCACGGCGACGTCCAGCAAGACTCCAACACGTCACACATCTCACTCCCCGCGTAAGCGGCACTCAGCTCACGATGGGTTGGTCTGTCTGTAGGTCGGGATCGGTGGATCGGAGGTGCTCTCCAGGCGGCAGCGTTGCGGCTTATAAAGCCCCGAGAAACGGTTGTCACTCAAGTGGTCCAATACAAAGCCAGCACTTGTCGGCCGTCCGAGACGTCGAACCAGCGACCGTGCTGGCCAGCCGCTTCAAGTATGCCGCACGCGGTGACTTCCAGGGGGAAAAGAGAACCGGCACCTGGCTGTCTAGCAAGTAATTTGCTGCACGTATGAACATGTCACTCACCGATGCTTCTCCATAGGGCGCCGATGCTTGACGGCGCAGCATCTCGGCTTGCCAAGGGAGTGTTCGGGCTCTGCCTTGCGGCGCAGCACTAGGCTTGTCCAAGGGCGTTCGCAGGAGAAATTTTGCATCTTGTAGATTTGGAATCCGGGCTGGTTGTCTGGGCACAACAGCTCCAATTTTGTTCTGAATGGCATACAACTCTCCACTAGCACTGAGTTCGTTTATTCGGTTGTGCAGCTGCTCGAGAAGCAGTGTTGAACTTCTGACGAGACGTTCGAGCTGGAACATAAAGCTTTTCAGCTGCAAATGCTCTAAGCACTAAAACTATCAAGTGCACCATGGTTCGCTACATCATCAGCTAGATGAGCAAGATTATGCACATTGTACGAAACCTTGGCAAGACCGTATAATGATTTGAAGGTACGCACAAAAAAGGTAAGCAGCTCCTTGGCATAATCATTGTATGTGATGCACATACTTGGCTTGCAAGAATTCTGATTGCAACTTGCAACACAAGTAAATGCTCATATCTCTTTCAGTCCAGGATACCTTTCAGCACTGCAGGACCCAGATACAAGAGAAAGGAACGAAGTTCAGTTGCCTTCCAGAAGGCTAGGTCTTTCAATAGATGCCACAAACGTGCAAATTTGGTGCAGGAGAAATGCTTAAGGTCAACTAAGCGCTGTGAAATCTCATGAACACTTGCAAATGGGAGATGGTACGATTTACAGCCCTTCATTCAGAGAACCAACAACTTTTTGGTGACTCCGTTACGGACTAAATGCATGTAATCTAGTGGAAACTGGGACACAAGTCCTATGGGCAGTGACCTAAGGGGAGTGTCGCTGACGTGATGCTCTTCCTGTGTCTTTTGCACAAAAATTTCATCAGTTCGCGGATGTGCACCTGTTTCTGGCAAACCTACTGAACCGTCCAAAAACTCACCCTCCTGTATGCATTTGCAACAACCAAAATAACCTGTGTGGGACTTGACACCCAACAACAAAGCCTTTGCAGGGGCATCGCAAATACATCCTCTCACATGCTCAGTAAATTTGCTTCCCAGCAAATGTCAGTCCATCTCCCAAAACTGTTTGAAGTTCAGCAATGAAATCTGAAAGGTACTCCTCAACTGAACCCGACTTCAAGCATTCTTCCAAGGACTGGCCAAAACTGGCTGTGTGAGGTCTTTGTAAGTGGCAGCCCATGAACAGGCGACACTGACGACACGTCTACATGTAACAGCACAGAGCAGACATTCGACAATGCCAAAGTGACAGTAAGATCCTGGTGGCACGCTTCTGACATGCACTGTATGAGGTGTAGACAATAATGCCCTTGCGTCACTTGGTAAGCCGGAATAGCATGGATGCTGCCTCATTTCCTTCAACAACGAAGAAAGCGCGGCATGAGTTACCCTATGGGTGCTAGCCCATGGCCTAAAGAAATGCCCCATACGGTCTTCCGAATCACTAGCCTCATGGTATTCTGCATGCTCTGCAGAGGAGCTCTCATTGACACATACCCTCTCATACTGAAGCTCGGCTTCGCCTGAGGAGATGGTCCTGTCGTTTCAGAGAGCATCACTTAGCTCATCAGACTGCCTACTGGACTCACTGTCCAAAATGGAAGCAGCGCGCACTGTTCTAATTACATCACGGTCATTACCAGACTAAGAAACACGAGGTTTTTGCATGCTGTCAATGCTCCCGGCACCGGTCATGCCGCGTGCATCAGGACGAAAATCGCATACTTCGGAGTGCCTGTCAAGTGTTACCTGTTAAGATGGAATGATTGCCCCTTCATCTAAAAGATCAACTTGAACAGCACTTCCACCTGCTATGTTCACGCTGCATTCGCTTACACCTTCAGTTGAATAAAAAGACATGCTAGCGCCACTCCCGTTGGAACTAAGCTCTCCAGCAATGAGACCGGAAACCTCATCGTTCAGGCGGCGCAATTTCTGCCATCGCAATAACTCTTTGAACGTTTTCTTGCGTCGTTGCATGCTTAACAATTAGCTTCGAGCCAACTGACAGTTACGGTTCATACCTTTGCGACCAGGATGATGAAACAAAAGCAGGCAATCCGAAACTTCTCACTCTGCACGGCCTGGCTCGCTGGGTACTACCGCCTTGCTACCACTCTTGAGCTGCTTCGGGCCAACTGACAGTTACGGTTCATACCTTTGCGACCAGGGTGATGAAACAAAAGCAGGCAATCCGAAACTTCTCACTCTGCACGGCCTGGCCCGCTGGGTACTACCGCCTTGCTACCGCTCTTGAGCTGCTTCGGGCCAACTGACAGTTACGGTTCATACCTTTGCGACCAGTGTGATGAAACAAAAGCAGGCAATCCGAAACTTCTCACTCTGCACGGCCTGGCCCGCTGGGTACTACCGCCTTGCTACCGCTCTTGAGCTGCTTCGGGCCAACTGACAGTTACGGTTCATACCTTTGCGACCAGGGTGATGAAACAAAAGCAGGCAATCCGAAACTTCTCACTCTGCACGGCCTGGCCCTCTGGGTACTACCGCCTTGCTACCGCTCTTGAGCTGCTTCGGGCCAACTGACAGTTACGGTTCATACCTTTGCGACCAGGGTGATGAAACAAAAGCAGGCAATCCGAAACTTCTCACTCTGCACGGCCTGGCCCGCTGGGTACTACCGCCTTGCTACCGCTCTTGAGCTGCTTCGGGCCAACTGACAGTTACGGTTCATACCTTTGCGACCAGGATGATGAAACAAAAGCAGGCAATCCGAAACTTCTCACTCTGCACGGCCTGGCCCGCTGGGTACTACCGCCTTGCTACCGCTCTTGAGCTGCTTCGGGCCAACTGACAGTTACGGTTCATACCTTTGCGACCAGGGTGATGAAACAAAAGCAGGCAATCCGAAACTTCTCACTCTGCACGGCCTGGCTCGCTGGGTACTACCGCCTTGCTACCGCTCTTGAGCTGCTTCGGGCCAACTGACAGTTACGGTTCATACCTTTGCGACCAGGGTGATGAAACAAAAGCAGGCAATCCGAAACTTCTCACTCTGCACGGCCTGGCCCGCTGGGTACTACCGCCTTGCTACCGCTCTTGAGCTGCTTCGGGCCAACTGACAGTTACGGTTCATACCTTTGCGACCAGGGTGATGAAACAAAAGCAGGCAATCCGAAACTTCTCACTCTGCACGGCCTGGCCCTCTGGGTACTACCGCCTTGCTACCGCTCTTGAGCTGCTTCGGGCCAACTGACAGTTACGGTTCATACCTTTGCGACCAGGGTGATGAAACAAAAGCAGGCAATCCGAAACTTCTCACTCTGCACGGCCTGGCCCGCTGGGTACTACCGCCTTGCTACCGCTCTTGAGCTGCTTCGGGCCAACTGACAGTTACGGTTCATACCTTTGCGACCAGGGTGATGAAACAAAAGCAGGCAATCCGAAACTTCTCACTATGCACGGCCTGGCCCGCTGGGTACTACCACCTTGCTACCGCTCTTGAGCTGCTTTGGGCCAACTGAGAGTTACGGTTCATACCTTTGCAACCAGGGTGATGAAACAAAAGCAGGCAATTCGAAACTTTTCACGCAGCATGGCTTGGCCCCCTGGCTACTACCCCTTTGCTACCGCTCTTGAGCTGGCGTGACTTTCTGCGCTTTCCGCTCCAAATCGGTCCGCAGAAAATACTTATAAATTTGAATGCGGCTTTTAAAACATTTGATAAAAATACAGATGTGTATGTAATTTTTTCAATTAAATAAAACTTTTTAAATTTACCAGTTAAGCTTTATCACATCACATTAATAAACATTGCTGTCCTAATGCTGCAAAGCCCGGCATACCTTTCGGCCATGGAAGAAGGAAAAATTCTTTCAGCCTTCCGTCTTTTCACCTCTCCTATTCTCTCTTCCCCACATGTTCCTTCGTCCATGCCTGCTGCTCTTGCGCATCGCCTGCGCGCTTGCATCAAACGCCGGCCGCGATAATTGCTACACAGTCGTTACAGCTTCCTCTGGCTTTCTGTTTTGCACGTGGAAACAAACTAGCCTGTGGCAATAGAAAATTCCCGCCGTACTGCAATGCATTGTGAACTGCAGTTTTCACTTATATTTCTGATGGTCGCGTGACTCTAGTTCGCTCCTGTTTCAGTGTAAACATATTGCAATGTAGGTGCATATACGGGCCAAGTAACCGAAGCCGTGAAACGTATTGTGAGGAAGTCTTGTAGACTTCTGAAGCAGAACGTCTAGATGACAACTTGTTTAAGCCATCTTGTAATTGTCTTATGTAGCCGAAGACGTAGAAATCCTTCATAGGATAGCTTCCAGATGTCTTGGCTAAGATGTATTCTAGAGGGTCATAAAACAACGTCTTGCAGATGTCTTTGGTAGCTCAATATATGTATGATCAATATAGGCGTTTCAAGATGTCTAGAAGGTATTCGGCGCTCACTGGGGACCATACGACAAATGCGAACAGATGTGTGTGACAGATGTTTGTTCCGAGAAACCTATAGCCGAGCATTGTGGAAGGTGCAAACAAGTGTCTGCATTCAAGCAAACAAATTTAGAAATTCAACAAATGGAAAGGAGGCAAAGAAAATTAGGAAGCATTTTACATTTCTGACAACTGTATTCTCATATGCCCACAATCGCCTTCATCCAGCAGGCAAATAATGTTCATTGCCGGCAGCTGCAGGCAAATGAACGCAGCAGATGCATGTGTACGTGTGCATTGATGACATATATTTCTAAACGCTTCGAGAATGTCTCACACAAGGTGGTACAGCTTACTTAGGAAGCTCAGTTAACAACCGTTCGACACCATTAAAGCCAAGCTGTTGAGCACCTCACGACAGAAGGGCAGTGGAAGCAAATATCGGATCAGGTGCTGATTCAAAGAGTACAGTTTCTATCCCGACTGTCATGGCTCACGGAGCCTTTCAAGATCGCTGCATTTTACCAATGGCCATGGCAACGATGATGACACACGTAATATTGCGAGCATTTGTCTAAAATCCAACTTCACCCCACTTTGCTAAGCAAAAAATACATTGTAATCACAGCAGTTTACTGAAAAGGATTTTCATTGTTAATCATGGTTTGCTATTATGGAAAACTCTATGTACAGTTCTGATCCGGAACCAGTGTTCATATTAAATCGGAATGCTTATGGGTTCTTTATTTGAGAAGTGCAAGCAGCTGCTGTGGTCTTTTTTCTTTTTATTCGTTTCAGATAAAATGGAATGCTCATGAAGAAAAGTTGGACTAGTTGGCACATATTACAGGCTTGTGCATTGTGGAACACCGGTGAACAAGTTGCGACAATGGTTTTTGCTCGTACATAAGACTTCAGGATCTGGTCATAACGTGTTGCAACCCAAACTTAACACTACTGCTTTGGCTCGGACTATGATCACATGCAGGGGAAATTGAATTCATTCAATTTGTCATGCGAATTAATTGCAGATATAGGCTCCCCACAGCCCTGCAGGAAATAAAAAAGACACATTAGCTATGAGAGCTGCCATGCATACAGATGTTTTTGCACAGATTTCACAGTGCCGCCGGCATACCATCGTAATCGGCCACTCATAGTCGCAAATTGCACTTTATGGAGCACAATGCCGCAGAAGGCTGGCGACGCTTCTGTAGTCCCAACAGAAAACAGCCGAATGGCCATGCAGCTGAGGGCATTTTGCATATGCAAAACACGAGTTTCAGAATGGCCTCGTAGCACTCACGGCGGTTGTCTAACACAGTAGACATGAACTATGATCGATATCGGTGATGGCTATGCCACACCACAACAACTTGTGCTCGCAATCACTACAACCGCTGCAACGAATGCGTCTCACTGCGGAGCTCTAAGTTCATTTCGTCACGTCACACTCACGGCAGTTATCAAACTCGGTACACACGCTTGCACCCGAACCAGGATCTGCTGTACAGCTCTAAGTTCATTTCAGCATTCTGGAAACAAGACGTGCGTAGTAATCTTTTCGAATGTAATTATACTTGCAGGCAATATCACTGACTGATGCAAAAGCACTCATTCCGACTGCAATAACTTTTTTTACTACACTGACACTTGCCACTGTGCTGTGAAGCTTGCTGTATGCACAGGAAATTCACTCTGGGGAGCTGCTTCTCGCTGCTGTTCATGAAGATCCTCACGCGTATTGAGAACACTTGTAACTATCATAAACGGTTCTAAATAAACTCTTAACAACACCAGCACTATTGCGTCTTGCGTAGCCAGCGTAGCTTTGAAGGCCGCTCGGTCAATCAGTGTAGACGGGGACAAAACAACTTGGGGGAACTGCCACTTGCCGCTGTTGCACATAGTGAAGCTCGAAGTTGCTGTCAACTGTCGTAATAGTTACATGCTGCCAATATTATGTGTTTCTCGACACAGCTATCACCTACTAGACCTGGTTTTTCACTCCGTTTTGCAGGCAGCCATTATGCTTAGGAGGCGCGGCCTGGCCCCGCTGCGCTGCTACATCACAGGACAGCAGCCAATAGCGTGATGCGACCATTCGCCCGTGCGTCAAAAAGTTGAAGTTGACCAATTTCATGCGCACAGGCGGATGCGTTCATGCGCCCCATTGTTCGGCCCTTGTACAGTCCTTACGTGCTGTCGCAATGACACGTGCGCATGTGGAAAAAAAGTGATCTTACAATGGCCTTTAGCTTATTGCAACAGGGATTTCTTTGAACTAAGCTTTTTAAAGCATTCTGGCAGTGCAGTAACAGTTGTAGTGACCGCTGCAAAGCTTTCTTAACACCTCAGCATATAGACCTGCTGGCGGAAACAGGTCTAAAGTGTCAGTGTGGGTCTCAAAATGCTGTGGCTTGTTCGAGTCAGGAAGTGTGTTGGGCTTCTGCCACTTCCTCTGTTATCTTTTGTAACTTCAGCGTCCTGTGGCTGACGGCGCTGTTGTCTCCCCTCTATCAACTACTGCAGACAATGGTAATCTCAGTGCTGGTGCACTATGAGCGAGAGCCACTGCTGGAAATCATCAATGGGTCATCGTCCTCGCCCCTGGACACCCACTGCAAGACGATCAGCATCCTGAGTGAACTGGTCGACCGGGAGCTGGTGGCTAGCAGATACCTGGTGGGTTACAAATAATGAGACAAATAATTGCCCATTAGGTGTTTTCAAGTGACTTGCCAAAAGATGACTTAAATGCTATGTTTCATGTTTTTCTTTGTTTCTGTTTGAGAGAAAGACATGCACTGAAAGTAAACATGTGGCTAATAGAATACGCTTCTTCATGTTAATGAGATGTAAAACCACTTTCGCCATCTGCTGTTATGCATCGTAACCGATTTTAAATAAAGATTGTGTCACTCTCGACAGCTGCCATGCCACTTTGGGCGAATGTTTGCAAGTTCAAAAAGCACCGTGGTAGCAAGATCCAGTTAATTCATTTATAGCCTGCTCCACTTTCTTAGCTTCTCTTAAGACCCTGTGATGCTAAGAAGGATTCCATTTAATTTTCTGTATCCTTTGCAGGAAAGCAGGCTTCACTGACCTGACACTCAACGACCAGATGCGCCTTCTACAGACCACATGGGCCGAGATCCTCTTCCTGGTATTGGCCTACAGGTGAGGCAGTCCATAGCACCTTATCCTTAGTGTGGTTAAAGAACATATCTCAGGAACACATTTTGATGCACCCCTTTATTTAGGAGTGTATTTTGTGTTTTTGCATGTCTTTGGATGTCACTGACCCATCATTGGTGCAGTCTCGCATGAAAGGTGGCTTCAGAGCTTGCATGCTAGCCATTGGTACAGCACAGAAAGTATGTTGTCGTGTGTTGAAGGTTTGATGACATTTGACTGAACTAGTGTAATATGCTTTATAGGAGCCTTTAAGTGTGGACAGTTAAGTTACTTGCCCATTGAAGAGGCTGGAAAATGAACGAGGTCCAGAACGCATTAGAAAAGCACACGGTGGCTTCATCAGTTCTTTCGACAGTATTGAAGAACAAGAAACAGATTGTCATGCTCAACAACCAATGCATTGTTGAGCATTGGAAGAAACACGTTGGCCCTGCTGCTTTAGCAGTATGTGGAGGATGATGTTTACAACTTGGATGAGGCCGCATTGTTCTATAAAATGCTACCAACGAAGGCATTAGCCCTCAAAAGATGCGGTTGTCACAAGAAGAAAAACAACCCAAGGACATAATAACTGTTCTATTTGGCGCGAATATGCTCGGCAGTAAAGAACTGCCACTGCTGATATTAGAAAAATGTAGAACCCTCGGTGCTTCAAGAATATGCAGCTATCTCCTGAGGATGATGTGCTGTACAGAAACCGGATGATGGCAGTTCTGTTCGAGGAGTATGTGCGACACCGTGACTTGTCTTCCTGCCACGGAATGTTACATCTTTATTGTAGCCTATGGACCAGGGCATTGTTATGCAAGCCAAAAATATTTATCTGCCATTTACTGAAAGTAATCTTGTGCTAAGATATTGACAAACAATATTCTGTGGATCTTGTGGGTGCCATTTGCCCAATCGTCTACACCTGGAAGCAGGTAGAGGGAGATGTGATCAGGCTTTGTTTCAAGCATGCTGGGTGTTCCAAGATGATGGTTCTGATGACATATCTGATGCCATTTATGCACTGGATGGTGAAGGAGAGGCATTGTGTGCATGCATGACTGACGTCGGGGAAGAAAACGAAGGCGGGAACAACAGATTCAACTTTTTGAACTATTTGAGCACCGAACTTGATACACAAATGCCACAAACTTGATACACCAACTTGGAAGGGAAGATGTGAGACATTGGGCCTTCTAATGAAAGTGAAGGTCATGTTGAGTCCGCCCTAGCACCAGCTTTAGCTGCAGTCATTGAGTTGCTGAATGCTGTGTGCAGTTTTGTAGGGTACAGTTGCGATAATAGCGAAATGGTGCACACTGTCAGCCAGCTGGAGGATGCGACCTACAGGGCAGCTAACTACCGAGCCATGCAGTCATGCATCGATGAGTGCTTCAAGTGAACGTTTTTGAGGTGGAATAAAGATGCAGTGTTGATACAGTCATGTTTCGCACGTTTATTTCTCGTTTTTCGTCCATTTTTATAATTGAAAACACAGTTCATTCTTATATTTTTTGCAGTCAAGGGACTTCGTATTAGCGAGGTATTAGTGTGTGACTGTTCTGTGCTGAGAGGAGTGACCTTCTCACCACATTTTTGATCATGCACTATTTAAGTAAACTCTGTAGATATGTTTTAAGTAACAGTCGTAAAGAGGCCTCTGATGGAGTTTTTTGAAGAAACACACAGAAAAGTTTAAGAAATGCACCAAAGGAAAACTGGGCATGTTTAATTAGGTGTTCTTTGTCTATGAGTGAAGTGTTCTATTCATTAACAGTGTTACGTGTTTGAACTAGCCCAGCCTCCAGCATACTGTTCTATGTCTGAAGAAACGCTCAGAGAGAAAGCGTCTTTTTCTCTTGATTGGAACAAGAGGGACATTGCCCCGTTATCAAAAAATGCACCCTGACTGTTGTGCACGGTTCATGATGCAGGTCGTGCCACCTGAGCCCCTCAAAACGGCTAATGTTTGCCTGAGGCCTGCTTGTCGATGAGCAGCAGGCATCCGAGTGCTGATCGGAGGAGCTCCTCCTGCACACAGCCCACCTGGTGAAGCGGCTCGAGGCCATCTCAGTGTCACGTGAGGAGTTCCTCGCCCTCAAGGCCCTGCTGCTCACTAATGCTGGTCAGTGCATTCAGAGGACAGGGGAGTTAAGACAGCTCTCAAAGAGCAGTTCATCTTCGGTCAATCTCATCATCATCATCAAATTCTCACTCCCCTGATGCATCGGTTACAGCAAGAGGTGGTGGGCCTCTGATCTGCAGAGTATAGCGCGGCTAAAAGCTTGGAGCTGCGATTGCCCTCAGCGAGGTTGTCCGAGTTAACTACTGCGCGACTAAGTGCCTCCGAGCTAACGAGCATCTGCTGCCATTGAACGTACACAGTTCTGCTGGGACCGTGCCATGGGTCCGAGTTAACTGAATTCTAAGTTGACAAGATCCAGATAAACAAGATTTTACTGTATCTTGAATTCATAGGCAATTTTTTGTGAGTTGGATATGCGTGGGTTCAACTGTAATGATTTTTTTTACTGCTTGCTTTGTTTTAATCCAGTGAGCACATGTGCCGGAGAGCTATAGTTATATACTTTCAGTTAAAGCGAAAATTTCAGTTGATGCCTAGCATTCATCTTGTTTTTTCCCATTTCTTCTTCTCCATCTTATGCACTAATCTTTTTAATCAATAATGAATGACCAACCGCAGTGGCTCAAGGTTTAGGGCGCATGGCTACTGATCCGGAGCTCCTGGGTTCGAACTTGACCGCAGCGGCTGCATTTTTGTAGAGGCAAAACACTAAGGCACCTGTGTGCTGTGCAATGTCAGTACACGTTAAAGATTTTCAGGTGCTCGAAATTATTCCGGAGCCCTCCACGGCACCGCTCTCTTCCTTTCTTCTTTCACTCCCTACTTTATCCTTCCCTTTTGGCACGGTTCAGGTATCCAATGATATGAGACAGATACTGTGCCATTTCCTTTCCCCAAAAACCAATTATTTTTATTATTATACCTAGCGCAGCTTTCTGCTTTGATGCAAAAAACAAAAAAGATTGACATTTGAGTGGAGAGTCCTTTGCCCAGCAGTGGGCATAGTCAGGATGATGACGATGACTTCTAGATGTTACTAGCATCCAAGCTTAGGGAGCGTTTAAGGTGTTGAAACTTTTTTTTTGCATGTCGCATGCAGACATCCACTTGGAGGGCGCCTCATCAGTGCACAAGCTGCGCAACGCCATTCTCTAGGGCCTGCATGACTGTGTGGCCGCACAGCGGAGCTCTTCCACCACCTCGTCATCCTCATCCGGAGGCTCGGCCTCCTCAGCCATCTCGACACCGTTTCGCCAAGGACAAGGTCCTCCAACAGTGCGAACGGTGCAGGCGCACAGCAAGCAGCCTCTGCGTCTGCGATAGCGTTCCACTCGGGCCAGCTGCTGCGGTGCCTGCCCTTGCTCCAGCAGCTGGACACAGTGGTGCGGCGCTTCTGTAACGGTTTCCAATGGGACGGCACAGCGCCCATGAACAAGCTTTTTGTCGAGATGCTCGAGTCACACTCACTGATGGGGTGAGGAGTGGCCTATACCTCTGCCTATTAATGTCAAGGAGGAGCTTTGTGTGTTTGTAGGTTGAGGTTGCGTGTGGCCCCGTTCCTTCCTTAGCTTCCTTGCTGTGCTGCAGTAACCAGAGATTGTGGAAGCACACCCAGGATGCGAGACGAGCTTGGAGATCGTGTGCCCCGGCTTCCACGCCTTATTTCTTTGGAATCCGTGAGTCCCTGTGGTCTCGTTGAGGCTTGATAGTGGTAGTGTTTTGAGTTGCACGGATCCGAAGGAAACAGCCACTTGTCAGAAATGCTGTCTCAGTGCAGGGCTGCCTTTGAGGATCCGTGAGTCAGTTGCTTCTGCTAGTGTTAACCTTCCGCAGTACTCTACGGAGTTAGAGTTTGAGTAGAAAGCAATTGTAGAGAGAGGGGAGGTTGTGTTGTAGATTCTAGAAAGTTGTGCTAGTTTGGAGGTTGTGCGTAGAGGCTGACTGGTAGGTGTTTGCTTTGTAGGCAATGGCAGGTGTCTTCTGGGCAACTGCATTGTGCTGCTGCTTCTGAGCTACTGAGTCGGTGACTCCCAAACTGGCCGGTTCCTTGGCTGTCCTAATGTCGGCGACAGCTTTGCTCATGATCTAGACGAAGGAAGAGGTCAGAACAGCGGTACAAGAGATGCACAGTTTCGGTCCTGATGTACTGTAACTCACAAGATTCTTGTTAGAGATTGCTTATGGTTGCTGGCAGCCCCACATGAGAAGGTTGCCAAGGCACTGCGCAGATCTTTTGGTAGGTTTGCTTCAAACATAGGAAAGAGGTCACACCAGGAAGTGCTGCAAGTGTTTTTGGGTACCCTTTGATGAGCGCTTGAAAAAAGGTTATGCCACATCTAATCCGCTTGCCATTCATGTGGCTAGTTGGTGAGAGTACTTGTAGCGGTCAAGTTCGGGTTACCGGGCAGATATGGCATCAGCAGCTTGACACCGTTTCTGAACCCAGTGCTGCAAACTGCGAGAGAAATGATATAAATGGTACAATGTAGCCTACCCACATAAAATTCGTTGCGTGCCGAAAGGACTGTCTTGGAGCAGTTTGACAGTAAGCTGTTGAATGCTGCTTCCTTAATGTTCTGTGCAAAGAATAGAATTCTGATTGGGAAGGCTTGGTATTTCAGTGCTGTCATGGGTTTGGCATTGCCAGATGCTTGGCCAGACAATGGTCGACCATTTTCTGATGGCTTACATGTAACTTGGTGAGCTAGGAAGTTTGCGTAGCCTTTGTAAGAAAGTTAAAGCCCAAGGTGTTTTCTGAACCACACTGCGTTGCTTTTAATGCATCCTTAGTGATCAAAATTTCCTGAAGTTGAGATTTTAAGCCCTACTCTACTGTAATGGATAAGACTTCCATGTATGCTATAGGAATCCTGCTACACGAATTATAAGCGAACCTCCTGGGTTCTAAACTTTGGACAGAGGCTTTACGTGTCATGATTGTTCTCCGGGCATTTTAGCGGCAGAGAAGAAATGTGCGGGGCTTTTACGGAGAATGGCATTAAATTTGTGATGAACACAGCTAGTTTTTTATGCTAAAGCTTCAGATAAAAGGAGCAGTTTGAGGCAGGTTTACTTTAATACTGCTCTTGGTTAGGAAATTCATCTTTTTTCTACCTCAAGCTTTGAATGCTGTTGTTTACAGTGGACTGAAAAAAATCAGGCACAAAATAAGGTAGCATCATCTCTTGTGAAATTTAAATGCCTACTAGGAGAGAATAGAAATTGATGCTGAAAGTTCAATAGCAGATGCCTCGCTTTCTGATGGAAAGGCAACTATTTGCACACTGAATATGTGCTTTCTTTGCTTGGCATCGCAGCAGTTGATGCTATGCTTCGGTGTGTACTTGGGAAGAAACTTGTTTTGTAATTGAATATGTTAACTGAAATCCAGTTTGAAACACCATCTCTGTGGGAAATCTGAGCATAAACAAGTTAGGTTTCATGGCTTTTTTTAACAGCAACTGGATGCTTAAGATTGGCAGCACACCACAGGTCGCCAAAGATTGCAGTTATTTTTGAGGGCTTGTTAGGTGCTCTTTGTAAGCCAGAAAACTTGAGCTTTTTCAGTAAGGTAGAGAACTTGAACCTTTTTGGCAGGCCTGCTGGCACATTGGCTGGTCAGTGCAACTGGTAGTAATTGGTGAGTCGACAGTTTTCTAGCCATGTCTAGTATGGGCATGACCTGTCAAGCAGGCATGTATCTCGCTGCAAGTATTCCAGACTTTCGACATGGTGACGCAAGTCTTCCCGACTTCTCAGTATGCATACTAGCCTGCTGGAGAAATGTGCTGATGGAGCTTCCATTTCTTGTATGGGCTCCTCAAGATTCATTTGAATCTGAAGCTTTCAGAGCCCCTTTTTGTGAACCTGTCAGCAGCAGCTCACAGCAGTTACGCATCGAAAACTAGACGAGGATTGTAGCGAATGTCCTTGGTTAGTCATTAGGACGACAGTCGTTTCTAGCTCAGCTTGCTAGAACATTTTTGTGGGTGGGCACCTGACACAGCTGCGTAGCATCCGCACATTAGAGTGAGCACCTAGCAAGGATATAGAAACATGCCCTAGGATAGAAATGTGTGGGGCCACCTCTTGTGTTTCAGGTGCAAGACCTGCACCACTGCACAGCTACTAGGTAGTTAAATGAGCAGACATTCAGCAGCGTGTATAAATCGATGTTGAGGCAGTGTTGCTCGGTCCTTCAAGTAACTATCAGTTGACTCGCAGTTTGGTCACTGTTTTCGTGCTCTTGGCCTTGCCTGCGAGGAGCATGGGGCCGGGTTTGCGATATTGTGTTTTGGGGGGATGGTTTGCTGGGGAACTTACCTTTTTGTTTCGGAAGCATTGTCTTGTTGACTATTAGCATTATCGAACCAGTTTTTTGTTATGTGTTGTAGTTAAAGTGTGTGTTCCTGTGTGTCGCATGTTTGAAACTGTGTGTGTGACCATGTGGAGAGGATGAAGAGAGGCAAGGCTGCTGTCTTCCACAAGGCCGGTCTACTTGCTCACACCGAGACAGCACAGGGCCATTGGAACTGGGAAGTGACGTTCTTTGTGTGTCACGAAAGTGTTTGCAAAGCACTGGATCTTCATCGTTAGGGTAGCACGGGTAAAGTCTGCTTTGCAATGAGCGTAGCCGATGTGGCACACCCATTACATTCTGCAACAACACCGTCGAATATTGTGCGCCTGTACGCAAAGACGACTGCCGCACACTGCAGCTGCGATTCTGACTTCGACATGCCTAGTAGAAGGCCTGTTAAGGAAGCTAGGAGCGTTAAGCTTGAGCAGCTGACCTAATTTTGAGGCACCATGCAATGAGGTTCCTAAGCTGGCAGACGTTCCACACTGAAGTAGACGACTCTCTATGTTGATGTGGCTGCCGACAGGGTCGCCAACAAGTGAAGAACGGTGTACAGCATCACAGTGAGCCGCGCATGACTTGAATCAAGACCGCTGTATCTTGTGCCCGGCTATTGTGGTGTGCCATCATGTGAACCTGCTGTATCTTGCTGCGCATTTCAGTTCCTGGCCTGTTTTGTCGCACGAGTGACTGTTTTTCTGTTTCTTTTTTTTTAGCCATGATTATTATCATTGTAGCCATCTTGCATTTTCTTCAGTGCAGAGTTTTTTTTGTTCATTGTTGTTTTCTTCTTCGCTGATGACTGTCACATCCTTGTTTGATATTTTCTTCTGCATTTCTGATCACCTTTGTTAAAGCCTCTTCACAAGTCTTTTGTGAACCTGTATTGTGCTGTAGTGAATGTTTTTCTCATTTTTTTCTGTTTCTTCGCATGTGGTCACCCCGCAAAATCGAGCACAAATATGGGAGTCTTGCGTCCTATCTTTTCGAGTGCCAGTGGGCAGATAACCTTGTTGAAACTTTTGGCATTGACTATTCTTCTTGCTTCACGCGTGAAGTAGCGAAAGGGGAAGGGCATTTTTGTCAGTTTTTTTAGCTCCTCCCATTGTTTGTTTTTCCTGTGTCAAATTGTGAAAGTCCTTGGATTTGGTGAAGGTTTGGTTAGTGGAGGGGAAGGCACTTTTGGAGGGCGAAAATATGCGTAGCTTTCCATTTTACAACGCGAATCATTCCAGGTTAATCAATTGTCATGCTGCTTTCTGTTGTGGCTATCTGTGCAACAGTGCTTGGGGCAAGAATTTTCATTCAGGTAACCAGTAAAAATTCATTACTCATTGTTCATGGTAAACAACTAACTTTCTTCTTTCCTGACTGCCATGACTGTTGTGTTGCAAGTCCTATCAGGTAAAGTATGCAGTGCGGCGCCATCTGGTGCGTCTGTCACAAAGCAGTGTTTCCGAGCTTTCCTGCCCCCCACCGTATGGCACAATACACCAATAAGTACAGTAAAATCTCATTGCCTGCGTGGATACCGGCTACTGGATCCATGCAACGCCGCAGCCGCACCGAACCAACCGTGAGCACAAACGCTGACTGCTAACAGTAGGACACTTGTGGTAGACTCTGGTAGCAGTGTTCCCGGGTCGTGTGTATTTATAGTCTTTGGGTTTTGTGTTAGCTTTGGTAGTTTTGTGTGCTAGTGTGTGTGTCATGTAGGCTGTATTAAATCTGCATCTGTGTGGGTACACCTGTCATTGCAGTTGAGCGAGTGAGTCGAATGGCTCCCAAGCGGCCCAGTGATTCCGCACCAAGCGGTTCAGACAAGCGCATGAAGGAAGGTTCGGAAGAGCAGTGCACAAACAAAGTCATGAAAATAGGAAGTGGAGTGGCCACAGGCTTTCGCCGAACACACTTAAAAACTGCGAGACCTCCCCCTGCTCCAAGCAGGATCATTGGTTGCCTCGCAGTTCACCAGATGGCAGAGCCTCTCAAGTCGGCTGTTCTGTTCACCTCGACGAAAATTTTGCGTGCAGACGACTTCAGTTTTTTCGCCGATTCCGGACAACCGATACAAGTTTCGATTTTAAATTATTTACAAATAATGCGGACTATCATAAGCTACCTTGTTCTGTGTACGTGAGCCCAAATAGGCGAGTAGTTTGTGCAGGAGAGTTTTTTACAACCTGATAGATAAATACGGAACAATGTGTGGCACTATCTCACGGAAGGAAATGGCTAGCGTTCAGCTGTTCGCAGTTAGCTGTGCAAGCAGTCAAGGATAGCGGGTAGGATGCCGTGTGACTAAGCTTTGGTTTTTTGTCGCATGGAACGGTTCTCTCTTTGCTTTGGTGTCAGTTTTTCACACCACACACTGAATTCAGGCATTGCCGACGACAGCGAAATACTGTGCTCTTGCATCGCCTGTGGCAAGGGTGCACGCTGCTGGTAGATCTAGTGGAGTCACGTGAATCGATTATTAAAAAGTCACAGAAACGAAGGTTTCGTCGGCCGCATTTGGCTTGGGTCAGAGTTCTCGGTGGCTGAGACTGTAGTGATGTCATCTTGGATAATGCGCTGAGTACCTGTCCACGCACAGTTATAGTCTTGGCCTTTTTCTCACTTTTATTTTTTCTTGTCGCTAGAAAACATGGGAACCGATTGCATCCTCGTCTGCCGGACGTGTTGTGCGTGGATTTCTCTGACTCTGCGTCTGGTCATCGTTCCCTTGCACGGAATTTCTTGTACGGAACAGCGTGGCAGAGCCCAGTCTTCGGCAACCTGTTGCAAGGCTCGGAAAGTCCAGATAGCGGCGCGTGCAATCTTTGTCAAAGCTGTCCGTCACGCTTAACTAAGCTGAAAGCGTTGTGTGTCTTTGTTCTTGTTCACTGTACTTGAAAGTTAGCATTCCGTTTCGACGTTGTTTTTCACCGTTAAAAGCCGCCGTGGTGGCTCAGTGGTTTGGCGCTCGGCTGCTGGCCCGAAAGACGCGGGTTCGATCCCGGCGATGGCGGTCAAATTTCCATGGAGGCAAAGTTCTAGCGGCCAGTGTACTGCGCGATGTCAGTGCACGTTAAAGAACCCCAGTTGCTCGAGAATTCCATAGCCCTTCACTACGGCGTCTCTCAAAGCTTGAGTCGCTTTGGGACGTTAAACCCCCATAAACTAAACTAAACTTTTTCACTGTCCACGTCAGCTTGCGCTAACACCGTGTATTCTAGTGAAAAGCCAACTAGCCCAGTTTGTGACTCATAAAGGTACAGGCTACGCTGCGAGCCGCGGAGTGGGATGCTTATGATATCCTTTAAGAGTGCCTTCAGCATCCGTGAGCATGAAAAGTCTGCTTACCCCCCAGAGATCAGGAGCTACGGAAGCATTATAAGTGCCCTGCTACACACGGCTTCCCTAATATACCTGCGGGCCAGGCTCTTCAGGATGTGTACTGCAAGCACTCGCATATTGTACCGAAGCTTTGGGTCTAGGGGAAAAAAGGAACAGATCTTCGCAGGAGATTCGAGACAGAGCAGCGAGCGATGCGAGGAATCTATTGGGTGCATTAATAGATAGAGAGCAGCATGCATTTTAGAACAAAAGCTTAGGTTACTCTTATCTCATTCAAAATGAAGTAATGAGAGAGTAGGTTCGGTGTGCAGGAGAAGGTGATGCGGAAAAAGGTAACAGTTGGCGTGTAATAAGGCGGGAAAGGCCATGTTGGAGGCAGTATAAAGTCAGCTTAGTGAGGTTGGGACATATATATCGATACGGTGACTGCGGTCGATGCAGGAATTGCTGGGAGAAAAAGGGAAATAAAATTGGAGTGGACACTAAAGCTCCGCCTTAAGGTTGCAACGCGATAGCATTAATGAGTTAATGCTGATATATCCGGCATTGGTCATTCTCAACTTTACATTCATGTCCCTGCGAGTTCATATACCACTCCTTGCGCAGTGGTGCAGCGGTTAAGCGATGCGCCACATGCCCTGCGATGCAGGGGCGGCCACCGGTTGGTCTATTGCTACCCAAGTTGGTCTTAGCGAGCAACCTCTCGCTGTCGACCATTAATTTCACTGCCACCTGGCAGGGTGGCTAGCTTGCTGACAATCTGGTGGGTTGGTTGCGATGTTGTCGCCTCAAGGTTACATGACCCATGTAGCTTGATCGCCTAAGTTGCTTCTCTTGGGGTGGCTGCCTGGGTCACCTGACGCCACGCTATTTATTGCTGAGTATGTCGATGCCGGATTTTCTGCGAAACGAGGCCTTTAACACTGTCGCGTTAAAAATTTTCTTCTACAGCTTCGGTTTAAGTTGTGGCGAATGAGCTGGAGGGGGCATGGTGGGAAGTTCAAAACACAGATGTGTCTGTCACAGTGTTTACAGCAGTTTTAATCCGATTCTAACAAAGGTAATGAAACCAGTGATGATGACTATAGTTCCGATTTGGGCCTGTTGCGGCGAGCTCATGGTAAGAAAAACTCCTGGCCTTGTCGCCCTATATCCGAGTAAATAACACTGAGAGCCAGAGTTGCACACCACACTCCACGGCTTACCTGTACTTACATAATACACATGCGCCCATGAGTCCGCCCACCGCCGATCCACTTATCTGACGTACAGACCTGGCACTGTAGAGCAGCATTTCTACGTTTATTAGGAGAACATGTAGAGTTTTTCGCTGAGGGGACCTACTATACCTAGTTTGCACCGACTTTATAGCGGCCACCATCTTTCGGACCAGAAAGCGAAGAAAAACCTAGCTGTTCTGGTAATCCGCTTGGATGTTGCCACCTGCCCCAGCGTACACTGTGGAAGCTTCCCTCTGCTTCCAAAGGCGCCCGAGAAGGTCCCTTGTATATCTCTCTAAGTTTGAACAGCGCTGAGACGCCGGGTCGTCAGCGAAACGGCGCTGGCGCTGTTTTTCCCCTTCTCACATTTGTCTCTGCGTCGTTTTCTTTTCAAGCAGCTGCGAAGACGCATGCACAAGACGAACGAGAAGGTGCAGAAAAGGACGCCCGCACATGTCTCGATCCCCGACAGTGCACGCGTGCCATTCAACCATTTGAGGACAGCATTATGCCCCGTGCGGGTGGGAACACGTGTACCTCCGGAAGGCGTCGGCCAGCGGGGCGTTGCTGAGTAGAGGTTCGTAGCCACCTTGCCAGTCCAGGTCCAGAGCGCAGCCCGTAGATACGGCGGCGTCCTGGAAGCAGTTGTCGAGCAGTCGCCGCAGCTGCTCCAGCTCGATGGCGTTGGGTGCCCGGTAGTAGTAGTACAGCTCCGCTTCGTCCGGAACCACGCTGGCCACCACGCCCCCGTTGGTGATGACGCCGTGGATCTGCAGCGCCGGTCGGGCCACTCAACCTTTAAAGCTTCATCGCGCTACAGAGCTGGTATTAGATTCAAGAGGGGCAACGTTCGCTTACCGGCTCAAGCAGCACGTTTGTTTCGCTTATAACCCGAACCCTAGTGATTGCTGACATTACAGAGGTCTGCCTCGCTAGGGCCAGGCAACGTTTTTATGTCAGTTTTAACCACAACTATGAAGAATTTCATTTATTGTGTGCAGTCGAATAATTGGGATCTTCGTTCAGGGCCGTTTCACCGTTCAGCGTTTTTTCGTCACGGATGCAGTTGTTTAGTTTTGTCCGACAAAATTATCGGTAGGTGAATGAATTCATTGTTTACACACTGCATCGAGCATGACGTCACAAATCCGTGAGTCGATTGGGCAGGCCGAGGATGATAATACCACTGAGGCCTTTTATATTTGTTTTCTGATGCTCTTTCACTCAGTGCTTTGTAATCGGCACATCATTCTAAATATGCTTTAAGTCCCAAGTTATCATTTTTCTGACAAAATTTGCGAGGCGCCGTTAATCAGCTCGCTCATATAAAAAATTGTTACTTGTGGGGCGAGAAATAATGATCGCCACGGGGGCGTAGTGCTTACGGTGGTTTGTGTCTTGCACTCCTTAACTCCTAGTGTAGCGTATCCGCGGAATATCGTTAGCATGGCGTGAAATCATACCGAGCTTGCGTACAAAGTTTGACGTCACAAACTCTCAGTAGCCAGCAGTTTCCGATCAAATTGTTTGGCATCGGTGAGAGGAAGCTGTGCGAAAAAAGGGGGCATGAATGTTCGACTTGCAGTGAGTGTTCAACAATTCCTTCGCTCATTTTTATGACAGCTTTTGCGGAAAGAATAGGAAGAAATTTGCTGGAGGAAAACTTCACAGGGACACTTAATTACATTCTGTGTTGGCACTAGGATAGCATTCGAAGGTATTGGTGCCTTTAGATCGAGTTTTATGTCATTTTCTCGTGGTTGTGTTTGCGGGCTCCTAGACATCCGTCTGCACACAACCAGACATATCTTCGGGTTATCTGTGCGGGGGTTTTGATGTTTCCCCGAAGGTACGTAGAGGTGGCGACACGGACGAAATAAAGATACCTAGAAACATATGTCATAGTGAAACATGAACTGGCAAGCGAGTTGGTCATAGATGGTTCTTGGAAAACAGCGCAATAGCTCGAAACCAAACACCTTTTAAAGTTTCATCGCAACAGCGCCAATATTGGATTCGAGAGGTCCAACGTTCCCTCCCCGGAGCTTCAGCGCTGTGTTTTGTCCTTTCCTAGTTTGGCTTTAAGCCGTTGTGCTGTTCTACAAGAAATATGTCATAGGCAACTCTGTATGATTCTCTGGTCTCTGTATGATATAGTCTGGTCTCCACCACTGGCAAGTGGCAACTGACCTGGCGCCTTCAGCACCGCTCCTTCATCTTCAGCAACATACCTTCTTCATCTTTATGCGTATACTTTCTAGGTTTCCCCTCCCCCGGAGAGGGTTCGCAACCGCAAGAGCCCCACTCGTAATCGGCGCAGGGTGTAGCGGAATGAGCGGAGCCTCTTCCAGGCCTGCGCCCCCGGATAGAAACGGCCGCCAAGTCGGCGCGCCTGCGCAATTTGGTGGGTGTCCGACGGTGGGATTCGAACCGACCACCTGGCGCAGCCGAGGCGGACGACAAAACCACTTGGCCACGTTTCGACTAACGTTTCGATGTATCTGCATTGCGTCCGTGTCGTCTGCTCTATAGAGACATGTACTCATCAGTTGCCTCTTGCCAGTGGTGGAGAGCAGACGTGTGTCGACAGCCCTCCTGTTGCAATGGATTCCGTGCCGACGACGACGTTACTTCCGGTGAGGTGACGTCAAGTCTCTACAGCCAATGAGCGATTTTTATGACCGATGACATTTTTTTAAGGTGAGGCTTCTAATGCTATAGGATTAAAATTGTCTACTGTCCGTGAGCCTTCCAGTTGATTCGAGACTTTTCACACAGTTCGGAACAGACTTGCTAGTTTCTAATAGTTAAGCGGCGCTAACAAATGTTGATATTGCATTTCGAATGCGTGTATATTAGCTGACATAACGTGCGAGTAATGATCTTTCTAAGGTCATAATTTGGGCATTAAAGGGTTCAAGAGCTGTTTTGTAGGAAAATCTACACATTCAGCGTCGTTAAAAGCTAATTTGCCGATTTAGTCGAACTACGTGTCGGTGTCTACATATAGTCCATCTCCAAGAAGGCTCAGAGCCTTCTCACTGGGTGCGCACCTTCCAGGAGGGCCTCATGTGCTGGCGCATGGCGGCCGCGGACGTGTAGGCTGTCACGACAACGTCCAGGGCGTTGACGGGGCATGCGGGGCTCCCACCACGTACGACGCCCTGCCCGTGTAGCGCACGCGCATCTTGGCCACAGCCATGCACGGCCGCGCCACGTCGTTCACTGCACTCGGGTGCACCATGACCACCGCGTCCACGTCCTGAAGGGCACCGCACCGAAGCACCAGCTCCTGCATGCGCGGACCACAGACGAGGTCATTGCGTGACCGGGCTTCTGCGACGTCGATCAGCCTGAAAAGCTTCGGCGAGGAACACAAAGCTAACGCAATAGCGCGTGCATCTTGTACATGGCACACCTACGCGTTTGCTGCCCCTTGAACAGCGGAGCAGCTGAGCATTCCGCTCCGACTGTTCGTAGACAGTGAACTTCCGCGTGGGAATGTATCGTGACACCGCACATACACGCTATTAATTGCGTGCACATGCACTTCCTGTAAAGAAAGCAATAAAAAGTTAGAAGCCTATACAAAAAATTCTGGACAAGAACATTTTTCAGAGGGAAACCGTTTATAAACGCAAATTTTGCATATAATGCAAGATTTCACTGTAAGAATCAATATAACAGCAGATCATCCGACGGAAGACTGTTATTTTTGTCTATTAACGTTTTTGCTATCGTCAAAAGTGTTCACAATTGATTTACTATGGCAGTCTTAACTGTTCGTTGCGACCGATGGAAACACTCAAAAAGATTTTGTTACATAGAAAGTACGGACCATTACTTTGAATATTTCTATAACAGTACCATACAATTTTTCAATTTTCACATTTTTTCATCGAGAATGATGAACATGGATATGATATGTTCAGCAGATGCTTAGTACAGTTGAACCTCGTTGTAACGAAGCTGAAGCGGCCCGGTGATTATTTCGTCCCGTGTTGACCGAGCTTCCAGGAGGAATCGTCATTCCTTCGTTATAGCCATTATTTCGCTGTAAAACGTTTCACTTTAGTGGGGTTCGACTGTATTCACAAACATGAACTAGATATCCGCTTCGCCAGATAGTCGACTTCAAAAGAAAGGTATAATAAGGTGATGGTAAGTTTTTTAAACATTTTTTTTATATTTTTATTATGTGGATGTGTTCTGGAACGTGAGATGTAGTGGCCATAGAGTTTTAAGGTCTGGAATCAGCCTTGACTTGAACAGGCAACGGAAGAAACTAGTAAGAAAGAACGCCTCCAACGAGTTAGCGCGGAGATAGTAAGTAGAGGAATGCAAGTTCTCACTGCGTAACAGATAGTCCGCTAATGGGGGTTCTAATGCTAACGCATTAAAAAAAGCGGCAAGTTTATAACGTAGCTAAACCGAGTAGACGTGCGAAAGCAAGTAGCCTTGAGGGCGCCAAGGTTATTCACAATGCTGCCCCCCCCCCCCTCATTGGCTGACGATGGCGCGACCTCCTCCGAAATTACCCGAGTTTCTTCCCATTTGCTGCAGCATGCAAGACACTCCTCCGAACTAACCCGAGTTACTTCGAGGCTTCACACAAGATTGTTGGTTGGAACCGCGTTAAGTAATGCTTCGCCTAAAAAAACACCATTAGCCACGCCGCAGACCTTGCCGGAACCGCCCTCCTCGGCAGGCGTGCCAAGACACACGACGCGGCCCGAGAGGCCCGGGGCGTTGTCGAGAGCCTTCTTGAGCGCCAGCGAGGCACCGAGCGCGGCCTCGGCGATCAGGTTGTGGCCGCACGCGTGTCCCGCCTCGGGCAACGCGTCGTACTCGGTCACGAAGCAGACGCAGGGCCCGCCGGTGCCGTACTCGGCCCGGAAACCCGTCGGCAGGACGTAGCTGGGTGTGACCTGCACGCAAGGCAGGCATTGTCGCCAAGGGATCAGCCTCGTCTGCATGGGTCCGTCAGGTGCCGGCTGAACAAGGTCATACCGGCATGAAAGATTGCGTTTTTGATTAGTTCGGAGCACGTTATAGCCGGATACGACTCGAGAACTTAGCTGCTTTTCCACCGTTAAAGGAACTCCTTCCAGCCAATGGTGTCGGCCGGTTCTCATGACCTTGCTAACGTGACAATGCAGGGAACAGACCCACATTGAAGAGAGGGTCTATCCCCGACCATAGAGGGAAGGTATTTTCTCCTTTCATCCACTTCTCCCTGCTTTGTCATACTAGCAGGATCATGATAATCGGCCGACGCCATTGGCTAGAAGGGGGTCCTTGTACAGAGAAAAGCCGCTGCGGTTTGGAGTTGTACCCAACTACAGTTTCGGCGCGTCATTGAATGCATGACGGCGCCAGTAGTAGACTCCTGATCCTCCTCTCCCCGGAAGCGTATCCTATTTCCATCAACCCATCACCTGTTGTAGGGCTGACTTGGGCCGACCTGAGGGTTGCTCAGTGTGAACTCTCTCTTCGAGTGTAGTAGTAGTAGTAAGTGGTTTTTATTAAAATAATCACAGCCAGGTCTCTGTTATCACGTAAATATGAGGATCATATGAAATCAAAGTACCTCTTGTGCGTCTCTTTTATTCGCTATGCTTCTCGCGTTTAAGGAAAGCATGCTCAGCTACCATTGTTGTGTTTGCTAGCTTTCAGGCAGGGACGCTACCTTCTTCGGTAGCACTTGGGGGGCCATCGTGTTGTCATCCCGTGTGTTAAACTGCTCAACACGAAGCTTGTCATGAAGTAAGTTCACTTTCTTCCCTGGATCTTTCTAACTCTTGGTCCTTTCCCAGAGAAGCTTTCGAAGCGTCTCTGCACAACAGTCATTTTGTACGGACACGCCGGATCCTTTCAGCTTCCGAGCATTGCGTTGAACAGCTTCTTTTTCTCTGTAATCTTTAAAACTCGTAATAATCGGTCTTTTAGGAGAAGTTTTCCCAAATCTGTGAATGCGACTGATGGACGTGCGTATTACGTTTAGCTTATCTTCAAAAATCTCCTTCACAACCTTACTGCGCATATCCGATTAATCGGAACTGCCTTCAACGCCAAGAACAAAGGAGTTCGTGTTCCGGCTACGGTTTTCTAAGTCGACTAGCTGCCTGTGCTGTCGCTTGCATTTTAGCGATGATCATTTGGACACCGGAAGCGGTTGTGCTCCTGTTACGAATGTTTTCTGATTTCTGTTCGAGATTAGCCAACCTATAACTTGAATGCATGATACCCTCTTTTTTGTGGTTTCAAGGCTAATCTTCAGGTCAGCGATATCACTTCTTATGGCCTGTTGACCGTTTATTAGCGTTTGAAGCATTTCATCGACAGATGGTACCGGGTTTTCCTAAACGTCACCACACAGAACAAGTCTACACGAACAGAAACACTAATGCAATTTGTAAACATTTATGAGTGCACGGCTGAGCAATTAAACATCTATCGGCGCTACGAAATGACTGACTGTAACTGACCTGTGCGACGAAAACTAAACGCGTGGTTGAATTCTATTTATTTCCCAGAAAATTCTGGCTGGCTGCCTGGACTAAAAGTTGTAGGCATAGAGCGTAACGAGGTATACAGCTTTACGGGTTAGCGATCGTCGCCTGGTCACTTTGCCATGCCCACTAATTGAAGTTAGGTGTGGTGGTTCTTTTATACAGCTTGCATCTGATGACGTCACGAAGCCTTGGTTGGCCACAGGAAAGTTAGCGCTCGCGGTGATCGTGGCGATCGTCGCCTGGCCACTTCGCTGTGCTCACTTGGCGGCACTGAGGAGGCGGGGTCTACAACGCTTGCGCTCAGTGGTCCTGGCACGGCTCCCCCCTTCACCACCGAGTCCCCTGAGGGCTCCAATACACAGAGCATGCATGCATCGGACGAACACTCCCCTGTCACCCCAACCGACGAGCCAGCGCATGCGTCCAAAGCGCCGGCTGCGTTATCTGCGACATCATCTGCCATGGGCTGCCGGAGCGGCGATAACGAGCTTGCTTCTGTCCCAGTGAACGCTATGCAGCTGTCTGCTTCACAGCCTTGCGCTGCGGAACTTGCCCCTGCCTCGCCGGCAACCGGGGAAGACGGGCAGCCAGCCGGCCGTGGACGAGACGACCCCACGACCATCTTGGGCAGAGAGAGTATAGTCGTCATGCAAGGACGGCACATTGTTCGGGGACGCGAACACCTGGTTCCCGGACTCACACGTGTTAAGGGGCGACGACCTCCTAAAAAGCCAGGTGACCCGCGCTCAGCGTACCCCACGGAACCATTGTCCACCAAGCGACGCAGATGATTCGTCACCCATACCAGCCGCCAAGAAGCCCCGAGTCGGGCATCACGAACCGGACACGGACAGCGGCTCCTCCTTCGACAAAATGTATGTAGTACGTACTTCTGAAATCCCCGACAGGCAAGATGGCTCTCATCACGTTCTTTCTTTGAATTCCCACTTTCTTAACCCTTCTTGCGCTCAACGTTCACGGCTTCCGTAACCCAGATAAGGCGCGTAACGTAGTGCATTTCGCCAGTGCACAGAAAGTTGTTCTATTGTTTCTGCAAGAATGTAAGCTTCGTGCTTGTCGGGATGAGAACACTTTTGATGACCGATTTCCTGTGAAAAATTTTGCTCTTTTAGTTCGCCTCGCAGTCCTGGTGTGAGAGTGGTGTTGTTTAGGCGCAGCCTGCTTTATGATAGCCACTTAATACGCGTTATCGCGTTTCATGTTTATTATGGTCGACGCAAAATCCGCGTTGTGAGTGTAAATGCGCCGGCCCAGCACCCTCATACCAAAGACTTCTTCCGTTCTCTAGCGCCGTTTCACAGCCACCCGTTCTTTCTTGTCGGGGATTCTAACTGCGTGCTTGACCTCGAACGGGATGCACGCGCAGTTGAGATGCGGCGGTATTTAGCGCACGCGGTTGAATTTCGGTGCATCCTGAGTCAATTCAATTTGAGTGATGCATGGTGCTGTTTATACGGTGGTGGCGCTGGGGATTAAAACATTTATTTACGATTAACTGTTGACAGAAAGGTGCTTGGGTTGGGGCCCTACTGGCCCCTTCAACTCACAACACTAGGTGAAGCCCCTATTTTCAAGAAGAGGGGGATAGCCCGGGGAGAGAGTGTGCGGATGGCCTGATCGGCCTGTTCGTATCCCTGTAGCCCCTGGTGACCGGGGGCCCAAATCATTCTCAAATCATTCTACGCGGAGTTCGACCTACGTATTGTCAGCTAGATTTCAGTATGCGCAGGCAAGCGGGGGAGCCCCTCCCAGCTCATAGTTCCGACAGGACCCTCGAGAGTCGGTTATCATCTGTTTCGACTTAGGATTGCTGAGTGCCAGAGCAATGACAATATCCTCCCCGTGTGTTGCGCTGCAGGCTTTCAAAGTGAGCCCGTTAACTGTATTGTGTACTACTGCGACCGTGTACCCCCCCCCCCCGCCTCGCGTGATGTGGGAAGCAACGTCCGCGGAATACATGCGTTTTTGGGGACCATAGTATCGCGCCAACGCTCCTATGCGTGCCTGGCGACGACCGCTACGGTCTTCTCTGTACATTTTGCGGGGAAGATGTTTGACCTGGGGGCGCGTCTCCAGGGTTGTGGCCCTCTATGCCTTTCCTCAATGTCATAGTCGTGTTTGATGTGTCGCCGGTCCAAGAGGAGGCGACCGAACCTGGTCTGTGCAAAACGCGTGTATTGGTTGACTAAGTGGGCTCTCAAAGCTCCCGGAAGATGTTCACCACGCCCAGCGCAATGATGTGGCTGGTAGAGGTAGAGACCGGGAGGTCCAGCGCCCGTTTCATAATTTTGCGTAGGATGACCTCGAGGGCGTCCTCTTCCTGTTTCCGCACGTGGAGGTAGAGAGCCGAATACAAGGTTAGACTGGTCACGAATGCTTTCGCCAGCCACAAGGCGTCCTTGCTTCGTAACCCACCGCGCTTGTTGGAAACCCGGCGGACCATGCGGCCCACCTGGTCCCCCACCTACCGGAGCATGGCGAGTGTTGTGTCGCAGCGTCACTGGTTTTGTATGAAATGTCCGAGGACTCTACGCTTTGCAAGGAGATACTGATTTAGGTCGAGCATGTGCGCGAGGGGCGAAGATTCACGAATTCCGATTTCTGTGGGGAGCATTTCACACCACAGCCGCGTGCATAGCGGTCCACTATGATGGCAGCCGTTTGCAGGCTGGTCTCCCCCAGGCGCCCTTGCATGGCCCAGAGGGTGATGTCGTCGGCATATAGCGCGTGCTGCACCCCTTCGACCGCACCCAGCAGGGCAGGCAGGCGCATCATGGCAATATTTAATAGCAGAGGGGACAGCACCGCGTCTTGTGGTGTCCCCCTCCTGCCGAGCAGGAAAAGTCCGTTCTTTTGCTTTTGCATTCGTATGTAGGACAGTCTCTCCGCGAGAAATTATTTCACATAATTGAAGGTATTGATTCCGCCGTGGGTTTGATTCCGCCGTGGGTTTGACTCAAGTGTGTATGACCACGTGAGCTACGTTGTCGAATGCTCCTTTCAGGTCGAGCGCGAGGACAATTTTGTCGTTTGGGGCCTGCTTGATGGGGTTCGGGATTTCGGGGTCAAGTTGGAGCAGGACATCCTGTGTGGATCTGTGTGGGCGAAATCTGAACATGGCGTCCGCGGAGGTGTTGTGTTGTTCGAGGTGCAGTCGTGAGCAAAAGTGGAGAGCCCTCGGCTCCGGGCACGGGAGTGGCTCCGGGGCCGCACCGCGGCGCTGCTATCTCGCGCCGCACGCTCGCCGCGAAAGTTCCGCGAGTGACGACAACCTTCACCCTCGCTCTCGTGCAGGTGCTTATCACGCTTGATAAATTTCTAGTGCGGCGTCGGTAGCTGATGGTAGCAACGAAGGGGAGCGCGCATCACAAAGCGCCTAAACTCTCTCAAGGGAAAGGAGGGGGAACTGCTCCCCTCCTTCTCCGCTTTCGGCGCGTCGATGCAGCGCCTGTATCGGCATGCTGTTGGAAGGCACACGCGGCTTCCACTCGACTGCTGAATCACTTGGTAGAGAGGAATACATCGAGGCGTGAAATGCAAGGCACTGTGGAGCCTCACTTCGAACCACCGCTTCAAATAAGTATTTAAAATGTTTGGCATTCACAAGGCTCTTTATTGCCGTGAGAAATGAACAATCTGAACGCAACATCCAGCTAACACTTAGCGAAGTTGAAACTGACGGCAATTACACCAGCAGCTCGCCGAGACGTCGATGGGGTTCAGATATGCACCTATTGGTTGCCGTTCCAGCGTGTGGATGCCCAGCTCTTCCTGCAGTATTCCCACGAGGCGTGCTGTGTGAACAGGGCTACGATCCTGCTGGAAAAGAACGCAGCAGGAAAGAAGGAAGCATTCAATGCGCACAAGGGAGCCCAGGCGAAGCTTACTGATGACACCCCAGACATTGACAGCGCAACTGCCACTTGACAGCACGTCCGTCATGTACTCGGGCAAATATCTATGAAACAGGAGGGTGGAGAGAGACGTAAAGATAAAAGCAAACCAGGTAACACACGATCTCTCTAGGCGAATGAAAGCATTAATATATGTTACATTTTTTGGATAAAGAAGTTTATGATATTTCACAGGTTCAACATAAAGCACCTTATCAATTTTTACAGTGGAGGTATATACATCTACCGTCCAAGGAAATTTTCGTGTCGTCGGCGTCGTCAACAAAAAACGCCAGGCCAAAAACTGAATGCTACTCCGAGTGGGAAAGTACCAAATAGCATAGTAATCTTATATCATACTGATAATAAAGCAGTCGTAATGTAAAAGAAAACTAATAAACACAGAAATGAAAAAAAAAGATTTAAAGATATTGCAAATTAAATAAATAAAGTAATTAATTAAAAAGTAAAAAGAAATAAAAAAGAGATGGAGCCGAGGTTGTCAGTGTCGATCGGTTTCCCTGCCTTCGGGATGAAGTTAACGAGGGACGTCTTCCATTCAATGGGGAGGGGGGTTCCCCCGTCCATATCACATTGATATATTCTAGAAGGCACTGGTACGCCGAATCAATGAGGTCCGCGAAATGTTTGACGATGACCTGGCCCTGGCCCGGACAGTGCCCTCTTCATTTTGACCAAACTGGCCTGCAGATCGTGGAGCTGGAAAGGCTTGTCCAGCTCCGAGTTTTCCCAGCCTGCGTAGGAGTAGGCCGATCTGCGGGCGTCCTGAGTTGCGCACAGGTAGCGATCCCGAAGCGCTTGTGCCAACTGCGTTGCATTTCCTTGGACTGTGTGCATGGCTTTGTGTAGGTGCTTCTGCGTTTCTTTGCGGCTCTGTGTTGGGTTGATGAAAGCTCGGAGGAGCTGCCACTTGTTGCGGCTCGACATTTGCCTCGCCGCCGTGTTACAGCGATCCACCCAGATGGAGTCGACAAGCAGGGCTGCGTACTCTGCTGCCTTCAGGGTGAGGTCTGCAATGTGCTTTTCGAGCTTCTTGTGTTTCTTCCCGGAGGTGGAGGAGGTGGTTGTCCACGTCCGTGGCCACCTCCGTGAGCCGCATCTGCTTCTGGTGGGAGCGAAGGTGCGATATGACTGACCGGGACCAGTTCGTGTAGCCCTGCTTTGCGATGTTCGTGTTGGCGTCGGATGGGAAATTTTGCGAAAGGTGGTCCGATAGGGGATGCATGCTTGTGTGGCGGCACTGGTGGGGCGTTCTAGGGTGCGTGTATAAACGGCGGTGTTGAGTATGCAGTGGTGGCTGCCGAGGGTCTTCTCGGTGTAGATCCAGTCGGCGTGTCTTACGTTGCGAGTGAAGGTGAGGTCCGGGCACGTGGCTCGGGCCACATATTTGTCTGCGTGGGTTGGAAATTCCGGGTCGGTGTGGAGAGTGAGGCCCAGTGTGGACGCCAACTGTGCCAGCATGCGTCTGCTCACTTCTTCCTTACGATAGCCCCATAGCTGGCTAGGGGTGCTGTAGTCGCCCACAATCAGCAGGGGTCGCGACCCGCCTATTTAAGTGCATGGCTAAAGAGGTCCGCGAAGGTCGCTCGCTGCAGTTTCGGGAAGCAGCATATATTAAGTACGTGCAGGGCAGGATCCCATCGGCGTAGGGGAAGGATCCCCAGTACGGCGTACGAGTACGGTATGTTGAGATTTCGGTGGCTGCAGAGTACGACTTGTGTAGGAGGACTGACGACGAGGGGTCTCGCTGGGACGTCCCGTAGTTAGTCAACTTGGCCGCCGCTCCTGGCCGGTGACCTTGCGGTTTTGATCTTCAAGTGAACCAGAGGTCACACCAAGACTAAGTCAATGTATAACTATGGTGTCCTACCACATACTGCCCCAGACACCCCAAGGTCAAGTCAGGGTCAAAGGTCAAATACAAAGCTAAGGAACAATGAGGGTGTGACGTGAACACCTCAGTTGCGCTTTAAGCTACGTGCTAGTAGTCAGATGTGCGCTGCATGCGTTGACACTCACAACAGCAGACACGCGGCACCGAAGCTATAGACCACTGGTGTTCTTTGTGCTCATTGGTGTTAGCTTTGACAACGTTCTCGACGCCGATGATTTTGAGGAAAGGAAAGGCGCATAACTGGCTCCCTGGTTCAGTGCACGCCGCAATCGCACTTCAGGGTACGTGACTTTTGTGAGATAGAGAGATGTGGCCTGCATGCATTAGCGCTGACAACGTTGTGGCAGACATGCGCTACTTCCGCAATAGGCCGCAGCGTTTATTGGGTTACCAACCTCTCGCGATCAACCATTGATTTAACCCAGACCTGGCACGGTGGGCGCGTCGCCTATCCAATGTGCGGAACGCACTCAACGTTACAGAGGCCAAGCCGCGTCTACTTCCCGATATACCACATCTTCCGATCTCTAACCAGGTTGAGCATTAGCTGAACCGCAGCTAATTTTCTTATCAATCGGCGCATTTCTAAACTTGGATATTCAATGTTGTATCTAGGGAGACAGAGAGAAGTAATTTAGTGAAAGGAAAGACGGAGAGGTCGGAAGGCGGTAAGGTGATCCTGGCCTGCTACTCCCCAGTGAAGAAGGGGGAAAGGGAAGGTAAATGGAGAGTGAGGGCGCGAATGGAGTGCGATCAATACAATGAATTGCTTGGAGTGGTTTGGGTTAGAGCAGTCAGTACTTGTGCTAAGAAAAAATTATTTACATGTGTACACATGCCGGGAACATTGACATTCACAAGTGACAAGACGCTTAAAGCGTAAGGCGAGCCAATTAGAGGTACTATATAGCATCTTTGCTTGAAGTATGAAATCGTACAATGAGAGTTAAAAATTCCTGCGCTACAGAAATGACGAATTATACCACCTCCTAGAACACGAACAAGTACAGTAGGTTTGGAGCTCAAAATTGCGGGAATATTTCGTTCTCGGTTGAAAAAGGTGCCAGCAGAAGGTATAGGGCATTTCTCCTGCGCTAGTTGTGCAGGCTTTTAATGAGAAGTAAAAGTTATTGAACATTTAAGTTTCAGATAACCAATCAATCCAGCCATTTGGGATCTCTTTCACACCCCGCCTGACACGCTGCAAGCCGGCGAGCGCCTCCTCCTTCTATTCTCGTTATCTCCACTTTCTCCGCTCTTCGGTTTTCTGACTCCCGCCCATAACTCGGGGCCCCGTCGAGCTGGCTCAGTGGTTACGGCGCTCGACTACTGATCCGGAGTTCCCGGGTTCGAACCCGACCGCGGTGGCTGCGTTTTTATGGAGGAAAACCCCTAAGGCGCCCTTGTGCTGTGCGATGTCAGTGCACGTTAAAGATCACCAGGTGGTCGAAATTATTCCGGAGCCCTCCACTACGGCACCTCTTCCTTCATTCTTCTTTCACTCCCTCCTTTATCCCTTCCCTTGCGGCGCGGTTCAGGTGTCCAACGATATATGAGACAGATACTGCGCCATTTCCTTTCCCCAAAAAGCCAATTATTATTATTATTCATAACTCTGGCGCAAACTACAGACACACTCACTCCCATCACCCCTGATCCTAGCGCACTATCACCCCTCCTTCCCCACTCCTGCCTGCACCTTGTGCCCAGAACCATTCGCCTCTTCCCTCCACATCCTCTCCCTCTGCCCGGAGGACCCTCCCCCGCACGGCCTAGAGGACCTCAAGACCTGGTAGGACTGGGAGACCCTGCTGCGCTCGGAGGACCCGGCCGTGCAGACAATCGCCACCGGCCGGGCTGCCAGTGTTATGGACCTTAGGGACAAACACTTGAGTGCAGTGGGGTCGTGCGGAGACCCAGGGGCGTGCCCCGACTTCCTCTCCAACAATAAAGTTTTTTTTTCTCTCTCTCTCTCCATAGCGCCCTCTGCGGGATTGGGGATTGGTTTTTGGAGAGAGAGAGAGAGACTTTATTTGGGTGCTTTCAAGGGAGTGGAGTCTCGAGGCCTCCGTCGTCTTCACTGCGCGGGCGACTTGAGGCCTCTTCTTAAGCAAGGATGGGCCCCTGTTCCAGGGCTGCACTGAGCCTAGCTACCTCACTTGCGTGCTGCACTAAAGCCCTTTGGGCCGTGAGCTCGCAGCTGGTGAGCCGACTCTCCCATTGCTCCGCACTCGGGTTATTGTGTTGGTGGAATGTTTGGTTGCGTTTACATTCCCATGTGATGTGGTAGAGTGTGCGTGTGGCCCCGCAGCAGGGGCAGGTATCTCTGTACTGCGTCGGGTACATTTTGTTTACGATGTATAAATTTGGGAAGGAGTTTGTTTGCAGTCTGCGCCAAAACGTTGCTTCCTCTTTCGTCAGGGCTTTATGCTGTGGGGGGTATTTAGCTCTCGTCCCCCTGTGTAGGTTTAGGATGTCTGTATATCCTCCCTCACACGCGTGTGGGCAATAAATACTCCGGGACATGCGACTGCCCGGCTCGGAACGTGGTTTCTCGAGCTAGGCTGTCTACCCTTTCGTTGCCATCTATGCCTGCATGGGCCGGAATCCAGATTAACTTGTGTGTAATGTCTCTCCTGGCGAGCTTGACCCCGCCGAGGATTTTTAGGGCGGTTCTGCTTATCCTGCCCCTTGTGTGATTCCTGCACGCCTCCTTTCAGCCTGTTAGGATGTTTAGAGGCCTGCCTGTTCTGTAACCTTCTGCTGCCGCCAGCGCCACGGAAATTTCCTCGGCCTCTGCGGTACTGGCGATTTTCGCCGTCGCGCATGTGATTAGGTTTCCTGTGCAATCTACCACCACCGCTGTGGCCGCGCGGTCCTCTCCTCGCGGGTATGTGGCGGCATCCGTGCATACCGTATTGCTAAGTCGCGCTAGTGTGTTTTCCACATGTTCAGCCCGCGCCTGTCTCCTGCGCTCGTGGAGGTTAGGGTCCATGTTCTTGGGTAGCGGCCTAACGTTTATTGTTTTTCTTAGGTTGTCGGGTAGGTCTGCGTATCTGTCTGCGTATCCGCTCGTATCCCTTCCCAACCTAGTCAGGAGCGCTCTCCCTGCATCAGTGCTTCTCAGTCTGATCTTCTGCGTTTCGAGCAAGGCTTCCGCCAGTTCGCTGAAGGTGTTGCTGATGTCCAGTCGGAGCAACTTCTCGTTCGACGTGTTTTTTGGCAGCCGCCGCGGTGGCTGAGTGGTTATGGCGCTCGGCCGCCGGCCCGAAAGACGCGGGTTCGATCCCGGCCGCGGCGGTCGAATTTCGATGGAGGCGAAATTCAAGAGGCCCGTGTGCTGTGCGATGTTAGTGCACGTAAAAGAACCCCAGGTGGTCGGAATTTCCGGAGCCCTTCACTACGGCGTCCCTCATAGCCTTAGTCGCTTTGGGATGTTAAATCCCCCATAAACCGTGTTTTTTGGCAGGTGAAGGGCCGTCTTGTAGGCTTTCCTGAGTATCGTATCCGCCTGTTCCCTCCCTCCCTTGGTCATCGGGTGGTATGGTAGTGAGTAGATGACTCGGCTGACGACCAGGCTGCCGACGAGTTTGAGTGTATCTTCTTCTTTCATGCCGTATCTTTTTTGGGAAACTCTGTTGATCAACCGGCCCACTTGCTCCGTCGCTTTGCTCAGCAGGCTGATGGTGTGGCTGCACTTCCTGCTGCCTTGTAGCCACATGCCCAGGATTCTGATCATGTTCTTTTCGGGAATGTTTTGACCATCGAGTTTAACCTCCAGTGTTGCTTGGGTGGGGTGTCTTCCGAATCTCAGGAGTTCGGATTTCTCCATAGAACAAATTAGCCCCCTTTCTCTGGTGTATTTTTCGACGCAGCTCGCCGCCTCTTGGAGCCTCTCTTGCTTGAACATACCCTTAAAAGGCTCAAGGCCTCCACGCAATCCATGTTGCACCTTCTACGCCGAGTGTCCTCCCTCAACAAGGGTTTAGACGAAGCGGACAACATGAAAGTAGTGCACGCATTCACGCTTAGCCGCATTCTATACGCAACCCCATATCTCAAATTGAACCTCACGGAAACCGTACGCGTGAACGCAGTGATCCGACTTGCGACTAAAGCAGCCCTAAACCTACCTCGTAGCACTAGCACAGCCAAACTTCTTGCACTAGGCATGCATAACACCATTCAGGAACTAGTTGACACGCACCTTCAGACACAGTACCTTAGACTTGCCACGAGCGCTACTGGCCGCCATATACTCTCCCGCCTTCGCATCAACATACCCGCTAACCAGTCAACCCTTATAGCCATCCCTCGACACATCCATACACCTCTCGTTGTGAAACCCCTTTCTCGAAACGTCCATCCCCAATATCACATCCCTCGCCGCGTAGCTGGCGCTAATGCCATCCATAAGTATTATGGGCAAGCCAACGATGCCGTTTGGGTAGACGCCGCATGTACAGCGCATGAAGCGGTAGCAGTTGCCTACAGTCCAACCCTACCTCACCCCCTAACTCACCATCTTCCCTCGGGCTCTACGCCTCAGGAGGCTGAGGAGACCGCCATCGCCCTAGCCCTTGCACATTCGGACGCCCCAGTACATCTTCAGCGACCCCAAAATGGCTCTGTCCAACTTTGCCAGGGCAGGATGCACGCCCCTGCCTGGAAATTGTTGAACAGCCCTACCCAAAATTTACCGCGCAGGGTAGAGCTTCAGTGGGTGCCGGCTCACTCTGGGAACCCTGGAAACGAGGCTGCCGATAAATTGGCCCGAGGTCTGATTTGCCGGGCTCAGGACAGTCTCGATCCAGGATTCTCGAGGGAGCGGGCGCACACCTTTGCGGAGCTCACGCAAATACTCCGTTTGGACCGTCGGACTTACCTCCCCCCACCCCTCTCTTACGCACTCCCAACAGATCCTCTTCAGACGCCTCCAGACCCGCTCTCTGTCATCCCCTCAGCTTTTATCCCACTATTGCGGTACATCCCCTGCATGCTCCCTATGCGGTGACCCCCATGCCACACTCTGCCATATCCTTTTCGGCTGCCCTGCTGACCCTCCCCCGCGGGGACACCACGCCATCTCGAGCTGGGAGGACTGGGAGGTCGTGCTCACGTCTGCAGACCCGACATCGCAGCTTGCTGCGGTGACTCGGGCTGCCGACGTCATGTCCCGGAATGACCTACTTGATGCAGTGCGGGACCGCGCAGTGGCCCAGGGACCCAGCTGGGCCTAAAACTGACTTGCTCAATAAATTTTTTCTGTCTGTCTCTCGCGTTTCTCTTAGCGATCCTCGGGTGACCCATACCGTGACATCGTCGGCGTACATCGCGTGTTGGATGCCCTGGATCTCACCGAGTCTTTTTGCCAGGCCGATCATCGCCACGTTAAACAGTAGGGGGATATTACGAAGCCTTGGGGTGTGCCTTTGCACGGGGTGGTGAATGTGTCACTTCTCAGCTCCCCCAGCCCTACCGTAGCCGTTCTATTGGTTAGGAAGTCCTTGACGTAGTCGTGTACTTTCCTTCCACAGTTGGTGTTGTTGAGGCCTTCCATTATGGCCGCGTGGCTGACGTTGTCGAAGGCGCCTTTGATGTTGAGCGCCATCACAACGTTTTCGCCCGCCTTAGGCATTGTGTCGAGTACCTCTTCTCTTAATTGTAGGAGGACGTCCTGCGTCGACAGGTTCGCCCTGAAGCCATACATGCTGTCGGGGTACCATCTTCCGTTCTCCAGGTGTTGCTGGATTTTTTTGGTGACCACTCTCTCGTACAGTATTCCCAAGCACGATATGAGCGAAATTGGCCTGAGGTTCTCGATATGTAGTTTCTTGCCCGGCTTGGGTATCATGACCACAACGGCGTCTTTCTATTGCGCCGGGACCCCGTACAGTATCTGTTACGGGTTCAATTGGAACGGTTGAAAATTGAAAATTGGTTTTTGGGGAAAGGAAATGGCGCAGTATATGGAAAGCGCGGGCAAAAGCACTCCACAAGAAATATTCTCAGCTCCAGGAGACAGTCGATGTCGCGGAGTGTCCTGACCAGGAGTAGTATAGTAGTGGAAAACATTTATTCCAAAAAGGTAGGATAGAGAGGCGAAAATACAGATTTTGGGTGGAGTCCTTATTTCAGGACCCCAATGTCCACCGCAGTTGCTCTTGCTTGGGATATCAGCTTTCGCTGCGTCGCCAAGTCAGAGATCAGCAGGGCAGACTCCCACTGTTCCTCGGAGTGATGTTTGTCTAGTTCGGGGGGCTTGGGACCGGAGCAGCCCCATGTTACTTGATATGTTGTTGGAATTCCGCCACACCACGGGCAGATGCTGTCTGTCATATCTGTCGGTGAAGATGATGTGGTACTTGTGTAGGTTAGGAAAGGTGTTCGTCTGTAGTTGTCGCCATTCCCTCGCCTCTGCCGCCGTTAGCTTACGGTGTGGTGGGGGATAGACTTGTGTTTCTGTTCGGAGAAGGAGGAGGCGCTCGCCGTACGTAGAGGGGAGAGGGGCGAGGTCGGGGAGGTTAGTAGCTCGGTTAGTATATCCTCGAGCTAGACTGTCCGCGGCCTCGTTTCCCTCGAGCCCCTCGTGCCCAGGAGTTCAAGTGATTTGGTGCTTGCATGTGGTGGTGGTAGTGGTCTTATTAAAAGTAGTAGTAAAAAGGAAGGAAAAGATTTTTGCTAGCCCCGGCATCTGCCATCGATACTGAAGCACCTGAGCTGGGGCAGCGGAAATAAAGGACAGCAGGCAGAATGGAGAAATGAAATGAAAAAAGTGAGGGGACACGAAGAGAGGATAGGGGGAGAAGTAATATGTACAAACTATTTACACAATAAGAAATGTGTCCAGGTTGTGCGCGTGATTAGTTCATTTTAGAGGAATTAAATCACACACGCGCACAGCACTGTGTTGGTTACAACTGGAGTGGGGCGTCCAGTTATTAATCGTTCAAGGTAGAACTCGCGGAGCGTTCGGTCACTGCGTGTAACTACCTGACGGAGAACAGACGGGACGGGACGTCAAGCCCGTGTGTTCGAGGAATGCACAGATGCTCAACAAGGTTCGCTCACGAGTGCGTGCACTGCCCTGCGGCCACAATAGCGTCTTGATGGAGTCTGGTAGTATGCCCTGCGCCCTGCGCCCTATAGGCCGCGAGCATATCGCGACGAGAATCGGCGAACGCGGCACAATGAAGGAGCAGGTGTTCTAGGGTTTCCAGTGCACCGCATCCGTCACACACATCACTCGTCGCGATTCCGTGACGCACCCGTCGGTCCCCGGGCCACACGCAGCCAATGCGCGCGCGGAGGATCATTGCACGTTGTGACCGTGTAAGTGCGCGACAGCCGGTGACACTGTCGATGCGCTCACCTCCCGCGATGCGTGGGTCGGGGTGCTGCTTTCGGAGATGGTCGTGGATGGCCGCACGCACGTCCTCCAGCGCAAGGGGCAGATCGCTGGAAGGTAGTTGGTGTGCAGCGGTCGCGAGGTCGTTAGCTTCTTCGTTGCCGGCGATGCCGCAGTGACCGGGCACCCACTGTGCACGCACGGCACAACCTCTCTGCGCGAGGCGCTCGATGCGCGAGCGAATTTCCCGCACTACTGGGGTACCGCGGCCGTTAGATTGCAGGCGGCTCAGGGCGGCGCGGGAATCGCACAGCAGAGCACTCCTGGGCGGCGGAGGGCCGAGGGTGAGCAGCAGGTCCAGCCCGAGCCAGATCCCCATCAACTCCGCCGTGGTGGAGGAGCCCAGGAAGGCTGCGTGTTGCTGGCTGTGCAGTCGCAGGGCGGGGATGGTGGCCGCCGCAGCAAGGGAGCAACTGTCGCGTGCCACTGAGCCGTCGATGTACACGAGAAGATGGTCCTGGAGGTCCTCGTGTATGACGGCTCTGGCCAGCTGCTGCACAGCACAGAGGGGTGTGCTCCGCTTTCCGACGATCTCTCGCTGTACCTCCGAGGCAGCAGGCCAGGGCGCACAGGAGCCGTAGGGGGATGGGCCTTGTGTCAATTGCTCATACTCGAGCAGCGCCGCGCCCATTCGTGAGCGCGGGTGCGAGCGCATACGCTGCAGCAGCGAGCCGCCGTCCGGTGCGCGGTGAAGCCGGTCGAGGTGACTTAATGCCCTGCGCGCTGCTTGGAGCTCAAGTGGCCACGCTCCTGCCTCGGCCAACGTTGCGGCGCACTGCGAGTTTTTGGGCAGGCCTAGGCATACGCGCAGGGACTTGCGGTGCTGAAGCTCGAGTTTCTTCCAGCACGGCTTGCGCACCGTGACGAGCGGCAGCGCATAGAGCACCGCCCCCAAAGCTGCGGCATTGTATAGACACAGCGCGGCTTGCTGGGAGATGCCCTGGCCTCGACCGGTGAGGTTGTGCACGGCGGCGGTGATCCTCTTCATCTGCAGACAGGCCTTGGTCGCCGCGGGGCGGAAGGAAAGGCGCCAGTCGATGTCCAGGCCAAGCTACCGCACCGATTTACGCCAAGAAATCGTAGTCCCGTCCAGTGACAGTGGCGCAAGGTGCGCGCGCGAGCGCGAAACGCAGGCCATGGCCACCGATTTGTCTGCGCTCAGCGACAGACCAAGGCCGCGCAAGCCGGCATCGATTGCGGTCAGGTCTCCCTGAAGGCACCCCCGTACGCGGAACGCCTCGCCCGGTGGTCCCCGGCACCACAGGGCTATGTCGTCTGCATATATGGACATGTACACATGGTGTCGGCCGCTCGTGGGAAGGGAGGCCGGCACCACCGACATGGCCACATTAAACAGAAATGGTGATAGGACAGAGCCCTGCGGCACGCCCATGTCGACCGGGCGAGGCTTGGAGAGCTTACCCCCTACTCGTACGCGCATGGTGCGCCCGCTGAGGAAGCCATGAACGTATCGCAAAAGGCGCCCGCTCACACCAGCCCCCTCAAGCACCGCGAGAATTGGTGCGCGGTGAACGTTGTCAAAAGCGCCCGAGACGTCCAGTAGTAGCAGCAGCGCAACCTGGCCTGCCGCCTTGGCATGCTCCAGCGCTGTAACAACGTCCGATATAGAATCAGCCGTGCACCGCATCCCACGGAAACCCGCTTGCATGTGGAATGGGAGCGACGGAGTGTGGAAGTCTGCCAGGGAGGAAGAGGCGACACGCTGACTGGGAGTCGGAAATAATTTTTTAACTCATTTCCCGTAGCATCGCTGTGCTGGATTGCGAGGGCAAATGCAGCAGTTTCTGCTACTTTGGGAGAGCAGTTTCGTAGGGAGGCGCTGGTGATTTCCTTGAAATTGGTGTCCAGGACGACCGACCAGGAAGCGGCTTTCGCGATAGGGATAGTCGGCAACTCGGGCAACCCCCTTGCAGCGGCCACTGCTAAGGTGAAGCACGCGGAGGAGGCGGCTATCGCCCTGGCCATCTCCTCAACGGAGGCTGAATATATTCTCAGCGATTCCAAGACAGCTGTGCGAAATTTTGCGAAAGGCAGAGTACACGCTGCCACCACGTATTCTTGAGAGACAGTCCCATCTAGCACCTAGGCGCCAGATTCAAATTATCTGGGTGCCTGCGCACGCGTCCCACCCGGGGAACGAAGCAGCCCACGATTTTGCCCGAGTATTCGTCTACCGAGCGGTGGCCTGCCCAAACCTGAGGTCGGCCAGGGAGCGCATGGTCACGTATCACGACATAACTATGCACTATCGTAATAATAGACCTAAATACCCACCCCCGATAGGCATTTCACCAAACCTCAGCAGGTGGCCTGGAGACATTCCAGACAAACACTTTCCCCAACGCCTATGAAAACTCCATTATGTAGGCGAGAATATTCTCGCCCCAGTGTAAGCTATGTGGTCAAGATAGGGCCGACTTAGCTCATATACTACATCAATGTCCACGGGACACACCTCCGCTGAACCTGCAGCTCTCGAAACGCGAAGAGTGGGAGGTTGCGGTGCTGAGCTCCGACCCGAAGACCCAACTCCGGACCGTGAGCCGATCTTTGGAAGTCGCCGAGGGCCAAGGGCTCCTGACCACATCACGCGACCAGCAGTGAAGAAGGGAAACAAAAGTGCTGTGGAGATCCCACTCTATCAACGAAAGAGAGAGAGAAACAACTTTATTGATTCGAGCTTGACGTCTGCTTAGACGCCGTCGATGGGAGTGGTTCCCTCTTCACGGGGCCCATATGCTTCCCTAGCCGCCTGGCCCCTGGAGATCAGGACGAGCTGGTCTTCCACGGCGGGGCTGGTTAGCAAGGTCTCCCATCGCTCGGTAAGGGAGGGTGAGGGATGGGGTAGTGGGGCAGGTGTGGTCGTGTAGGTATATTTAGAACGGATTTCGCGAGCGTGTAGCGGAGCTGCCATGAACGAGCCTCAGACACTTAGCAAACATCCTTGCGTTTCGCTGAATTCGAGTGTTAGCCAAGTTAATCCACTAACAATATTTGCACATCATTTCTTTGCTGATGTGGCATGTTAAAATTGCCTGCGCTGCTGGTGAAAAGTGATAACCACAGCTCTGAGCCAATATACGGAAAGAAAGAAGGTATTTTCTACTTATTTATAGACGATGTATCCTTCCCGTTACTTTCAGTCTAAGAGAGGTATTTCTCAAGATACAGTGCATGCCTTTTTTTTAATTGGTTTTTAGGCAAAGGAAATGGCGCAGTATCTGTCTCATATATCGTTGGACACCTGAACCGCGCCGTAAGGGAAGGGATAAGGGAGGCAGTGAAAGAAGAAAGGAAGAAAGGGGTGCCGTAGTGGATGGCTCCGGAATAATTTCGACTACCTGGGGATCTTTAACATGCACTGACATCGCACAGCACACGGGCGCCTTAGCGTTTTTACTCCATAAAAACGCAGCCGCCGCTGTCGGTTTCGAACCCGGGAACTCCGGATGAGTAGTCGAGCGCCCTAACCACTGAGCCACCGCGGCGGGTAACAGTGCATGCCTATGTTACAGCATTCCGTACAACACAAATAATGTGTGTCGACGCACCAGAGATACTAAGTTTCTCTGAAACGGCGCAGCTGGTATTTTCAGCATATTATTCCGTGCAGCATTTAAGCATTATATGTGCAGTAATTCCGTCCATACAGTTCAAGCAATGGAGAAGGATCATTCTGTGCTCAGTGAGGGGGCACAATTTAATGAATGCACGATGTACCTTACAATGTTCCACAACTGAAAAAAATGTTTAGTATTTATCTAAACACGTGAAAGCAAAACACTGTCACGCGATGGCCTTCACCGTCTGTGCACACCAAAAGAATTCAGTTACATACAGTTGCATTATCATTTCCCACGATCTGCCATTCCACTGCGGCCCATCAGGATGCCTCCTTCGTAAACAGCAGTGTCTAAACAATAGTTCATTACCCACGGCATTTGAGGCGCCGCGGTGGCTGAGTGGTTAGGGCCCTCGGCTACTGAGCCGAAGTACCCGGGCTCGTACCCCACCGCGCATGCCGCATTGCAATGAAGGCGACACGCGAAAGGTGCGTGCGCACTGTGCGATGTCAGTGCATCTTAAAGATCCCTAGGTGGTCGAGATTATTGCGGAGCCCGCCACTATTTTCCTTCTTTCAATTTCTCCTTTCCCTCACTCAAGAGAAGCAACTTGTAAGAGATCCGTAGGAGGCGATTCTTTCTTGCAGTCCCATAGGATGTAATCATAAATGGCTCGAGTATCACAGTGCTGACACTGGTGGTTGTACTGGCTAGGGTGCATATATGTGCGGCAATGTCAATAGGAACCGAGAGAGAGAGAGAGAGAGAGAGAGAGAGAGAGAGATTTGTTTTGTTTTGAGGAAAGGAAATGACTCAGTAGGCATCTTACATTTCTCGGCGGACACCTGAACTGCATCAAAAGTGAAGGGGTAAAAGACGGAGTGAAAGAAGAAAGGAAGAAAGAGGTGCCGTAGTGGAGGTTTTCGGAATAAGTTCGACCACGGGGAGTTCTTTAACGTGCACTGATATCGCACAGCACACGGGTGCCTTTTGCGGCTCGCCTCCATCGAAATCCGGTCGCCGCGGTCTGGTTCGAGTCCGGGTACTCCAGTTCAGTAAACGAGCGACTATTGCGAGAGAGAGAGAGAGAGAGAGAGAGATCTTTTCTGCTTTCGCACAATTTTTGCAGTTAGATCTTGCTCTTATAACGGACGCTAGCGCCAATTCCAGCTGAGTTCAGAGCTTGCGTGTGTACTCGCAGATGGCAAGGAAATCCCCACCGTGACAAGAAAATAGAGTGACGTAATAAAGCGGCCGCAGGACCCCCACTTCAAAGTATCGTATACATGCCATTCGTCTATATATACGCCTAACTGGCCGACCTCAATGAGTCAGTTCTCTCCACTACATTAGTATAAAAATAATGACGCAGCTGTTTGATGTAAATTTCCGGGCGGCGTTCTCGATTTATCGTTGCACGTATATTACTTGTGCTAGTTAATTTGGAGGCTAGCTTGCGACAGGGATTCTAACCGACGACATATACACCTTCAACTGTATGCCTTCCGATACTCTTTACCTCTTTGCTGAAGGCACGGTTTAGTTGTCCACCGCGATGCGAGGCGGATACGTTGCCATTTCCTTTCCTCAAAAACCAATATTAACATCAAAATTTTGACGCAACCGTTCGTTGTACTCCTTCGCGGGTGTGTCATACGATTTCTTGTTGCATGTAGCATGTCTCTTAGTCAGGTTAGGGGCTAGCTCACGACAGGGACTCGAACCGCCGACATATGACCCTTCAATTGTATGCCTTTCCCCGACTTTAAAAACTGTGCCGCAGCCCTGCCTCCTGCAGGGTTCCGGTTGGTGTCATACGTGTTCTCGTTGCTCATAGCATACATCTGGCATTCAAGTTTAATGGTAGCTCGCGACAGGTATTCGAAGCGAGCGTTTCACTCGGTTTCACGGCCCCACTCCACTCAAGCGTATATTCCTGCGGTCCATAACGCCGGCAGCCCGGTCGGTAGCGAGGTCCTCGGCACGACCAGGCCCTCGGAGCGCTGCAGCGTCGCCCAGTCCTCACAGGTCTTGAGGTGCTCTAGGCCCCGCGAGGTGGTGGTGGTGGTGGTGAAATCTTAATGTTCGAAAAGACGGTTTGGGAGTCAGAAGACTCCCCTCCGCGGTGGCTCAGTGGTTAGGGCGCTCGACTACTGATCCGGAGTTCCCGGGTTCGAACCCGACCGCGGCGGCTGCGTTTTTATGGAGGAAAAGCGCTAAGGCGCCCGTGTGCTGTGCGATGTCAGTGCACGTTAAAGATCCCCAGGTGGTCGAAATTATTCCGGAGCCATCCACTACGGCACCTCTTTCTTCCTTTCTTCTTCCACTCCCTCCGTTATCCCTTCCCTTACGGCGCGGTTCAGCTGTCCAATGATATATGAGACAGATACTGCGCCATTTCCTTTTCCCAAAAACCAATTATTATTATTAGTCAGAAGACTCCCCGCCACGGTGGCTCAGTGGTTAGAGCGCTCGGCTACTGATCCGGAGTTCCCGGGTTCGAACCCGAACGCGGCGGCTGCGTTTTTATGGAGGCAAAACGCGAAGGCGCGCATTGTGCTTTGCGATGTCAGTACACGTTAAAGATACCTACGTGGTCGAAATTATACCGGAGCATTCCACTACGGCACCTCTTTCTTCCTTTCTTCTTCCACTCCCTCCGTTATCCCTTCCCTTACGGCGCGGTTCAGATGTCCGCCGATATATGAGACTGATACTGCGCCATTTCCTCCCCCCCCCCGCTCAAGAAACAATTATTACTGATTTGGAAATGGCGCATAATTATCTCACATCTCGGTGGACAGCCGAATCGCGTATTCAGGGAAAGGAGCAAGGTGGGAATGAAAGAAGAGTAAGAAGTGCCGTAGTGGAGGGCTCCGCAATAATTTCTGTCATTTGGGGATCATAAATGTGCACTGACATCTCACAGCACACCAGCGCCTTTGCGTTTCTTCTCCATAGAAACGCGGCCGCCGCGGTTGGGTTCGAACCCGTGTACTCCGGCTGTGTAGCCGAGCTCTTTATCCACTGAGCCAGCTGGGCGGGCGCTGCATGCTTGTTGTCGTCAGGAAGATAATGGCGCGTACCCACTGCGGGGCCTGCCTTTGAGGGAAAGGGAACTGAAGAAGAAATTGACAGAGGTGCGCGTGCCAGTCTTCGTCGACACAACGCGCGAGGGGACGTACTGCGCATGCCGGTCAGTCTCTCGTAGCATCTCTGTTCGTGCTGTTCGGTTTTCGGCTTTGTGCCCTCAAGTCACCGGTGCTTTCTTAAAAAGAAAAATAAGCGGTCTCCCTCGACGACTTGGAGCCACTTCAGACCCGGCTTCTCGTGTCGCATATCTCGTCAGAGCACCGGCAAGTTACCGAGCACGACTGCAGGCGCTGCTATAGTGAGAGCAAGTGGTGTAGTGCATTCGGCGTGCTGCGACTTCTGACTGCTTCGTGCGTGCCTTTCGGCGTTTGAGTGCGGCGTTCACAGCGGGTGTTCCTGATCTTGGCCAAGCCTAACGGCGTTTGTGCGCCGGCCAAGGCGCCTGGAATCGACGGCAACTTCGTAAAATCTGCGTTCAACCGCTACGCCTAGGTCCAGCCACTCATTATAGCCGGGAAGACGCTGTCGTCAAGGTGAGCGTTTTCCTTTTTAAACGCAAATGCAGACGCGTTGTGAGGTGCCGAGTCCAGCTTTCTTGGACAGAACTTATAATTATGAGGCAATTAGAATAGTGTAAGATAACGTTATGTAAATATTGACGGATATGATCTGCACTCAAGGTAAAAGTATTTTATTCAGGTATGTACAGACAAGTAGGAGGCAGACATGAAGGCAAGTTTACATCTCACATGGTGTCGGCCCCTTTCCCCCTCCCTCTCCCGACACACCTCATTGGACATAATTGGTTGGTTGGTTTTTGGGAGGAAATGACGCAGTATCTGTCTCATATATCCTTGGACACCTGAACCGCGTCGTAAGGGAAGGGATAAAGGAGGGAGTGAAAGAAGAAGAAATAAAGAGGTGCAGTAGCGGAGGGCTCCGGAATAATTGCGACAATCTGGGGATCTTTAACGTGCACTGACATCGCACAGTACACGGGCGCCTTAGCGTTTTGGCTTCATTAAGATGCAGCCGCCGCGGTTGGGTTGGAATCCGGGAATTCCGGATCAGTAGCAAAGCGCCTTAACCACTGAGCCACCAGTTAACGTGTTTAGGCAATTTTTGTAGCAGTAATCATCGCCATAATGCAAGACATCAAGGCAAAATAGATTAACATCATGCCTGGGCAAGCTTTTGGAGCATGTCACACTCGCCAGACTCACCCAACACATGACGGAGCAAGACCTCTACCCGCACAGCATGGTGGGTTTCCGTCCCCAGCTGTCGGCACAGGACGCCATGCTCCAGCTCACACAGGATATTTTTGACCTCCTCATACCAGGCCGCACAAAAGCTGTCCTCGCCTTGGATCTCTCCAAGGCCTTTGATCGCTTAGACCATCAAGCGATCATGGCGGCGCTCTCCCCCTTGAACATAGGTGAGCGCATGTACACCTATATTCAAGCATTCCATACGAACTGCATGGCCGAAGTTCACTTCGGTCCCCACACACCCCGCCCATACACCCTTAGTGGGGTTAATTGGCACCCCCAGGAATGTCCCCTCCCCTTTTTTCTTCAATGTCGCACTCATCCCCCTTGCCCGCAAACTAAAAACTATCCCCCACCTTCCGCATACACTCTATGCTGATGATATCACTATGGACCACCCATGGCAGTGATGGAGGTATAGAGAATACTCTGCAGTCGGCAGCTACCCTCACCCAAACACATGCGCGGAGTATCGGACTCTCATGCTCTCCGGAGAAGTCAGTGCTCATCATACTCCATTGCACAACCCGAAACTGCCCCACGGCCCCCATAACCGTGACACTGCAAAACCGGTACATCCCTGAGGTACACACTCTCCAGGTGCTGGGCCTCCACATCCAGAACAAAGGGAAAAACTCACTATCCAGAAACCCAAGCATACGGCGGTGTCGATATCCCACCTAACCCGCCGAGTTCCTGGACACAACCGGGACATGAAGGAGCCCGACCTATGTCGTCTAATTCATGCCTTCGTCCTCAACCGCTTTCTCTTCACGCTCCCCTACCTGAACCCCCAGGGCACAGATATCTAAATCCTGCATGCCATGATCCGAACAGCATTTATGACGGCACTACAACTACCCCTAGATACCTCAACCGAAACACACTTCCAGCTAGGCCTACACAACACGATAGGTGAGCTTATCTAGGCCCACCGACAGACACAATACATGCGGCTCGCGAGAACCACCACCGGAAGACACATTCTGCACACCCTCTGTATCCGGGTGCCAGCCACGGATCCCACACAGCTCCAGGTCCCCCACCCCATTCACCGTGAACTACTTATTAAACCTCTCCCGAAAAACATGCAACCCACCAACCCTGCCGCAGAGCTCGCGTACGGGCGCTCCACAAACGCTAAGTCATGGAGCCGGATGCCGTGTGGGTGGATGCCGCATACACAGGCGAGGACGCGGTTGTTTCCATCACGAACCCCTCCCTACAACTGATTGCCACCCTTTACATATCCCCCACTGCCCCTTCGGAGAAGGCTGAAGAGGCCGCTATTGCTTACTGAACTCCCTCGCCACACACCCGCTCCGCCACATGGGGCTCATATGGGTGCCTGCCCACTCCGGGAATCCCGGAAACGAGGCTGCCAACGCTTTTTAGCCCGAGGTTCTCGCAACCGGGCACCGGCGGCCTCCGATCTGGAGTTCTCACGGGAGCGCATGCATTCATTGAGGGAACTGACGCAGGTCTGCAAAGCCGAGCGTCGGCTGCACCTCTCACCCCATCCCTCCTCGACAATTATCACCAGACTCTTTGGAGGCGGCTTCAAACACGCACCTTCCCCTCCCCTTATATACGCTCGCGCTATCGCCAAGTCCCCACAAACCCCTCCTTTACCCTCTGCCACCCTTCATAGCCACTGTCGATCATATCCTTAACGTCTGCCCGGCGGATCTTCCCCCGCGGGAACTGGAGCACCTGACCACTTGGAAGGCATGGGAGACCCTACTGCGGTCCGAGGCCCCGGCCAAGCAAGCCATCGCCACAGGCCGGGCTGCCAGCGTCATGAGCCTCCGGGACATGAACGTTTGAGTGCAGTGGGGCCGTGCGAGGGCCCAAGGACCTGCACGTCATAAACTTCCTTGTGTTTAATAAAGTTTCCACCACCACCACCATAACCGATAGATATCCTGCATAAACACTATCGTTGGCCCCGCATAAGCAAAGGATGGCTGGCAACAGTGTTTTGCTTGCTCTTTCAAAAACTCCAGAGCAGATGTCACATTTGGAGCAAGCACTTCGACAATTTTTTCTCAAGCAATTTTTCAATATCGTTTGGAAAAACATGTTTTCTGGTTAGGTTCCTCACAGGTTTAAAAATGCACTGTTTCTGTATGTCATAGTTTCTTCAATTGAGATGATGATACTTCTCCCTGCTTCCTTTGGTCACGTGCAAGCAACTGCCAGGGGATATTTTCAAAACGTTGCAATAATCAAAGCTTAAAAACAGTAGCCGATCAGGATTACATGGATGCTGTATCCTCTGCGTGAGGAATCCACCGCAGAGGTCCTTCATGGCACTTATGTTAGCTTTGTGGTTGTCGTTTACAAGGCGCACCACCCAGAAGCCTACCTCTTCGATTTTGTGAGAACATATTGCATCAGTTTATAGAGATGTGCACCATTTCAGTCCTTTAGTCAAAAAGTGTGATGCTGGAATTCTGTATGAAGTAGACAGAGCGGTAATTACAAAACAAAGCAAAGAATTTGTCTGTACAAGGTTGCCGTCAAGACCGGTGGCCACACCCATGTCCACATGGCCAGTTATACTATGGCTTTGGTTTGATTCGTCTCTCATCGACGATGAGAGAACACATTCTTGACTGTGGTGATTCAAGTTTGTCGGACTTAGGTCTTAGCCGAGCTTGCACCAAAGCACTAGACCTCATCTTTTCATAAGTACTTCCAATGAAGTTTTGTAGCGTGTTCCCGCTTGGAAGCTTGAACAATCTTTCCTTTTGGATATGCTCATAGCCCCGCCGCGGTGGCTCAGTGGTTAAGGCGCTCGACTACTGATCCGGAGTTCCCGGGTTCGAACCCGACCGCGGCGGCTGCGTTTTTATGGAGGAAAAACGCCAAGGCGCCCGTGTGCTGTGCGATGTCAGTGCACGTTAAAGATCCCCAGGTGGTCGAAATTATTCCGGAGCCCTCCACTACGGCACCTCTCTCTTCCTTTCTTCTTTCACTCCCTCCTTTATCCCTTCCCTTACGGCGCGGTTCAGGTGTCCAACGATATATGAGACAGATACTGCGCCATTTCCTTTCCCCCTAAAACCAATTATTATTATTATTAATGCTCATAGGCTTTTGTGGAAAGGAGCTTATAGGCACAATGTTGTGTCACACTACGTCTTCCGACTATGTTGCCATTTTTCGTTTGAAATTGACAACTTGGTTTAGGAGGAATACTGCAGCAATGTTTTTTTTCTTCAGCTTGTTCCCGGATATATATCATGTCACCAAGATTACAGTCTTCTTTAAGGCTTTCCAGCTCCATTTCATATTGACGTACTGCGGTACGAAGCCTCTCTATTTGTTTCTTTAAGTCTCTCCTTCCTCATCCAATTCATTCTCTTTACTGTCATAAGGTTGGAAGACCTGATGTCAACTGGCGTTGTTTTGTCGGCGCGAACCAGAAATACTTCATCTTGGTTTGTACAAATGCCTCTTGAATGCTGTTGTGTCACTTCAAAATAGCTGCCGCTTGCAGTAGGAGAGGGTTCAGCGACCTTACTCTCAACATCAAACACTGGCCCTGCAACGCTCGTGGTTTCGTCGCGCTTACGTTTTTTCGCAGACTCATCTTGCCGGTGGTGGGTTTCCAAACCTGATCTTTTTCTTATGCTTCTTACACTGTTCCCCTCCAAAGTTTGGGGTTTTAAGTATGAAAAATAGTCTGTGAATACTGATGCCACATCTCCTTTCTTCATACAGCGCATTTTACCTTCTGCGAAGCCCGAGTCTTTCAAATGTTTGCCGCGTTTGCCGCCTACCCTTGAATAGTCTGAGGTGCTCTTCGGGACCCAGTCGTCTCTTCGTATTGCTATCAACCACTGGCCACGAAGGGAAGCTTGGGCGGGGATCTCATGGAAGGAAATGCCCGGCTCCTTCCTTTTGCTTTCTGACCGGCACTGGGGCACACAGCAGTATGCCATTGGGATCCGTAAAGACAGCAGTTTTGGACTCATCAGTTCCTTTCATTAATGCAGCGCTTAGTTTTAAAAAAAGCAACTTTTTCAAATCTGAGAAACATAGGGAGACTAAATACGCTTTGAATCGCTCGCTTTCAGTCACTTGAATGTAGCCATCGTGACATTAAGTAAAGCTTGTGTTTTTATTTTCTCACCGAATTACAGATTTAGCCAGTACACTAGAAAAGAACCGTGCCCTGAAGCACATGCACGACAGCTGAGCAGGGAAGAAATCTAGTACCTAAGTCCAGAAAATGCACGTGCATATTTATTGTTAGTGCAGTACTGACGGGTATTAAACAGTCTGTGATGCTCTCATTACTTTTCGCGGGCCTCAGTACGACTGAGCACGGCTTCAATGTTTTGCGATGTGAGGCCCGTTTCACATGCTACGACTGGAACGAAAATAGTCGGTCTAGTCCGCGACGCCGCAGTGCGATTATCAGTCAGCGATTTCACATGCAACGCGTCCCCAGCGAATTCAGTCGGTGGGACAGGTAATACTGCTTGATGTTTGCGTAATAGGCAATCCATGATTAAACGCGACAGAAACGGTGCACGAGATGTGTTGATGTTAAAAACACCGTGTTTTTAAATGCGAGGCAATACTTCGTAACTTTTGATTAAAATAAACAGCTTCGCTTCCCTCGTACCGCACGTCCCATGCTGTCTCGGCTCTCCCCATTGGTCAGTCGCAGAGCGAACGCACCGACGCTGCGACCGAACACCATCCGGACGGAACACAATCGCAGGCCGTCTGCAGCAAGACCGACGGCACTCCCCAGTCGCAGACCGACAGAATTCACTGCGTCGCAGTCGAAAATCGCATGCATGTGAAACATGCCTAACAGAAGCGCATAACGATCGCTGGAAGGATAAAACAAAGCTGGCACAACTTGACTCAATGCTGGATACCTGGAGCATAGGAAGGCATAAAAGAGAAGAAACACCTTGTAAACCGGCGCTGGAATGGGGACGACGTCGCTACAACGTCGCCATCTCTCGGCAGCCAGCGCATTAACTTCTCTCTCGATAAAGTAGATGCGGGGCGCGGAGCTCGGAGTTACCAGGCGCAGAAGCTACGGAACCCGTGACTTGCGTATTTTGTAATGCAGCTTGGATAGAGAGGGCGCATCCTCTCAGAAAGAAATGTTAATGTACGATTTGAACGCTCCATCAAAAGGTATTTGAATCACATAGAACTCCATCCTTAGATTTAAAAAGTAATTCAATTAAAAGGCCGAAGGGACATTATTGGGGCTTTCTTAATAAGTAAAGCACACTTGGAATGCGCGTCACTGACGCGGAGTTTTTGTGCTCAATGAATGTCGTCGCCAGAGCAGGACGGAGGGCTGCTTTGGCTGGCTTGGCTATAGAGGCGCGTGCGTCGATTGTGACTTGGGAATAGGACATTGGTTTACTCGGTGTGTGCGTGCGGGGTGTTCGCGATCAGCAATGCGGCACCTCCAGAGCGAGGCGCGGGGACTTTTGCGCTGTCCGCGCTAAGCTCTGCCATTACCACTATTCGGTCAATGGGCACGTAAATTTTTGGTAGTGGGGGATGGTCTCGTGCCGTCCCCCTCATCTGAAATCAAAAGACAGTTGCGGTTTAATTATTGATCGACCTCGTTAAGGAACCAAAGCTGTGGTGTTAGGGCACGGTTTAAGAATATCTTAGGTGTTGAAATTGCACGCCCGCCGTAGCAGGGAGCGTGTACAGATTATGTTCGCCCTCTTTTACGTGCGGGGCCGCCGCGGAGAGACGGCCATTCGCGTGCGGAGCGGCGGACTCGGCTAAGCGGTTTTCGGCGCCGTTTTTGGCTGCGTTTTTCGGTGTCTTTGCGCTGCCACAGTGCGTCACAAGGTGTGGACGTGAGGTTCTCCGATTCGACGTTGTGTTAGGCACCGTGCACGAACGAAGTTGGCCAGAACCAGCTTTCTGTGCTGCGGTTTGGAACCAGCCGCAGTGATCGTTGTGAAAACGCACATGGTGGCGCGAGCCGACGCCAATGCATGGTCGTCGCGGCCTATGTATGTACATAGTGGCTGTAATGTGTTGTTTGCTGCGGTGGCACACCTGAGGGTTCCAGCCGGTTGCAGAGCGAGTGCTTGGCAACCAACCGCAGATCGACTTACCAGAGTTGTCCGCACCAATGAAAATTGTTTTTGTGGGGAGGAGGAAAGAAATGATGATAATAAATAATTGGTTTTTTGCGAAAAGGCAATGGCGCAGTATCTGTCTCATCCGTACGCGTCCGGGAGAAGCGGAAGGATGATGAATCAACATTTATTGGGCACGAAATAAATCGGTGGTGCACGCAGCAGGTACCAGAGGGGGTGGTTTCATAGTTACGGGACCCATATGTTGCCAGCAGCTCCTGGCCCCTGTCCGTCAGTGCGAGCTGAATCGACATTTGTCGCTCGGCCATCTCTCTGACTGCAGCCCCAGCTAAACCAGGATGGCTCTGCCCGTGTTAGTTCGGCTCAATCTTTCTAGCTGCGCCATATGCACTGCTTCCGCCAGTTCAGTCCAATTATTATGCACCCCCATTTCGAGGAGGCGCTGCGTTGAGGCAGTAATGGGAGCCCCAGCGCCCTCTTTATGCATCGCCTGATCAGTGCGTCTGTTCAGTTTTTTTTTCGCTGTCGTAATGTTTAGATATGGAACGGCCTAGCATACGCGGCTGATAATGTAGGCCTGCATCAGTTTCAGGGGGCTATATACGCAGTTTTAGGCCCCGACCCTTGAGCGCGACTCTTCTGAATATCCCTGTCACCTGTGCGGTGTAATTGGCTTGCTCAACTGTTGTATCATTATATTCGTATAATTGTACTAAACCCCAGGATTCAAATCTGTTCGGCCTTTGGCACAGTTTATCCGTCTACTGTGATGCTGAGATTTAGTGCTACCAATGGATCCGTTTCGCCCCCCTTGCGTTCCTGCGGTGGTGGCCTAGATGGTTCAGAAATCATTTTACTTCTCCTTTTCTTTCATCGCCTTAGGTTCGCGACCGCAGTCTTAGGTGCTGCAGGGGAAGGTGCCTGTTTTTTCTATTTTTTTTAGAGGTACCTGCTTCCTGGGGGGAGGGGGATACTCTTAAGTTTCTAGACTGCATTTCTGTAGTTAGTCGCTTCTTTCAGTTCTCTGTTTTCTTTTTCCAAAATGCCTATTATTTTCTCTTATTTTCTGCTTAGAATGCCTCGCTAGCGAACCTCACCGCTTTGTGGTCGCCGCTCGGTGTGCGTCTTCGCACGGGTGGGCACCATCGGTTCTTGGGATCTCGAGTGCGTGTCCGGAGTTAGGAGACTCCGACCAGGACTCCGAGATGGAGCACCTTCTCGTTCTGGAGCTGGAGCGTCCTCCTGGTCCCGGAGCTCGGACGGCGACTTCTGTGGGCTGTTACCTCCAGCTTCTGGAAGTGCTCGTTCCTTGCTTCGTAGGCTTTGGTGCTCGATGTCGTAGCTTTGCGTTGGTCTCGGGAACCTCCTCTGGACCCGACACGTCCCCCTTTTACGCTTCGCTTTACGTCAGCTGATCGTAGCTGTTCTTCCTCAAGCGTTTTTCTCTCACCATTGCTTCTAGGTGATGTATGGAGTCCTGCACATCTCTCGCATTTCTTGTCGCCGAGAGGGCAGTCTTTCCCGGCTAGCTGGCACTTCGGCTCGCATGCGTGACGTTCTTTTGGCTTTTCCATTCCGCATCCGCGGCACTTGACTTTCTTTGGATCTGGGCAGACGTCCTCTCGATGTCCCAGGCGGCCGCATGCGTGGCACACCTGATATCTTTTCTTGTATGCCACAAAAATAAACATTTAAACTTATAATTGTCACATAAGCGTTACAGGTCGGAGCAGGTCTGATGAGAAATATATACCTTGATCTGTTGACGTTGCAATATCATCAGTATCTTCGACTTTCCTTAGTTTTTTTCCTGGCTTTGTCAAAGGTTTGTTTCTAATAAAATAAAAACAAAAATGACACCACAAGAGCCAGTAAGCTTGTTGAGCGATACAACAAATCATTTCAAAACTGAAGCTTTTCTTTTCAGACTAGCCAGTTGGTGGCATACAATTATAAGACTGCACCCCTATTGCAACTGTTGCAGTCTGAGAGAGCTGGTGATGCAAAATAGAAAGCTCAGGCAGGGTGTGGGCAACAGCACATTTGAGTGCACCAGACACTCCTTTATAGAACTCATTTACAGTGCTTGCTTTTCTTCTGTCTTCACACTAAAAAACAATGTCATATTGGCAGTGCCGCAACATTTACCACTGCAGGTTTTGTTCCTTTAATTCGTGCATTTGAACCATTGTTTAGATCATTATATATCCTCGCAAATCACATTCCTTAATAGACCAGCTCCATGCTCTCATACGTCAAGAACGTATACAGCCAATTATTCAATGGAAGACCATGAAAGAGTATGGAAGTATGTAAGATTACGAAAGAAAAATTTGCGCAGAACAAGTATGTGTAACCAACCACAAAAGCGGAACGGAGGTTTTGGAAGTGTTGATACCCTACCTTCCATGCTTAGGATGATGACGCGATATTTTTTGTACGTCGAGTCGGGCACTTCCCTGTCTTTGATGGCTTTTATTGCCCTGGAAGCCTTGAGGCTTGCGAGCCAAAGGCACTGATCCCCTTCAAGCCAGTGTGTAGGCACCACGTCTACAGTCTCGTCTTCACAAAATCTTACAACAGCAAATATTCTCTGCAAGAGGGAAAGATTTAAAACAACAAAACTATCACAGCTCATACTCTACATATGCTGTTAAAAGTAAATGGAAGACAATATTAACAAAAAAAATCAACTTCAACGCTTTAATTGCATGCATCCTTGAATAGTTATATGCACACTAGTGGTGATCATCCAAATTACCTGTAAGCACCAATATATTTCGACTGTTATTGTTTCTATTCAAAGAAATCAAATTTTTCTCACGGAGGTCACTTCCACTTACTTTTGACAGCACATGTACACAAGAAATGGAAATTTCTGAAGCAAAACTAATCAGAATGAAGTAGTGGCAATCTAATATCAACTGGATGACCCCAAATATGGCAGCAATACACACTTGCATTTGACTCTAGACAACGGTCACACCTTGCATGATCATAGCTGGGCAGCAATGAAAATATTCAAGTCACTGGACCTGCAGGGTAAACTGTAGAAGTCGAGCAATGATGTGAAAAATATTTTTGATCTGGCTTTATCGAAGCAAAAATCTGACACAAGCACAATGCTGGAGTCACAAAGAAGACAGCAGTTATCCCCATCAGTGGACTTCAAGATGAACAGCGGAAAAACAGCAGCTTTAATCTGTGGCCTATTACATGAGTGTGGCAGCTGTCCTCTAGTGTGCACCTGCTTATATGTCACTGGATGCTTTGTTGTGATTGGGATCCCACCGCTGCCACCAAAGTTGCGACTTTGAGGTGCTCCCGTTGCGCTCGCCACCGTTTTGTGACAGAGCAATGCCAGCTCTCAAGTCGGTAGGGAAGTCTCTTAGTCAGGCATCGGTGAGAATAACAAAAGAGATTTTATACACTATGTACAGGTCGTCATACAGGACAAGATCGGGTCGGGGCCGAGAGCTAATAGCAAACGCAACTGTTGTCGCACGGCGACGTCCGGCGAGACTCCAACGTGTCACACATCTCACTCCCCTCGTGAGCGGCACTCGGCTCTCGATGGGTCGGTCTGTCTGTAGGTCGGGCTCGGTGGATCGGAGGTGCTCTCCAGGCAGCAGCATTGGGGCTTATAAAGCCCCAAGAAATGGTTGTCACTCAAACGGTCCAGTACAAAGCCAGCACCTGACGGCCGTCCTCCGAGAGGTCCAACCAGCGACTGCACTGGGCAGCCGCTTCAAGTTTTTCGTGCGCGATGACTTCCAGGGGGAAAGGGGAACCGGCGCCTGGCTGTCTAGCAATTTGCTGCATGTTTGGACATGTCGCTCGCCGATGCTTGCCTATAGGGCGCCGCTGCCTGACGGTGCAGCATCTCGGCTTGCCAAGGAAGCGTTAGGGCTCTGTGCCTTGCGGCGCAGCACTAGGCTTATACAAGGGCATTTGCAGGAGAAATTTTGCATCTTGTAGATTTGTAATCTGGGCTGGTTGTCTGGGCACAACAGCTCCAATGGGTTTTGAATGGCATACAGCTCTCCACTAGCACTGAGTTCGTTTATTGGGATGTGCAGCTGCTCGAGAAGCAGTGTTGAACTTCTGACGAGACGTTTGAGCTGAAACATAAAGCTTTCAGCTGCAAAAGCACTAAGCACGAAAACTATCAAGTGCACCATGGTTTGCTACATCATCAGCTAGATGAGCAAGATTATGCACATTGTATGAAACCTTGGCAAGACCATATAATGATTTGAAGGTACGCACAAAAAAGGTAAGCAGCTCCTTGGCATAATCATTGTATGTGGTGCACATACTTGGCTTGCAAGAATTCTGATCGCAACATGCAACGCAAGAAAATGCTCATACCTCTCTCAGTCTAGGATACCTTTCAGCACTGCAGGACCCAGGTACAAGAGAAAAGAACGAAGTTCAGTTGCCTTCCAGAAGGCTAGGTCTTTCAATGGATGGCACAAACGTGCAAATTTGGTGCAGCAGAAATGCTTAAGGTTAACTAAGCGCTGTGAAATCTCATGTACATTTGCAAATGTGAGGCGGTACGATTTACTACACTTCATTCATTTTGGTGACTCCGATACGGACTAAATGCATGTAATCTAGTGGAAACTGGGAAACAGGTCCTATGGGCACTGACCTAAGGGGAGTGGCACTGACGTTATGCTCCTCCTGTGTCTTTTGCACAAAAAACTTTCATCAGTTCGCGGATGTGCATCTGTTTCTGGAAAGACTACTGAACCGTCCAAAAACTCACCCTCCTGTATGCATTTGCAACAACCAAAATTGCCTGTGTGGGACTTGACACCCAACAAGAAAGCCTTTGCAGGGGCATCTCAAATAAATCCTCTCACATGCTCAGTGAACAGCTTCCCAGCAAATGTCAGTCCATCTCCCAAAACTGTTTGAAGTTCAGCAATGAAATCTGCGTGGTACTTGTCAACTGAACCCGACTTCAAGAGTTCTTTCAAGGACTGGCCAAAACTGGCTGTGTGAGGTCTTTGTAAGTGGCAGCCCATGAACATAAAACAAAATGCTGATTTGAGACGGCACTGACGACACGTCTACATGTGACAGCACAGCACGCAGACATTCGAGAATGCCAAAGTCAGAGTAAGATCCTGATGGCACGCTTCTGACATTAACTGTATGAGGTGTAGACAATAATGCCCTTGCGTCGTTTGGTAAGCCGGAATAGCATGGATGCTGCCTCATTTCCTTCAACAAAGAAGAAAGCGCGACATGAGTTACCCTATGGGTGCTAGCCCACTGCCCCAAGAAATGCCCCATACGGCCTTCTGAATCACAAGCCTCATGTTATTCTGCATGCTCTGCAGAGGAGCTCTCATTGACACATACCCTCTCATACAGAAGCTCGGCTTCGTCTGACGAGATGGTCGTGTCGTTTCTGAGAGCATCACTTAGCTCATCAGACTGCCTACTGGACTCACTGTCGAAAATGGAAGCAGCGCGCATTTTTCTAATTACATCACGGTCATTACCAGATTAAGCAACACGGGGTTTTTGGACGCTGTCAGTGCTCCCGGCACCGGCCATGCCGCGTGCGTCGGGACGAAAATCGCATACTTCAGAGTGCCTGTCAAGTATTATCTGTTCAGATGAAATGATTGCCCCTTAGTCTAAAAGGTCAACTTGAACAGCGCTTCCACCTGCTATGTTCATGCTGCATTCGCTTACACTTTCAGTTGAATAAACAGACATGCTAGCGCCATTCGCGTTGGAACTGAGTTCTCCAACAATGAGACTGGAAACCTCATCGTTCAGGCGGCGCAATTTCTGCCATCGCGATAGCTCTTCTAACGTTTTCTTGCGTCGTTGCATGCTCAACAATTAGCTTCGACCCAACTGACAGTTACGGTTCATATCTTTGCGACCAGGGTGATGAAACAAAAGCAGGCAATCCGAAACTTCTCACTCCTCACGGCCTGGCCCGCTGGGTACTACCGCCTTGCTACCGCTCTTGAGCTGCTTTGGGCCAACTGACAGGGTTCATACCTTTGCGACCAGGGTGATGAAACAAAAGCAGGCATTCCGAAACTTCTCACTCTACACGGCCTGGCCCGCTGAGTACTATCGCCTTTCTACCACTCTTGAGCTGATTTGGGCCAGCTGACAGTTACGGTTCATACCTTTGCGACCAGGGTGATGAAACAAAAGCAGGCAATCCGAAACTTCTCACTCCTCACGGCCTGGCCCGCTGGGTACTACCGCCTTGCTACCGCTCTTGAGCTGCTTCGAGCCAACTGACAGGGTTCATACCTTTGCGACCAGGGTGATGAAACAAAAGCAGGCATTCCGAAACTTCTCACTCTACACGGCCCGGCCCGCTGAGTACTATCGCCTTTCTACCACTCTTGAGCTGGTTTGGGCCAGCTGACAGTTACGGTTCATACCTTTACGACCAGGGTGATGAAACAAAAGCAGGCATTCCGAAACTTCTCACTCTGCACGGCCTGGCCCGCTGAGTACTATCGCCTTTCTACCACTCTTGAGCTGATTTGGGCCAGCTGACAGTTACGGTTCATACCTTTACGACCAGGGTGATGAAACAAAAGCAGGCAATTCGAAACTTCTCACTCTGCACGGCCAGGCCCACTGAGTACTATCGCCTTTCTACCACTCTTGAGCTGATTTGGGCCAGCTGACAGTTACGGTTCATACCTTCACGACCAGGGTGATGAAACAAAAGCAGGCATTCCGAAACTTCTCACTCTGCACGGCCTGGCCCGCTGAGTACTATCGCCTTTCTACCACTCTTGAGCTGATTTGGGCCAGCTGACAGTTACGGTTCATACCTTTGCGACCAGGGTGATGAAACAAAAGCAGGCATTCCGAAACTTCTCACTCTGCACGGCCTGGCCCGCTGAGTACTATCGCCTTTCTACCACTCTTGAGCTGATTTGGGCCAGCTGACAGTTACGGTTCATACCTTTGCGACCAGGGTGATGAAAAAAAAAGCAGGCATTCCGAAACTTCTCACTCTGCACGGCCTGGCCCGCTGAGTACTATCGCCTTTCTACCACTCTTGAGCTGATTTGGGCCAACTGACAGTTACGGTTCATACCTTCACGACCAGGGTGATGAAACAAAAGCAGGCAATTCGAAACTTCTCACTCTGCACGGCCTGGCCCGCTGAGTACTATCGCCTTTCTACCACTCTTGAGCTGATTTGGGCCAGCTGACAGTTACGGTTCATACCTTTGCGACCAGGGTGATGAAACAAAAGCAGGCAATTCGAAACTTCTCACTCTGCACGGCCTGGCCCGCTGAGTACTATCGCCTTTCTACCACTCTTGAGCTGATTTGGGCCAGCTGACAGTTACGGTTCATACCTTCACGACCAGGGTGATGAAACAAAAGCAGGCATTCCGAAACTTCTCACTCTGCACGGCCTGGCCCGCTGAGTACTATCGCCTTTCTACCACTCTTGAGCTGATTTGGGCCAGCTGACAGTTACGGTTCATACCTTTGCGACCAGGGTGATGAAACAAAAGCAGGCATTCCGAAACTTCTCACTCTGCACGGCCTGGCCCGCTGAGTACTATCGCCTTTCTACCACTCTTGAGCTGATTTGGGCCAGCTGACAGTTACGGTTCATACCTTTGCGACCAGGGTGATGAAAAAAAAAGCAGGCATTCCGAAACTTCTCACTCTGCACGGCCTGGCCCGCTGAGTACTATCGCCTTTCTACCACTCTTGAGCTGATTTGGGCCAGCTGACAGTTACGGTTCATACCTTTACGACCAGGGTGATGAAACAAAAGCAGGCAATTCGAAACTTCTCACTCCTCACGGCCTGGCCCGCTGAGTACTACCGCCTTGCTATCGCTCTTAAGCTGCTTCGGGCTAAGTGAAAGTAACCGTTCATACTTTTTCGACCAGGGTGATGAAACAAAAGCAGGCAATCCGAAACTTCCCACGCTGCATGGCTTGGCCCGCTGGCTAATATAGCTTTTCTACCGCTCTTGAGCTGGCGTGACTTTCTGCGCTTTCCGCGCCAAATCAGACCGCAGAAAATACTTATAAATTTGAATGCGGCTTTTAAAAACATTTAATAAAAACACTCGTGTATAATTTTTTCAATTAAGTAAAACATTTTAAATTTACCTGTTAAGCTTTATCACATCACGTTAATAAACATTGCTGTCCTAATACTGCAAAGCCCGGCAAACCTTTCGGCCATGGAGGAAGGAAAAATTCTTTCGGCCTTCCGTCTTTTCACCTCTCCTTGTTTGGAGGGGGTGCGTAGATGCTGACTGGGAGGTGTTTGCTTTGTAGGCAATGGCAGGTGTCTTCTGAACAACTGCATTGTGCTGGTGCTTCTGAGCTACTGAGTCGGTGACTCCCAAACTGGCCGGTTCCTTGGCTGTCCAAATGTCGGCGACAGCTTTGCTCATGATCTAGACAAAGGAAGAGGTCAGAACAGTGGTACAAGAGATGCACAGTTTCGGTCCTGATGTGCTGTTACTCGCAGGATTCGTGTTAGATATTGCTTATGGTTGCCGCCAGCCTTACATGAGAAGCTTGCCAAGGCACTGTTGAGATCAGTTGGTAGGTTTGCTTCAAGTATAGGGACGAGTTCACAACAGGAAATGCTGCAAGAGTTGCTGGGTACCCTTTGATGAGCACGTGGAATGAGGTTATGCCACATTTAATCCGCTTGCCATTTATGTGGCTAGTTGGTCAGAGTACTTGTAGCGGACAACTTCGGGTTAGCGGGCAGATCTGGCATCAGCTGCTGGACGATGTTTCTGAACCCAGTGCTGCAAACTGCGAGAGAAACGATATAAATGGTACAATGTAGCCTACCCACAGAAAATTCGTTGCATGCCGAATGGACTGTTTTGCAGCAGTTTGGCAGTAAACTGCTGAATGCTACTTCCTTAATGTGCTGTGCAAAGAATAGAATTCTGATTGGGAAGTCTTGGTATTTCAGTTCTGTCATGGGTTAGGCATTGCCAGATGCTTGGCCAGACTATGGTCAACCATTTTCTAATGGCCTACATGTAACTTGGTGAGCTGGCAGGTTTGTGCCCCCTTTGTAAGAAAGTTAGAGCCCAGGGTGTTTTCTGAACCACACTGCGTTGTGTTTAAAGCATCCTTAGTGATCAAAATTTCGTGAAGGTGAGATTTTATGCCCTACCTCTCCTTTAAAGAATAAGACTTCCATGTGTGCTATAGGAACCCCTCTACACGAATTAGAAGCGAACCCCCTGGGCTCTAAACTTTGGACAGAGGCTTTACGTGTCATGATTGTTCTCCGGGTATTTTAGTGGCAGAGAAGAAATGTGCAGGGCTTTTACGGAGTGTGGCATTAAATTTGTGACTAACAGAGCTAGAATTTTATGCTAAAGCTTCACATAAAGAGGGAAGTTTGATGTAGGTTTACTTTAATACTGCCCTTGGTTAGGAAATTAATCTTTTTCAACCTCAAGCTTTGAATTCTGTTCACAGTAAACTGAAAAAAATCAGGAACAAAATGAGGTAGCTTCATCTCTTGTGAAATTTAATTTCCTGCTAGGAGAGAATAGAAATAGATACTGAAGGTTCAATAACAGATGCCTCGCTTTCTGATGTAAAGGCAACTATTTGCACAGTGAATTTGTGCTTTCCTTGCTTGGCATTGCAGCAGTTTAATGGTATGCTTCGGTGTACTTAGGAAGAAACATGTTTTGTAATTGAATGTGTTAACTGAAATCCACTTTGAAGCACCATCTCTGTGGGAAATTTTATCATAAACACGTTGGGTTTCATGGCATTTTTTAACAGCAACTGGATGGTTGAGATTGGCAGGACTTCACAGGTCACCAAAGATTGCAGTTATTTTTGAGGGCTTGTTAGGTGTTCTTTGTAAGCCAGAAAACGAGAGCTTTTTCAGTAAGGTAGAGAACTTGACCCTTTTTGGCAGGCCTGCTGGCACATTGGCTGGCCAGTGCAACTGGTAGTAATTGGTGAGGCGACAGTTTGCTAGCCGTGTCTAGTATGGGCATGACCTGTCAAGCAGACATGTATCTTGCTGCAAGTACTATTCCCGACTTTTGACATGGTGACGCAAGTCTTCTAGATTTCTGAGTATTCATACTAGCCTGCTGGAGAAATGTGCTGATGAAGTTTCCATTTCTTGTATGGGCTCCTGAAGATTCATTTGAATCTGAAGCTCTCAGAGCCCCTCTCTGTGAACCTGTCAGCAGCAGCTCACAGCAGTTACGTGTTGAAAACTAGATGAGGATTGTAGCGAATGTCCTTAGTTAGCCATTAGGACAACAGTCGTTTCTAGCTCATCTTGTTAGAACATTTTTGTGGGTGGGCACTTGACACAGCTACGTAGCTTCCGCACATTAGAGTGAGCACCTAGCAAGGATATGGAAACATGCCCTAGGATAGAAATGTGTGGGGCCACCTCTTGTTGAGTAACAAGACCTGCACCACTACACAGCTACTAGGTTGTTAAATGAGCAGACATTCAGCAGCCCGTATAAATTGATGTCGAGGCAGTTTGGTCATTGTTTTCGTGCTCTTGGCCTTGCCTGCGAGGATCATGGGGCCGGGTTTGCCATATTGTGTTTTGGGGGGTTGGTTTGCCGGGGATTTTACCTTTTTTAGTTTCGGGAGCCTTGTCTCATTGACTATTAGCGTTATCGAACCAGTTTGTTGTTACGTGTTGTAGTTAAAGTGTGTTTGCCTGTGTGTCGCGTGTTTGAAACTCTGTGTGTGACCATGTGTAGAGGATGAAGAGAGGCAAGGCTGCGGTCTCCCACAAGGCCGGGCTACTTGCTCACACCGAGACAGCGCAGGGCCATTGGAATTGGGAAGTGACGTTCTTTGTGTGTCACGAAAGTGTTTGCGAAGCATTGGATCTTCATGAAGAGGGTAGCATGGGTAAAGTCTGCTTTGCAATGAGCGTAGCCAATGTGGCACACCCATTACATTCTGCAACAACACCGTCCAATATTTTGCGCCTGTACGCAAAGACGACTGCCGCACACTGCAGCTGCGATTCTGACTTCGACATGCCTAGTAGAAGGCCTATTAATGAAGCTAGGAGCGTCAAGCGTGAGCCGCTGACTTAGTTTTGAGGCAACCTGCAATGAGGTTCCCAAGCTGGCTGACGTTCCACACTGAAGTAGACGACTCTGTATGTTGATGTGGCTGCCGACAGGGTCGCCAACAAGTGAAGAACGGTGTACAGCATCACAGTGAGCCGCGCATGAGTTGAACTAAGACCGCCGTATCTTGTGCCCGGCTATTGTGGTGTGACATCATGGGAATCCGCTGTATCTTACTGCGCATTTCAGTTCCTGGCCGATTTCATCGCACGAGTGACTGTTTTTCTGTTTCTTTTTTTTTTCTTAGCCAGGATGATTATCATTGTAGCCATCTTGCATTTTCTTCAGTGTTTTTTTTCGTTGATTGTTGTTTTTTCTCTCGCTGTTGACTGTCACATCCTTGTTTGATATTTTCTTCTGCATTTCTGATGACTTTTGTTAAAGCCTCTTGTTCATGGTACACAAGTCTTTTGCGAACCTGTATTGCACTGTAGTGACTATTTTTCTTTTTTTCTGTTTGTTCTTCACATGTGGTCACCCCGCAAAATGGAGCACAATAATGGGAGCCAGGCATCTTATCTTTTCCAGTGCCAGTGGGCAGATAACCTTGTTGAAACTTTTGGCATTGACTATTCTTCTTGCTTCTCGCATGAAGTAGCGAAAGGGAAAGGGCATTTTTTTCAGTATTTTTTTTACTCCTCCCATTGTTTGTTTTTCCTGTGTCAAATTGTGAAAGTCCTTGGATTTGGTGAAGGTGGAGGTGTGGTTAGCGGAAGCGGGAAGGCACTTTTGGAGGGCAAAAATGTGCATAAGTTTTCATTTTACAAAGCGATTCATTCTAGGTTAGTCAGTTATCATGCTGCTTTTTGTTGTGGCTATGTGTGCAACAGTGCTTGGGGGAGGAATTTTCGTTGAGATAAGCAGTAAAAGTCTGTTATTCATAGTTCATGGTACACAAATAACTTGCTTCTTGCTTGACTGCCATGACTGTTCTGTTGCGACTTCTATCAGGTAAAGTATGCAGTGCAGCGCCATCTGGTGCGTCTGTCACAAAGCAGTGTTTCCGAGTTTTCCTGCCTTCCACCATATGGCACAATACACCAATAATAAGTACAGTAAAATCTCATTGCCGGCGTGGATGCTGGCTAATGGATTCATGCAACGCCGCAGCTGCACCGAACCAACCATGAGCACAAACGCTGACTGCTAACAGTAGGACACTAGTAGTAGACGCTGGTGGCAGTGTTCCCGGGTCGTGTGTATTTATAGTCTTTGGTTTTGTGTTAGCTTTGGTAGTTTTGTGTGCTGGTGTGTGTGTGTCACGTAGGCTGTATTAAATGTGCATCTGTGTGGGTACACCTTTCATTGCAGTCGAGCGAGTGAGTCGAATGGCTCCCAAGCGGCACAGTGATTCCGCACCAAGTGGTTCGGACAAGCGAAGAAAGGAATGTTCGGAAGCGCAGTGCACAAACTTAGTCATGAAAATAGGAAATGAAGTAGCCACAGGCTTTCGCTGAACACACTTAAAAACTGCGAGACTTCCCCCTGCTCCGAGCAGGATCACTGGTTGCCTCGCAGTTCGCCAGATGGCACAGCCTCTCAAGCCGGCTGTTCTGCCCGCCTCAACAAAAACTCTGCATGCAGACGACTTCAGTTTTTCGCCGATTCCGGACAACCCAGACAAGTTTCGATTTTACATTATTTACAAATAATGCAGACTATCATATGCTACCTTGTGCTGTGTACGTGAGCCCAAATAGGCCAGTAGTTTGCGCAGGAGAGTTTCTTACAACCTGATAGATAAATACGGAACACTATGTGGCACTATCTCACGGAAGGAAATGGCTACCCAGCTGAAAATTCAAAGTGGTATTTCAAGTGGTACCACTTGCAACAAAGTGGTTTCAGTTCAGAACCACTTTAATGCAAGTGGTACGAGTTGACCTATCAAGTAGTTCCACTTAGGAACCACTTGGACACAAGTGGCCCCATCTGGTCTTCAAAGTGGTTTTAATTGAAAACCACTTTGGAGACTTTGTGCCAGTTGGTGCACCACGTGGTTCCACTTGCCCCTCAAGTGGTTAGTAGGAAACCACTTGGGCCCAAGTGATTCCACTAGCCCCTTAAGTGGTCCTAGTCAAAAAACCACTTTGGGTCAAGTAGTCAAACTTTTTTGAGTAATATTGCACATCCAGGCTCATGTTGAGTTCATGGGGCAACTTGACTGAGGAAGATCCACTGTCAATTAACAAAAAAACAAGGGCCTGTTGGATCGGTGGTTTAATCGGTAAGTGCTAGAAGCACCTGTAGCAAAACAATCACTCTGGAGATCCAGACTTTAGAAGTAAAATCTCCACTCCTGCAGACTTCTATTTCAATCTGGATTAGCGTTGACACAGCTGTGTTGTGTCGTCACAACTGATAATGCATGTCACACTAGAAGTTAGTGGTGGCTGTGCACATCCACAGAATAGAGCCAGTATCAGTCTATCCCTGCAGACCAATAGTATTCTAAAAAAGTAATTCAGAGGTTAGTATTAAACTGCCGGCTAGGTGAAAATATCAAGTGGTTACTAGTGGTCCCACCTGCTTTCAAGGGGTGCCACTTCAAAGCAAGTGGTTTTACAAGTGGTCTCACTTTCAAGAGGTGCCACTTCAAGGCAAGTGGTTTTAAAAGTGGTCTCACTTGCTTTCAAGTGGTGCCACTTCAAACCAAGTGGTTTCACAAATGGCCCGACTTGCTTTCAAGTGGTACCACTAGTCTGCAAGTGGCCACAGCTGGGCCACAATCCATATGAACATTTGCATATTTGGCAAACAAGGCAAGACTAAAACAATTCTTAAAATAAGAACTATCAGCAGCTTAACCTACTGAATTGCATTCATCATTTGCTAAGTCACTGCAGTCGAAATTATATGAAATAACTGCGTTCAAACGGCAAGTGCCACTGGCCCTAGTATGAGAGTGTTAGAAATGGATTATATATATATATATATATATATATATATATATATATATATATATGGGAGCCGTAGTGTGTTCTATACATGGGTGTACACATGAGCCAATTTTACTAATTTATATGTAATGTATGTAATGTTTCTTGTGCGTGATGTATGCATGTATGTGCGTGTGTCGATTTCCATGACTGCATACACAGTTCACCTGTGAAAACATGGGTACCAAGGCTCAGCATTGCCCTGCAGTCCTCACATGTTTTTCTTTTGCACCTTAAATATGATTTAAAACCAATTGGAAACCCAGTTGGAACCAACTGAAATATCCTGCTGCTTCCAACTGAAATTTCCAATGATTTTTTTTGGACCTGGTATTAATTACCAAATGTCTCTTTTGTAAAGTGGTCCCACTTGCTCAAGTGGTCCATTTCAAAATAGTTTATGGAACAGGTACCACTTGCAAGTGGAACCACTTGCTCAAGTGGTTCCACTTGCAAGTGGTACCTGTTCCATAAACCACTTTGAAGTGGGCCCACTTTGAATTTTCTCCTGGGTAGCGTTCGGCTGTTCGGAGTTAGCTGTGCATGCAGTCAAGGATAGCAGGTAGGACGCCGCGTGACTAAGCTTTTGCTTTTTGTCGCATGGAACGGTTCTCTCTTTGCTTTGGTGTCAGTTTTTCACACCACACACTTAATTCAGGCATGGCCGACGACAGCGAAATACTGTGCTCTTGCATCGCCTGTGGCAAGGGTGCACGCTGCTGGTAGATCTAGTGGAGTCACGTGAATCGATTATTAAAAAGTCAAGGAAACGAAGGTTTTGTCGGCCGCATGTGGCTTGGGTCAGAGTTCTCGGTGGCTGAGACTGTAGTGATGTCATCTTGGATAATGCGCTGGGTACCTGTCCACGCACAGTTATAGTCGGCCTTTTTCTCACTTTTATTTTTTCTTGTCGCTGGAAAACCTGGGAAGCGATTGCATCCTCGTCTGCCGACCATGTTGTGCATGGAGTTCCCTGACTCTGCGTCTGGTCATCGTTCCCTTGTACGGAATTTCATTTCCGAATTTTCCTGTACTTCACTAAGCACGAGACCTAGTTGCATTGTTGTGGCACTATGCATGCACGGTCGGTCGGTTCCAGTGACGTTTAGAACTTTCCCCCTCGTTGGAGAGGAGCGCCTTATGGTCACCATTACTGAGAAACACTTATTTTGTTGTTTTCTCTCTCTCAGCTTCATGTTGTCTAAATGTTTCTTTTTGTGATTTAGTACGCACAAATTTCACATTGCGGGGTGTCACATGCTTCGTCTGGCACAGGCACATGTTGCGGCATAGGAGGAATGCATATTTATTACTGTGGTCATCGCTGCCTTGGAAGTTGTCCTGCATCCCGTGGGGTGGCACTGTCTTGTCAAGAAGGATGAAAAAAAAACGAAACTGTGTGCATGCTCCGTTTCCTTCAGTGCCTACCGTGTCCATGATGGTATGTGCCCAGCGGTCTTAGTTTTTTCTTTTCTTTTTTCCCTTCTGTTGGGAACTGCGCAGTTAAATGTGTGGTCCGCCAAGTCACGGTGACACATGTTCGTTGTTATGTAATGATCAGATATTTTCAGCAAATGGAGGAGGAAGTGAATAAAAATATATTGTACTTATTCTTTTGGTCACTGTTTTTTACTGGGTGTGTTAACTTGCTTAAACTTTGCTGTAAGAAATGGAGCGTACCGAGGAAAAAAGTGTGCTACAAAATTCCTCCCTTGCTCCATCGGTGTAGCGAAAGTGCCAAAGTGGAATGTACACTGAAGAGAGTAAGTAGTCGTTATGTCATCCACCAGAACAAGTGTTTTTCAGCACGTCATTATCTTTTCGGGCTTTGTTGTACAAAAAAGGTATATATATATGCATACAATTCTGCTACACAATACTCGAATAATATTTCTTTAGGTGAACCGCATGAGGTACAGTAGTCAGTTGAGGTAGTAAATCTCTTAAGTCGTTTGGCGCACTGTGGAAGGTAGAGCTCCGTCTATTTAGGGCCAAGGACGACACTAAAAGAGTCCCCAAAATAATTGAGCAGTGTTGACTATGTTTCAAAATTATTGCAGCAGTTGAAAACGTATACTTCAGGATGGTGTGTTGAAAGTACAGCAAGGGTTTCATTCACAGGTTAAGAGAGAAAGCATGAACCCTTCGGAGGCCTGCTGCGATGTGGTGGTGCGTCGCCATTCGTAAAATTCGGCAGAGTCTACTGCGCAGAAGCTGGACACTGGTGCAATTTCCTTCCCAGTGATGGAGTCACCAGTCGCAGGGTGAGGGAATCGCTGGAACACGTTTTGCAGCGCACGCCGTTCTGATTGGCTCAGATCGCCGTAGCCTTTATAGCGCTGCATAAAACGAGCTGGTGATTTTACTGTGTCCTTTCGTCAACTTGGACTTTGCTCTAGGAAATGGCGTGCACTGAAAAGGCGTGATTGTGCCAAATGTGTTTGTGAATCCCCCAGGTGGAGTATATATCGATGAAAGGAATAAAGCCCAAGTGTCCTCAAGCAGAAAAGGGCAGCGGAAGCTGCCAACATCTCCCCGTCCGTATAACCGGCTCAGCAGATTTGATCCACAACCATTTTTTTCAAGACGCTATATCGCATACAAAGATCACGACCTCTAGTTTGTTGAGGAGGGCGCCCTGTTCTCTGCAAAGTTCTTGCGGACTTCTGGGAGGAGGCCGGGGTCTCGGAAGAGGTCGAGGCCCGTGAGTGCCACGGCCTTGGCCATGAGCAGCGTTGGGGCCTGGGCGTCCTTGTGCGCTGCGGCGGCTGCGAATTCGGGCCTGTGGTTGGGCGCCGAGCGGATGGTGAACGTCGGCTGGATGGTGGGAACTTGGTGGGACACGTGGCCGATGTCCGAGGGCGCCATGAAGACCACCTTAGACAGTCCGCTGCGGGGCTCGTCCAGCCCCAGGCCCAATGCTGCGGTGCGTCTGCGGAACATCGTGGAGAGCCCAGCCTTCGGAAACCTGTTGCAAGGCTTGGAAAGTCCAGATAGCGGCGCGTGCAATCTTTGTCAAAGCTGTCCGGCACGCTCAACTAAGCTGAAAGCGTTCTGTGTCTTCGTTCCTGTTCACTCTAGTTGAAAGTTAGCGTTCCGTTTCGACGTTCTTTTTCACTGTCCGGAGCCTTACCTCAAAGTCGCGTGACCTATGTAGCTTGTTCGCCTAAGTTGCTTCTCTGGGGGTGGCTACCTGGGTCGCCTGACCTCGAGGTCACGTGACCTATGCAGCTTGTTCGCCTAAGTTGCTTCTCTGGGGGTGGCTGCCTGGGTCACCTGAACTCAAGTTCACATGACCTATGTAGCTTGATCGTGTAAGTTGCTTCTCTGGGGCTGGCTGCCTGGGTCACCAGGTGACCTATGTAGCTTGTTCGCCTAAGTCGCTTCTCTGGGGGTGGCTGCCTGGGTCACCTGACCTCAAGGTCACGTGACCTATGTAGCTTGATCGCTTAAGTTGCTTCTCTAGGGTTTGCTGCCTGGGTCACCTGATGTCAAGGTCACGTGACCTATGTAGCTTGTTCGCCTAAGTTGCTTCTCTGGGGGTGGCTGCCTGGGTCACCTGACCTCGAGGTCACGTGACCTATGTAGCTTGTTCGCTTAAGTTGCTTCTCTGGGGGTGGCTGCTTGGGTCACGTGACCTCAAAGGCACATGACCTATGTAGCTTGATCGTCTAAGTTGCTTCTCTGGGGGTGGCTGCCTGGGTCACCTGACGTCAAGGTCACGTGACCTATGTAGCTTGTTCGCCTAAGTTGCTTCTCTGGGGGTGGCTGCCTGAGTCATCTGACCTCAAGGTCATGTGACCTATGTAGCTTGCTCGCCTAAGTTGCTTCCCTGGGGGTGGCTGCCTGGGTCGCCTGACCTTGAGGTCACGTGACCTATGTAGCTTGATTGCCTAAGTTGCTTCTTTGGGGGTGGCTACCTGGGTCACCGGACCTCAAGGTTACATGACCTATGTACCTTGATCGCCTAAGTTGCTTCTCTGGGGGTGGCTGCCTAGGCCACCTCACGTCAAGGTCACGTGACCTATGTAGCTTGTTCGCCTAAGTTGCTTTTCTGGGGGTGGCTGCCTGGGTCACCTGACCTCAAGTTCACATGAGGTATGCACCTTTATCGCCTAAGTGGCTTCTCTGGGGGTGGCTGCCTGGGTCACCTGTCCTCAAGGTCACGTGACCTATGTACCTTGTTCGCCTAAGTTGCTTTTCTGGGGTTGGTGCCTGGGTCGCCTGATGTCATGGTCGCATGACCTATGTAGCTTGATCGCCTGAGTTGCATCTCGGAGGGTGGCCTGCTGGGTCACCTGACCTCAGGTCACGTGACCTATGTACCTTGTTCGCCTAAGTTGCTTCTCTGGGGGTTGCTGCCTGGGTCGCCTGACCTCGAGGTCACGTGATCTATGTAGCTTGTTCGCCTAAGTTGCTTCTCTGGGGGTGGCTGCCTGGGTCACCTGACCTCAAGGTCACATTGCCTATGTAGCTTGATCGCCTAAGTTGCTTCTCTGGGGTGGCTGCCTGGGTCACCTGACCTCAAGGTCACGTGACCTATGTACCTTGTTCGCCTAAGTTGCTTCACTTAGGGTTGCTGCCTGAGTCGCCTGACCTCGAGGTCACGTGACCTATGTAGCTTGTTCGCCTAAGCTGTTTCTCTGGGGGTGGTTGCCTGGGTCACCTGACCTCAAGGTCACATGACCTATGTAGCTTGATCGCCTAAGCTGCTTCTCTGGGGCTGGCTACGTGGGTCACCTGATGTCAAGGTCACATGACCTATGTAGCTTGATCACCTGAGTTGCTTCTCTGGGGGTGGCTGGCTGGGTCACGTGACCTATGTACCTTGTTCGCCTAATGCGCATCTCTGAGGGTTGCTGCCTGGGTCGCCAGACCTCGAGGTCACGTGACCTATGTAGCTTGTTCGCCTAAGTTGCTTCTCTGGGGGCGGCAGCCTGGGTCCTGACCTCAAGGTCACGTGACCTATGTAGCTTGTTCGCCTAAGTTGCTTATCTGGGGTGGCTGCCTGGGTCACCTGACCTCAAGGTCACGTGACCTATGTAGCTTGATCGCCTAAGTTGCTTCTCTGGGGGTGGCTGCCTGGGCCACCTCCGTCAAGGTCACATGACCTATGTAGCTTGTTCGCCTAAGTTGCTTCTCTGGGGTGGCTGCCTGGGTCACCTGACCTCAAGGTCACGTGACCTATGTAGCTTGATCGCCTAAGTTGCTTCTCTGGGGCTGGCTGCCTGGGTCACCTGACCTCAAGGTCACGTGACCTATGTAGCTTGTTCGCCTAAGTTGCTTATCTGGGGTGGCTGCCTGGGTCACCTGACCTCAAGGTCACGTGACCTATGTAGCTTGATCGCCTAAGTTGCTTCTCTGGGGGTGGCTGCCTGGGCCACCTCCGTTAAGGTCACATGACCTATGTAGCTTGTTCGCCTAAGTTGCTTCTCTGGGGGTGGCTGCCTGGGTCACCTGACCTCAAGGTCACGTGACCTATGTAGCTTGATCGCCTAAGTTGCTTCTCAGGGGTGGCTGCCTGGGCCACCTCACGTCAAGGTCACATGACCTATGTAGCTTGTTCGCCTATGTTGCTTCTCTGGGGGTGGCTGCCTGGGTCACCTGACCTCAAGTTCACGTGACCTATGTAGCTTGATCGCCTAAGTTGCTTCTCTGGGGATGGCTGCCTGGGTCACCTGCTCTCAAGGTCACGTGACCTATGTGGTTTGATCGCCTAAGTTGCTTCTCTGGGGGTGGCTGCCTGGGTCACCTGACCTCAAGGTCACATGACCTATGTAGCTTGATCGCCTAAGTTGCTTCTCTGGGGGTGGCTGCCTGGGTCACCTTACCTCAAGGTCTCGTGACTTATGTACCTTGTTCGCCTAAGTTGCTTCTCTGGGGGTTGCTGCCTAGGTCGCCTGACCTCGAGGTCACGTGGCCTATGTAGCTTGTTCACTATGTTGCTTCTCTGGGGGTGGCTGCCTGGGTCACCTGACCTCAAGGTCACATGACCTATGTAGCTTGATCGCCTAAGTTGCTTCTCTGGGGCTGGCTGCCTGGGTCACCTGATGTCAACGTCACATGACCTATGTAGCTTGATCGCCTGAGTTGCTTCTCTGGGGGTGGCTGGCTGGGTCACCTAGCCTCAGTTCACATGACCTATGTAGCTTGATTGCCTAAGTTGCTTCTCTGGGGCTGGCTGCCTGGGTCACCTGACCTCAAGGTCATGTGACCTTTGTACCTTGTTCGCCTAAGTTGCTTCTCTGTGGGTTGCTGCCTGGGTCGCCTGACCTCGAGGTCACGTGACCTATGTAGCTTATTCGCCTAAGTTGCTTCTCTGGGGGTGGCTGCCTGGGTCACCTGACCTCAAGGTCACATGACCTATGTAGCTTGATCGCCTAAGTTGCTTCTCTGGAGCTGGCTGCCTGGGTCACCTGATGTCAAGGTCACATGACCTATGTAGCTTGATCGCCTGAGTTGCTTTTCTGGGGATGGCTGGCTGGGTCACCTGACCTCAGGTCACGTGACCTATGTACCTTGTTCCCCTAAGTTGCTTGTCTGGGGGTGGCTGCCTGGGTCACCTGACGCCACGCTATTTATTGCTGAGAATGCCGACGCCGGATTTTCTGCGAAACGGGGCCTTTAACGCTCTCGCGTTAAAAATTTTCTTCGACAGCTTCGGTTTAAGTTGTGGTGAATGAGCTGGAGGGGCGGCATGGTGGCACGCCCTAAAGACAGATGATGTGGATGTCGCAGTGTTTACAGCAGTTTTAATCTGATTCTAACAAAGGTTAATAAACCAGTGATGATGACTATAGTTCCGATTTGGGCCTGTTGCGGCGAGCTCATGGTAAGAAAAACTGCCGGGCTTGCCCTATCTGCGGGTAAAGAACACTGAGAGCCAGAATTGCGCACCGCACTCCACGGCTCACCTGTACTTACATACTACACATGCGCCCATGAGTCTGCCCACCGCCGTTCGTTATCTGACGCACAGACCTGGCACTGTAGGGCAGCATTTCTACGGTTATTAGGAGAAAATCAGAGTTTGCGCTGAGGGGACCTACTATACCTAGTTTGCACCGACTTTATAGCGGCCACCATCTTTCGGACCAGAAAGGGAGGAAAAAACATAGCTGCTTTAGTAATCCGGTATATTGTTACCATCTGCTCCAGCGTACACTGTGCAATTTACCCTCTGCTGCCAAAGGCGCCCGAGAAGGTCCCTCGTATATCTCTCTAAGTTTAAACAGCGCTGAGACGCCGGGTCGTCAGCCAAACGGCGCTAGCGCTGTTTGTCCCCTTCTCAAGTTTGTCTCTGCGTCGTTTTCTTTTCAAGCAGCTGCGAAGACGCTTGCACAAGAAGGACGACAGGGTGCAGAAAAGGACGCCAACACATGTCTCGATCCCCGACAGTGCCCGCGTGCCATACAACCATTTGAGGACAGCATTATGTCCCGTGCGGGAGAGAACATGTGTACCTCCGGAAGGCTTCGGCCAGCGGGGCGTTGCTGAGTAGAGGTTCGTAGCCTCCCTGCCAGTCCAGGTCCAGAGCGCCGCCCATAGAGACGGCGGCGTCCTGGAAGCAGTTGTCGAGCTGTCGCCGCAGCTGCTCCAGCTCGATGGCGTTGGGCGCCCGGTAGTAGTAGTACAGCTCCGCTTCGTCCGGAACCACGCTGGCCACCACGCCCCCGTTGGTGATGACGCCGTGGATCTGCAGCGCCAGTCGGGACACTCAACATTCAAAGCTTCATTGCTGTATCGCTGGTAGTGGATTCAAGAGGGGCAACGTTTGTTTCGCTTATAATCCGATCCCTAGTGATTGATGACATTACAAAGGCCTGCCTCGCTAGGGCCAGGCAACGTTTTTATGTCAGTTTTAACCCACAACTCTGAATAGTTTCATTTCTTCTGTGCAGTCGAATAATTGGGATGTTCGTTCAGGGCCGTTTCACCGTTCAGCGTTTTTTCGTCACGGATGCAGTTGTTTCGTTTTGTCCGACAAAATTATCGGTAGGTGAATGAATTGTTTTCACACCACATCGAGCATGACGTCACAAATCCGCGAGTCAAGATTGGGCAGGCCGAGGATGATAATACCACTGAGGCCTTTTATATTTGTTTTCTGATGCTCTTTCAGGGCTTTGTAATCGGCACATCATTTTAAAAATGCTTTAAGTCCCAAGTTATCATTTTTCCAACACAATTAGCGAGGCGCAGTTTATCAGCTCGCTCATCTAAAAATTTATTAGTTTTCGGGCGAGAAATATTAATCGCTAGGGGTGCGTAGTGCTTACGGTAGTTTGTGTCTTGCACTCTAACTCCTATTTCGCGTGTCCGCGATATACCGTTAGCATGCCGCGCAATCACACGGAGCTTGATACAAAGTTTGACGTCACATACTCTCAGTAGCCAGCGCTTTCCGGTCAAAATGTTTGGCTTCAGTGAGAGGAAGCTGTGCGAAAAAAGGGGGCATGAATGTTCGACTTGCAGTGAGTGTTCAACAATTCCGTCGCTCATTTTATGACAACTTTTGCGGAAAGAATAGGAAGAAATTTGCTGGAGGAAAGCTTCGCAGGGACACCTAATTACATTCTGTGTTGGCTCTGGGATAGCATTAGAAGGTGTTGATGCCTTTAGATCGAGTTTTATGTCATCCTTTCGTGGCTGTATTTGCGGGCCCCTACACATCCGCCTGCACACAACCAGACATAACTTCGGGTTATCTGTACGGTGCACGTTTCCCCGAAGGTATGTAGAGGTGGAAACACGGACGAAATGAAGATACCTGGAAACATATGTAATAGTGCAACATCAACTGGCAGCCGAGTTGGTCATAAATGGTTCTTGGAAAACACCGCAATAGCTCGAAACCAAACACCTTTAAAAGTTTCATCGCAACAGCGCCGATATTGGATTCAAGAGGTCCAACGTTCCCTTCCCGGAGCTTCAGCGCTGTGTTTTGTCCTTTCCTAGTTTGGCTTCAAGCCGCTGCGCTGTTTTACAATAAATCTGTCATAGGCAACTCTGTATGATTCTCTGGTCTCTGTATGATATATAGTCTGGTCTCCAGTACTGGCAAGTGGAAACTGACCTGGCGCCTTCAGCGCCGCTCCTTCATCTTCAGCAACATACCTTCTTCATCTTTACGCGAGTACTTTCCAGGCTGTCCCTCCCCCGGAGAGGATTCGCAACCGCAAGAGCCCCACTCGTAATCGGCGCAGGGCGTAGCGGAATCAGCGGAGCCGCTTCCAGGCCTGCGCCCCCTGAGTGAAACGGTCGCCAAGTCGGCGGGCCTCTACGCAATTGGTGGATGTCCGACGGCGAAATTCGAACCGACCACCCCCCGCAGCCGAGGCTGACGACAGAACCACTTGACCACGTTTCGGCTACACGTTTCTATGTATCTGCATTGCGTCTGTGTCGTCTGCTCTATAGAGACATGTACTCATCAGTTTCCTCTTGTAGTGGTGGATAGCAGACGTGTGTCGACAGCCCTCCCGTTGCAATGGATTCAGCGCCGACGACGACGTCACTTCCGGTGAGCTGACGTCAAGTCTCTACAATCAATGAGCGATATTTATGACTGATGCAATTTTTTAAAGATCAGGCTTCTAATGCTATAGGATTAAAATTATCTGCTGTCCTTGAGCCTTCCAGTTGATTCGAGACGTTTCACACAGTTCGGAACAGACTTGCTGGTGTCTGAAAGTTTAGCGGCGCGAACAAATTTTGATACTGTCATTCGAATGCGTGTATATCAGTTGGCATAACGTGAAAGTAATGATCTTTCTTAGGTTATAATCTGGCCATTGAAGGGTTCAATAGCTCTTTTATAGAAAACTCTACACATTCGGCGTCGTTAAAAGGGAATTTGCCGATTTAGTCGAACTACGTGTCGGTGTCTATACATAGTCCATCTTCAAGAAGACTTATAGCCTTCTCACTGGGTACGCATCTTCCAGGAGGGCCTCATGTGCTGGCGCATGGCGGCCGCGGACGTGTAGGCTGTCACGGCGGCGTCCAGGGCGTTGACGGCGCACGCGGGGGCGCCCACCACGTACGACGCCCTGGTGGAGTAGCTCACGCGCACATTGGCCACAGCCATGAACAGCGGCGCCACGTCATTCACCGCACTCGGGTGCACCATGACCACCGCATCCACGTCCTGAAGGGCACCGCCCCGAAGCATCAGCTCCTGCATGCATCTTCAAAAATCTTTTTCACAACCTTATTGCGCAAATCCGATTAATCAGAACTGCCTTCAACGCCAAAAACAATAAGGTTAGATATCCAGCTACGGTTTTCAAATTCGACTAGCTTGATGTGTTTTGCCCGCGGAGTCGCTTGCATTTTAGCGATGATCATTGGGACACCGGAAGCGGCAGTGCTCCTGTTATGAATGTTTTCCGATTTCTGTTCGAGATTAGCCAACCTATTACTTGAATGCATGATACCCTCTTTTCTGTGGTTTCAAGGCTAATCTTGAGGTCAGCGATGTCGCTTCTTATGGCCTGTTGACCGTTTATTAGAGTTTGAAGCATTTCATCGACAAATTGTACCGGAGTTTCCTCAACGTCGCCACACAGAACAAGTCTACTGGAAAAGAAACACTCATATGCAATTTGTAAACATTTATGAGTGTACGGCAGAGCAATTACACATCTATCGTTACTACGAAATGAGTGACTGTAACTGACCTGTGCTACGAAAACTAAACGCATGGTTGAATTCCATTTATTTCCCAGAAAATTCTGGCTCGTTGCCTGGACTAGGAGCTGTAGGTATACAGCGTAACGAGGTATAAGCTTTACGGGGTTAGCGATCGTCGCCTGGTCACTTTGCCATGCCCACTAATTGAAGTTAGCTGTGGTGGTTCTTTTATACAGCTTGAATCTGATGACGTCACGAAGCCTTGGTTAGCCACAGGAAAGTTAGCGCTCGCGGTGATTGTGGCGATCGTCGCCTGGCCACTTCGCTGTGCTCACTTGGCGGCACAGAGGAGGTAGGGCCTTCAACGCCTGCGCTCAGTGGTCCTGGCACGGCTCCCCCTTCACCACCGAGTCCCCTGAGGGCTCCAATGCACATAGCATGCATGCATCGCACGAACGCTCCGCTGTCACGCCAGCCGATGAGCCAGCGCAGGCGGCCAAAGCGCTGGCTGCGTTATCTGCGACACCATCTGCCATGGGCTGCCGGAGCAGCGATAACGAGCTTGCTTCTGGCCCAGCGAACCCTCTGCAGCAGTCCGCTTCACAGCCCTGCGTTGCGGAACCTGCCGCTGCCTCGCCGGCAACCTGGGGAGACGGGCAGCCAGCCGGCCGTGGACGAGACGACCCCGCGAGCATCTTGGGCAGAGTGAGTCGAGTCGTACTGCAAGGACGACACATTGTTCGGGGACCCGAACACCTGGTTCCCGGACTCCCACGTGTTAAGGGGCGATGACCTCCTCAAAAGCCAGGTTACCCGCGCTCAGCGTACCCCGCGGAACCATTGTTCGCTCAGCGAGCAGATGCTTCGTCACCCATACCAGCAGCCAAGAAGCCCCGAGTCGGGCATCACGGACCGGACACGGACCGCGGCTCCTCCTCCGACAAAATGTATGCATACGTACTTCTGAAATCCCCGACCGGCAAGATGGCTCTCATCACAATCTTTCTTTGAATTCCTACTTTCTTAACCCTTCTTGCGCTCAGCGTTCAGGGCTTCCGTAACCTAGATAAGCCGCGTAACGTATAGTGCATTTCGCCAGTGCACAGAAAGTTGATCTATTGTTTCTGCAAGATTGTAAACTTCGCGCTTGCCGAGATGAAAACGCTTTTGATGTCCGGTTTTCTGTCAAAGGTTTCTGCTATTTTAGCTCGCCTTGCAGTCCTGGTGTGGGAGTGGTGCTTTATAGGCGCAGCCTACATTATGGTAGCCGCTGCATGTTCGGCACTGAATACGCGTTATCGCGTTTGATTTTTATTATCGTCAACGCAAAATCCACGTTGTCAGTGTAAATGCGCCGGCCCATCACCCTCCTACCAAAGACTTCTGCCGTTTTTAGGGCCGTTTCACAGCCACCCGTTCTTTATTGTCGGGGATTCTAACTGCGTGCTTGACCCCGACCGGGATGCACGTTCAGTTGGCGAGATGTGGTTGTCCTTAGCGCACACGGTTGAAATGCGGCGCATCCTGAGTCAATTCAACTTGAGTGATCTATGGTGCCGTTTATACGGTGGTGGCGGTGGGGATTAAAGCATTTATTTGCCATTAACTGTTGACGGAGAGGTGTTAGGGCTGAGGCCCTATTGTCCCCTTCCCCTCAAAATACTAGGTGAAGCCCCTATTTCCGAGAACAGGGAGATAGCCCAGAGAGAGAGAGTGTGCGGATGGCCTGATCGGCCTGTTCGTCTCCCTGTAGTCCCTGGTGACCGGGGGCTCAAATCATTCTACACGGAGTTCGACCTTCGTATTGACAGCTAGGCTTCAGTATGCGCAGGCAAGCGGGGGAGCCCATCCGAACTCATAGTTCCGACAGGCCCCTCTCGAGTCGGTTATCATGTGTTTCGACTTAGGATTAGTGAATGCCAGAGCAATGACAATCTCCTCCTCGTGTGTTGCGCTGCAGGCTTTGAAAGTGAGCCCGTTAACTATGTCTGTGTTGTGTACGACTGCGGCCGTGTTCTACCCACCGTGATGTGGGCCAGCAACGTAAGCGTAATACACGCGTTTTTTTGGGGACCATAGTATCGGGCCAACGCTCCCGTGCATGCCTGGCGACGACCGTTACGGTCTTCTCTGGTCATGTTGCGGGGAAGATGTTTGACCTGGAAGGTGCGTATCCAGGGTTGTGGCACCCGGTCCCTTTACTCAATGTCGCAGTCGTGTTTGATGTGTCGCCGATCCAAGAGGAGGCGGCCGCGCCTGGCCTGTGCAAAACGCTTGTATTGATTGACTAAGTGGACTCTCAAAGCTCCCGGAAGATGTTCACCACACCCAGTGCCATGAGGTGGCTGGTAGAGGTAGAGAACGGGAGGTCCAGCGCCCGTTTCATGATTTTCCATAGGATGACCTCGAGGGCGTCTTCTTCCTGTTTCCGCATGTGGAGGTAGAGAGTCGAATACAAGATTCGACTGGTCACGAATGCTTTCGCCAGCCACGAGGCGTCCTTGCTTCGTAACCCACCACGCTTGGTGGAAACCCGGCGTACCATACGGTCCACCTGGTCCCTTACCTGCCGGAGCTCTGCGAGTGTTGTGTCGCAGCGTCACTGGTTTTGTATGAAATGTCCGAGGACTCTACGCTTTGCAAGGAGATACTGACTTAGGTCGAGCATGTGCGCGAGGGGCGTAGATGCACGAATTCCGATTTCTGTGGGGAGCATTGCAGACCACAGCCGCGTGCATAGCGGTCCACTATGATGGCAGCCGTTTGCAGGCTTGTCTCTCCCAGGCGCCCTTGCATAGCCCTGCAGCACCCCTTCGACCGCACCCAGCAGGGCAGGCAGGCGCATCATGGCAATGTTGAATAGCAGAGGGGACAGCACCGCGTCTTGTGGAGCCCCCCTCGTGCCGAGCAGCAAAAGTTTGTGCTCTTGGTTTTGTATTCGGATTCAGGACAGTCTGTCCATGAGCAATTAATTGTTTCACTTATTTGAAGATATTGATGCCTCAGTGGGTGCGACTCAGGTGTGCATGACCACGTGAGTTACGTATTCGAATGCTCCTTTCAGGACGAGCACGAGGACAATTTTGTCGTTTGGGGGCTGCTTGAGGGGGGTTCAGGACTTCGGGGTCAAGTTGGAGCAGGACATCCTGTGTGGATCTGTGTGGGCGAAATCCGAACATGGCGTCCGCGAAGGTGTGTTGTTCGAGGTACAGTCGTGAGCAAAAGTGGAGAGGCCTCGGCTCCAGGCACTGGAATGGCTGCTGGGCCGCACCGCGGCGCTGCTATCTCGCGCCGCACGCTCGCTGCGCAAGTTCCGCGAGTGACGACAAACTTCACCCTTGCTCTCGTGCGAGTGCTTATCACGCTTGATAAATTTATAGTGCGGCGTCCAGCTACTCTGCAGCTGACGGTGGCAACGAAGGGGAGCGCGCATCGCAAAGCGCCTAAAGTCTCTGAAGGGAAAAAAAGGCGAACTGCTACACTGCTCCTTCTCCGCTTTCGGCGCGTCGATGCAGCGCCTGTATCGGCATGCTGTTGGAAGGCACACGCGGCTTCCACTCGACTGCTGAATCACTAGGTAGAGAGGAATACATCGAGGCGTAAAATGCAAGGCACTGTGGAACCTCACTTCGAACAGCCGCTTCAAATAAGCATTAAAAATGTTTGGCACTCACAAGGCTCTTTGTTGCCGTGAGAAATGAACAACCTGAACGCAACATCCAGCTAATACTTAGCGAAGTTGAAACTTACGGCAATTACACCAGCAGCTCGCCGAGACATCGAATCAGTGAGGACACAACGTCGGGGCGAGCACGAAGAATCTGCCCTTCTTGTTTTACGGCAGTCCACAGTTGATCAGCTGTAGCCGACGCGGAGAACCTGGGCCGCAAGTTGCACCTTGATCCGGAGTTCCCGGGTTCGAACCCGACCGCGGCGGCTGCGTTTTTATGGAGGAAAAACGCTAAGGCGCCCGTGTGCTGTGCGATGTCAGTGCACGTTAAAGATCCCCAGGTGGTCGAAATTATTCCGGAGCCCTCCACTATGGCGCCCCTTTCTTCCTTTCTTCTTTCAGTCGCTCCTTTATCCCTTTCCTTACGGCGTGGTTCAGGTGTTCAACGATATATATGAAACCGATACTGCGCCATTCCTTTTCCCTAAAAACCAATTAAAAAAAAACCTTGATCAGCCCCCACTCGTTTTGATGGGGTTCAGATATGCACCTATTGGTGGCCATTCCAGCGTGCCGATGCCCAGCTCATCCTGCAGTGTGCCCACGAGGCGTGCTGTGTGAACAGGGCTACGATCCTGCTGGAAAAGAACGCAGCAGGATTGAAGGAAGCCTTCAGTGCGCACAAGGGCGCCCAGGCCAACCTTAATGATCACACCCCAGACACTGACAGCGCACCTGCCAATTGACAGCACGGCCGTCATGTACTCGGGAAAATATCTATAAAACAGGAGGGCGGAGAGAGACGTAAAGATAAAACCAAACGAGGTAACACACGATCTCTCTATGCGAATGAAAGCATTAATATATATATATATATATATATATATATATATATATATATATATATATATATATATATATATATATATATATATATATATATATATATATATATATTGTATTTTTTTTTGATAAAGGAGTTTATGATATTTCACAGGTTCAACATAAAGCACCTTATCAATTTTTACAGTGGAGGTATATACCCCTACCGTCCAAGGAAATTTTCGTGTCGTCGGCGTCGTCAACAAAAAACGGCTGGACAAAAACTGAATGCTACTCCGAGTGGAAAAGTACCCAATTGCATAGTAATCTTATATCATACTGATAATAAAGCAGTCGGAATGTAAAAGAAAATTAAAAAACAGAAATGAAGAAGTTTTAAAGATATTACAAATTAAGTAAATAAATGAGTAAATTAAAAATAAAAGGCAAAAATATATGGAGCAGAGGTTGTTCGTGTCGATCGGTTTGCCTGCCTTCGGGATGAAGGTAAAGAGGGACGTCTTCCATTCAGTGGGGAGGGCGGTTCCCCCGTCCATATCACATTGATATCTTCTAAAAGGCACTGGTACGGCGAACCAATGAGGTTCGCGAAAAGTGTTTTGGTGACCTTGTCCTGGCCCTGACGGTGCCCCTCTTCATTTTGACCAGACTGGCCTGCAGATCGTGGAGCTGGAAAGGCTTGTCCAGCTCCGAGTTTTCCCTGCCTGCGTAGTAGTTGGCCAATCTGCGGCCGTCCCGAGTTGCGCACAGGTAGCGATCCCGAAGCGCTTGTGCCAACTGCGTTGTATTTCCTTGGAATGTATTCATGGCTTTGTGTAGGTGCTTCTGCGTTTCATTGCGGGACTGTGTTGGGTTGATGAAAGCTCGGAAGAGCCGCCACTTGTTGCGGCTCGACATTTGCCTCGCCGCCGTGTTGCAGCGATCCACCCAGATAGAGTAGACAAGCAGGGCCGCGTACTCTGCTGCCTTCCGGGTGAGGTCTGCAATGCGCTCTTTGAGCTTCTTGTTGTGTTTCTTCCCGGAGGTGGAGGAGGTGGTTGTCCACCACCGTGGCCACCTCCGTGAGCCGTATCTGCTTCTGGTGGGAGCGAAGGTGCGATATGACTGACCGGGACCAGTTCGTGTAGCCCTGCTTTGCGATGTTCGTCTTGGCGTCGGATGGGAAACTTTGGCGAAAGGTGGTCCGATTGGGGATGCATGCTTGTTTGGCGGCACTGGTGGGGCATTCTGGGCTGCGTGTATAAACGGCGGTGTTGAGGAAGCAGTAGTCGCTGCCGAGGGTCTTCTCGGTGCAGGCCCAGTCTGCGTGTCTTACGTTGCGAGTGAAGGTGAGGTCCGGGCATGTGGCTCGGGTCAAATAGTTATCTGCGTGGGTTGGAAATGCCGGGTTGGTGTGGAGGGTGAGGCCCATTGTGGACGCCAACTGCGCCAGCATGCGTCCGCGCACTTCTTCCTTACGATAGCCCCATAGCTGGCTAGGGGCGCTGTAGTCACCCACAATCAGCAGGGGTCGCGACCCGCCTATTTAAGTGCACGGCTAAAGAGGTCCGCGAAGTTCGCTCGCTGCAGTTTCGGGGAGCAGCATACATTAAGTACGTGCAGGGCAAGATCCCATCGGCGAAGGGGAAGGATCCCTACTACGGCGTACGAGTACGGTATGTTGAGATTTCGGTGGCTGTGTACGACTTGTGTAGGAGGGCTGACGACGAGGGGTCTCGCTGGGACGTCCCGTAGTTAGTCAACTTGGCCGCCGCTCCTGACCGGTGACCTTGCGGTTTTGATCTTCAAGTGAACCAGAGGTCACACCAAGACCAAGCCAATGTATAACTATGGTGTCCTACTACATGCTGCCCCAGACACCCCAAGGTCAAGTCAGGGTCAAAGGTCAAATACAAAGTTAAGAAACAATCAGGGTATGACGTGAACACCTCAGTTGCGCTTTAAGCTACGTGCCAGTAGTCAGATTTGCGCTGCATGCGTTGACACTCACAACAGCAGACACGCGGCACCGAAGCTATAGACCATTGGTGTTCTTAGTGTTCATTGGTGTTAGCTTTGACAAAGTTCTCGACGCCGATGATTTTGAGGAAAGGAAAGGCGCATAACTGGCTCCCTGGTTCAGTGCACGCCGCAATCGCACTTTGGGGTACGTGGCTTTTGTGAGGTAGAGATGTGGCCTGCATGAATTAGCGCTGAGAACGTTGTGGCTGACATGCGCCACTTCAGCAATAGGCCGCAGCGTTTATTGGGTGACCAACCTCTCGCGATCAACCATTGATTTAATCCAGACCTGGCACGGTGGACGCGTTGCCTATCCAATGTGCGGAACGCACTCAACGTTACAGAGGCCAAGCCGCGTCTACTTCCTGATATACCACAGCTTCCGATCTCTAACGAGGTGGAGCAGTAGCTGAGCCGCAGCTAATTTTCTTATCAATCGGCGCATTTCTAAGCTTGGATATTCAATGTTGTATCTAGGGAGACAGAGAGAAGTAATTTAGTGAAAGGAAAGGCGGAGAGGTCGGAAAGGCGCTTAGGTGATCCTGGCCTGCTACTCCTCAGTGAAGAAGGGGGAAAGGGAAGGTAAATGGAGAGTGTTGGTGCGAATGGAGTGCGATCATGCCAAAATACAATGAATTGCTTAGAGTGGTTTGGGTTGGAGGAGTAGGTACTTGTGATTAGAAAAAGATTATTTCCATATGGACACGTGCCAGGATCATTGACAAGATGCTTAAGACGTAAAGTGAGCCAGATAAAGACGTACTTCTCAGAGTTAATGAATTGCTTCGGTGCAGAAATGACGAGCTACACCACCTCTCAGAACACGAATAAGTGCAGTAAGTTTGGAGTTCAATATTGTGGGAATATTTCATTCTTGGTTGAAAGAGGGCCGGCAGCAGGTAAAGGAAATTTCTCCTGCGCTAGTTGTTCCGGCTTTTAATGAGAAGTAAAAGTTATTTCACCTTTCAGTTTCAGATAACCGATCAATCCAATCATTTGGGATCTCTTTCACACCCCGCTTGATACACTCGAAGTCGGCGAGCGCCTCCTTCTTCTATTCTCGTTATCTCCACTTTCCCCCCTCCGGTTATCTGACGCACGCCCCATCGCGCCCCCTGGGGGATTGGGGATTGTTTTTTTGGGAAAGGAAATGGCCCAGTATCTGTCCACTTATCTCGGCGGACACCCGAACCGCGCAGTAAGAGAAGGGATAAATGAGAGAGTGAAAGAACGCCCTTTCCTTGAATACTTCTGGAGAGCGCGTGCACTTTCGTTCCTTCCCTTTTACTGCTGACAGGGTGTATAATAATAATTGGTTTTAGGGGGAAAGGAAATGGCGCAGTATCTGTCTCATATATCGTTGGACACCTGAACCGCGCCGTAAGGGAAGGGATAAAAGAGGGAGTGAAAGAAGAAAGTGAGAATGAGGTGCCGTAGTGGAGGGCTCCGGAAAAATTTTGACCACCTGGGGATCTTTAACGTGCACTGACCGCACAGCACACGGGCGCCTTAGCGTTTTTCCTCCATAAAAACACAGCCGCCGCGGTCGGGTTCAAACCCGGGAACTCCGGATCTGTAGTCGAGCGCCCTAACCACTGAGCCACCACGGCGGAGTGTAATACAGGGTGTATACACGGGTTGAAAATATAAAATTGGTTTTTGGGGAAAGGAAATCGTGCAGTATATGGAAAGCACAGGCAAAAGCACTCCACAAGAACTATTCTCAGCTCCAGGAGGCAGTCTACGTCGATGTCACGGAGTGCCCTGACCAGGAAGCGGCTTTCGCGATAGAGATAGTCGGCAACTCGTGCAACCCCCTTTGCAGCGGCCACTGTTAAGGTGAAGCACGCGGAGGAGGCGGCTATCGCCCTGCCCACCGCCTCAACGGAAGCTGAATATATTCTCAGCGATTCCAAGACAGCTGTGCGAAATTTTGCGAAAGGCAGAGTGCACGCTGCCACCACGTATTCTTGAGAGATAGTCCAATCTAGCACCTAGCCGCCAGATTCAAATTATGTGGGTGCCTGCGCACTCGTCCCACCCGGGGAACGAAGCAGCCCACGATTTTGCCCGAGGATTTGTCTACCGGGCTGTGGCCTGCCCAAACCTGAGGTCGGCCAGGGAGCGCATGGTCACGTATCACGACATAACTATGCACTATCGTAATAATAGGCCTAAATACTCACCCCCCGATAAGTCTTTGACGAAACCTCAGCAGGTGGCAGGAGACAACTCCAGAAAAACACTTTTCCCAACCCCTATGAAAACTCCATAATGTATGCGAGAATATTCTCGCCCCAGTGTAAGCTATGTGGTCAAGATAGGGCCGACTTAGCTCATATACTGCATGATTGTCCACGGGACACACCTACGATGGACCTGCAGCTCTCGAACCACGACGAGTGGCCGGTTGCGTTGCTCTGCCAGAAGACCCAATTCCGTGCCGTGAGCCGATCTTTGGAAGTCGCCGAGGGACAACTGGTGCTTAACAAATCACACGACCAGCAGTGAAGAAGGGAAACAAAAGTGCAGTGTAGATCCCACTCGATAAACGAAGGAGCACCTATGAATGAATTTTGACGAAAATAAAGTTTTTACCACCACCACCACCTGTCTCGCATTCGGCTGACAACTGAACTAGCCGTGAGAGAAGGAATAAAGAAGGTACTGGAAGAAGGAAGGAAGAAAGAGGTGCCGTAGTGGAGGGCTCCAGAATAATTCCAACCACTTGAGGATCTTTAACGTGCACTGACATCGCACAGCACACAGGCACCCTTGCCTTTCGCATCCATCGAAACGTGACCGCCTCGGTCGGGTTCGAATCCGGCTACTACTGATCAGTAGCCGAGTGCCCTAAAAACTGAGCCACCGCGGCGGGTGGGCTTGGAGTCTGAAAATGTATTCCGCGCAGGTTTGCGTGATGGCAAATGCAATAGCTGCCTCCTCGGCATCTACAGAGGTCGAAGTGTGGACTGAGGCATTAAGAGTGGGTTGGAGAGAGCTGTCAGTGACGGCGAAGGTGTGGGCTGGGTACCGGCGGTATATGGGCGGCATCCACGCAAGCCATGGCAGGTTTCCGTCCGTACTCACGCCAAAGCGCGGAGGCTCGCGTTGCTCTGCTGAAGGTGTGGTGTTCAGGATGGATATTCTTAGGGAGGGGATGAACGGTTGGAAGGGATGAAACGTGCGAAGGAATCGGTAGTGAGGTGGGAAGGGGATAAGAGGGGGGAGCTTAAGGGTGGAGAGAAGTGCACGACACGGGCGAGGGCGGGAGAAACGGAGTAGCTGAGCCGTGCGATGGGCCTCCGTCCGCTCCGTAAGAAAGTTGTGGATGCCCGTGGACAGTAGACGAGCCATCGAGGTAGATGTGGGAAAGGACAACGTCGCCTTGTACGCTTGGCGAATCAGGCTGTTGACTCTGCGCTCATCGGTGCAAGAAAGGAAGACACACGGAAGAGAGCAGACGAAGCGGCTTAGAACAAAGTCCTCGACCAGGCGGCGGAATTCGTGATCGCGCATGCTGTGGTGGCGATTGGCAATGCGGCGTATGAGGCGGATGATCTGGTGTACAGTGTTTGTGAGCCGAGTGATGAGGGTGGTGTGCTTGCTTTGAGCTGAAGAAATAGTCCCAGAATGCGGAGGGTAGAGATGAGAGGAATGGGTGTGCCGTCAAGGTAGACGGTGAGCGGGAGGGCGACAAGGGGGCCGCGCCCCGAGGCAGAAGGAGCAAAAGCTCCAGTTTTGTCGGGGAGGAGCTTAACCCGATAGGCCGGGTGTTAGTCACCACCTCGTCCACACCCGCCTGCAGAGTGGTCTCCATGTCGCCAGGATTGCCGGTGGTCACCCAGAGGGTGATGTCATCGGCGTAGAAAGCATGAGACAGAGAGGGGATAGTGCACAGAGCACGTGCCAGCGGGAAGAGGGCTATGTTGAAAAGAAGAGGGGACTTGACAGAACCTTGGGGGGGGGGGGTACTTTTGTGTTCAAGGGAGAAGGAAGAAGAAAGACAGCCATATGAGATTTCGGCTGTTCGGTGAACGAGGAAAGCGGTGACGTAAGCATGGACACGGGGTCTCACATCAAAGGAGGAGAGCGCGTCCAGAATGGCGGTGTGATGTAAATTGTGGAATGCTTTGTTTACGTCCAGCGTCAGGATAGCTCGAGTGCGTTTGAGGTGTGAGGGGTCTAAGACGTCCTCGGAAAGCTGGAGCATGACGTCCTGAGTGGACAAGTGGGGACGAAAAATAGACTTCACTCCTGTCGTTCTTGCCAGCGGGGTGAAACAATCTCCCAGCGGTCGCAAATTGCAGACTATTGCACCCATCCCTCCTTCAGTTAGGTTCATAGTGTTGGCGGCAAAATAAGGTCGTATTGATCTCTATGACAACGGATGACTGAAACGCGCTTGCGCGGGGGGCGCTCGCATGGCATCTGCTTCACGCGCGAACTGGTCGGAAATTGGGCCCTCTAGGGGAGGAGGGCGGATGTGTCGTACTCCTGAGCTTTACGCTGCCGTACTCCGCACTTCGCTTGGATTTTGAAGCCAACTGTTTCACTACTTTAGGTGAAGTAGTCGTCGCGTAGGCCGGAGAATGACTTTGACTGAGGTTCAGCCGAACCACGTTAGCTGTGCATGACGAGATGTGGTAGTTATGATGTCGAACCCTTGTCCCCTGACCTTGACCGATGACCTTTAGTTGACCATCGACATTTGGTGATCTTTGTGTTGACCTTTAACCTTAAGAGCATTCGATGGGGTGATGTGAAGCCACGTGATGGCATCCGATGTGGGTGTCGTAAGACCATGTGATACCATTTATGTGGTCGTGTAGGTATATTTAGAACGGATTTCGCGAGCGTGTAGCGGAGCTGCCATGAACGAGCCTCAGACACTTAGCAAGCATCCTTGCGTTTCGCTGAATTCGAGTGTTAGCCAAGTTAATCCACTAACAATATTTGCACATCATTTCTTTGCTGTTGTGGCATGTTAAAATTGCCTGCGCTGCTGGTGAAAAGTGATAACCACAGCTCTGAGCCAATATACGGAAAGAGAGAAAGTATTTTCTACTTATTTATTGACGATGTATCCCTCCCGTTACTTTCAGTCTAAGAGAGGTATTTCTCAAGATACAGTGCATGCCTATGTTACAGCATTCCGTACAACACAAATAATGTGTGCCGACGCACCAGAGATAATAGAGAGTTTTCGTTTCACGTACGCAGAGGCTTCACGTACGTAGAGCTCTTACGGGTGACCAGTGCGCATGCGCAGAACGCAAAGGGTATGCGCGAGTCTCACGTACGTACGTGGGATTCGGATTTTTACGTTGCGGTCTTTGGGTCGCTTGCGTACGTAGCGTTGACAAACATGGCGGCGCCCTGCCCGCCGCTTCACAGCGATAACAGCTTCGTCGCAAATCCCTCGACGCGATATCGTGTTCTGAACTGTTGTATTCGCCTTCGATTTGCTCATTCTTACTCTAGCATAAGGTTTCAAGCGACAAATAGCTTTTGTTTTTCAGACAGAAGGACGATTTTTCAGCTGTTAATCCTGACGAAGTAGCGTTGGTCATCATCATAGCAATGGTCTCGCTATGAATGGCTTGGCTTAAAGACTTGTCTTGGATGATTTAGGCTACAACCAGTGTCTGTGTTTCTTAGTAGATGACGCTAGGCGTAACGCGCGGCGTCTGTCGCGTAGTACGTGTAACTATAAGGGTTTCAAACGACCTGCGTGCAGGCTACGTAGACTTCTCACGTTTGCGTGCGTGAACCCTCTACGTACGTGAAACTAAAACTCTCTACTAAGTTTCTCTTAAACGGCGCAGCTGATATTTTCAGCATATTATTCCGTGCAGCATTTAAGCATTATAAGTGCAGTAATTCCGTCCATACAGTTCAAGCAATGCAGAAGGATCATTCTGTTCTCAGTGAGAGTGCACAATTTAATGAATGCACGATGTACCTTACAATGTTCCATAATTGAAAAAATTGATTGTTATTCATCATAACACGTGAAAGCAAACCACTGTCACGCGATGGCCTTCACCGTCTGTGCACACCAATATGCACGCCAATATAAATCAGTTACATATAGTTGCATAATCAGTTCCCACGATGTGCCATTCCACTGCGGCCCATCAGGATGCCTCCTTCGTAAACAGCAGTGACTAAACAATAGTTCATTACCCACGGCATTTGAGGCGCCGCGGTGGCTGAGTGGTTAGGGCCCTCGGCTACTGAGCCGAAGTACCCGGGCTCGTACCCCACCGCGCATGCCGCATTGCAATGAAGGCGACACGCGAAAGGTGCCTGCGCACTGTGCGATGTCAGTGCATCTTAAAGATCCCTAGGTGGTCGAGATTATTACGGAGCCCTCCACTATTTTCCTTCTTTCACTTTCTCTTTTCTCTCACTCAAGAGAAGCAACTTGTAAGAGAACCGCAGGAGGCGATTCTTTCTTGCAGTCCCATAGGATGCAATCACAAATGGCTCGAGTATCACAGTGCTTACACTGGTGGTTGTACTGGCTAGGATGCATATATGTGCGGCAATGTCAATAGGAACCGAAAGAGGGAGAGATTTGTTTGTTTTGAGGAAAGGGAATGACTCAGTAGCTATCTTACATTTCTCGGCGGACACCTGAACTGCATCAAAAGTGAAGGGGTAAAGGACGGAGTGAAAGAAGAAAGGAAGAAAGAGGTGCCGTAGTGGGGGTTTCCGGAATAAGTTCGACCACGGGGAGTTCTTTAACGTGCACTGATATCGCACAGCACACGGGTGCCTTTTGCGGCTCGCCTCCATCGAAATTCGGTCTCCGCGATATGGTTCGAGTCCGGGTACTCCGGTTCAGAAAACGAGTGACTATTGCGAGAGAGAGAGATATCTTTTCTGCTTTCGTACACATTTTGCAGTTAGATCTTGCTCTTTATAACGGACGCTAGCGCCAATTTCAGCTGAGCTCAGAGCTTGTGTGTGTACTCGCAGACGGTAGAGGAAATCCCAGCCATGACAAGAAAATAGAGTGACGCAATAAAGTGGCCGTAGGACCCCCACTTCAAAGAACAGTACACATGCCATTCGTCTATATGTATGCCCAACTGGCCGACCTCAATGTGGTGTCAGTTCTCTCAACAACATTAGTATAAAAATTATGACGCAGCTGTTTGATGTAAAGTTCCGGGTGGCGTTCTCAATTTATCGTTGCACATATTTTACTTGTGCTAGTTAATTTGGAGGCTAGCTTGCGACAGGGATTCTAACCGACGACATATACACCTTCAACTGTATGCCTTCCGAGATTCTTTGCCTCTTTGCTTATAGCGCGGTTTAGTTGCCCACCGCGATGCGAGGCGGATACCTTGCCATTTTCTTTCCTCAGAAACCAATATTAACATCAAAATTATGACGCAACCGTTCGTTGTACTCCTTCGCGGGTGGTGTCATACAACTTCTTGTTGCATGTAGCATAAGTCTCTTAGTCAGTTTAGAGGCTAGCTCACGACAGGGACTCGAACCGCCGACATATGCACCTCCAATTGTATGGCTTTTTTCGACTTTCAAAACTGTGCCGCAGCCGTGCCTCCTGCAGGGTTCCGGTTGGTGTCATACGTGTTCTCGTTGCACATAGCATACATCTGCCATTCAAGTTCAAGGCTCGCTCGCGACAGGTACTCGAACCGAGTGTTTCACTCGGTTTCACGGCCCCACTGCACTGAGGCGTTTATGTTCCTGCGGTCCATAACGCCGGCAGCCCGGTCGGTAGCGAGGTCCTCGGCACGACCACGTCCTCGGAGCGCAGCAGCGTCGCCCAGTCCTCAAAGGTCTTGAGGTTCTCTAGGCCCCGCGAGGTGGTGGTGATAATAATAATAATTGGCTTTTGGTGGAAAGGAAATGGCGCAGTATCTGTCTCATATATCGTTGGACACCTGAACCGCGCCGTAAGGGAAGGGATAAAGGAGGGAGTGAAAGAAGAGAGGAACAAATAGGTCCGTAGTGGAGGGCTCCGGAATAATTTCGACCACCTGGGGATCTTTAACGTGCACTGACATCGCACAGCACACGGGCGCCTTAGAGGTGGTGGTGGTGAAAAACTTGTATTGTTCGAAAAGACACCCGCCGCGGTGGCTCAGTGGTTAGGGCGCTCGACTACTGAGCCGGAGTTCCCGGGTTCGAACCCGACCGCGGCGGCTGCGTTTTTATGGAGGAAAAACGCTGTGGCGCCTGTGTGCTGTGCGATGTCAGTGCACGTTAAAGATCCCCAGGTGGTCGAAATTAATCCGGAGCCCTGCATTACGGCACCTATTTCTTCCTTTCTTCTTTCACTCCCTCTCTTATCCCTTCCCATACGGCGCGGTTCAGGTGTCCAACGATATTTGAGACAGATACTGCGCCATTTCCTTTCCCCCAAGAAACCAATTATTATTATTAGTCAGAAGACTCCCCGCCGCGGTGGCTCAGTGGTTAGAGCGCTCGGCTACTGATGTGGAGTTCCCGGGTTCGAAACCGACCGCGGCGGCTGCGTTTTTATGGAGGCAAAACGCGAAGGCGCCCATTGTGCTGTGCGATATCAGTGCACGTTTAAGATCCCCAGGTGGTCGAAATTATTCCGGAGCCCTCCACTACGGCATCTCTTTCTTCCTTTCTTCTTTCCCTCCCTCCTTTATCCCTTCTCTTACGACGCAGTTTAGGTGTCCAAAGATATATGAGACAGATATTGCGCCATTTCCTTTCCACAAAAACCAATTAATATTATATCATAAACATGCACTGACATCTCGCAGAACACGGGCGCCTTTGCGTTTCTTCTCCATAGAAACGCGGCCGCCGTGGTTGGGTTCGAACCCATGTACTCCAGATCTGTAGCCGAGCTCTTTAACCACTGAGCCAGCTGGGCGGGCGCTGCATGCTTGTTGTCGTCAAGCTGATAATGGCGCGTACCCACTGCGGCGCGTGTCTTTGAGGGAAAGGGAACTAAAGAAATTGACAGAGGTGCGCGTGCCAGTCTTCGTCGACACAATGCACGAGGGGACGTACTGCGCATGCCGGTCAGTCTCTCGTAGCAATTCTGTTCGTGCTGTTCTGTTTTCGGCTTTGTGCGCTCACGTCACCGGTGCTTTCTTAAAAAGAAAAATAAGCGGTCTCCCTCGATGACTAGGAGCCACTTCAGACCCGGCTTCTCGTGTCGCATGTCTCGTCAGAGCACCGGCAAGTTACCGAGCACGACTGCAGGCGCTGCTATGGTGAGAGCAAGTGGTGTAGTGCATTCGGCGTGCTGCGACTTCTGACTGCTTCGTGCGTGCCTTTCGGCGTTTGAGTGCGGCGTTCACAGCGGGTGTCCCTGATCTTGGCCAAGCCTAACGGCGTTTGTGCGCCGGCCAAGGTGCCTGGAATCGGCGGCAACTTCGTAAACACTGTATTCAACCGCTACGCCTAGGTCCAGCCACTCATTACAGCCGGTAAGACGCTGTCGTCTAGGTGAGCGTTTTTCCTTTTGAACGCAAATGCAGACGCGTCGTGAGGTGCCTAGTCCAGCTTTCTTGGACGGCACTTATAATTATGAGGCAACTGTAGAATAGTGTAAGATAACGTTATGAAAATATTGACGGATATGGTCTGCACTCAAGGTCAAGGTATTTTATTCAGGAATGTACAGACAAGTAGGAGGCAGACATGAATGCAAGTTTACATCTCACATGGTGTCGGCCCCCTTTCCCCCTCCCCCTCCCGACACACCTCATTGGACATAATTGGTTGTTTGGTTTTTGGGAGGATATGACGAAGTATCTGTGTCATATATCCTTGGACACCTGGACCGCGCCGTAAGGGAAGGAATAAAGGAGGGAGTGAAAGAAGAAGAAATAAAGAGGTGCAGTAGCGGAGGGCTCCGGAATAATTGCAACAACCTGCAGATCTTTAACGTGCACTGACATCGCACAGTACACGGGCGCCTTAGCGTTTTGACTTCATTAAGACGCAACCGCCGCGGTTGGGTTTGAATCCGGGAATTCCGGATCAGTAGCCAAGCGCCTTAACCACTGAGCCACCAGTTAACGTTTTTAGGCAATTTTTGTAGCAGTAATCATCGCCATGATGGCAAGGCATCAAGGCAAAATAGATTAACATCATGCATGGGCAAGCTTTTGGGGCATGTCACACTCGCCCGACTCACCCAACACATGACGGAGCAATACCTATACCCGCGCAGCATGGTTGGTTTCCGTCCCCAGCTGTCGGCACAGGACGCCATGCTCCAGCTCACACAGGATATTTTGACCCCTCATACCAGGCCACACAAAAGCTGTCCTCGCCTTGGATCTCTCCAAGGCCTTTGATCGCTTAGACCATCAAGCGATCGTGGCGGCGCTCTCCCCCTTGAACATAGGTGAACGTTTGTACACCTATACTCAAGCATTCCTTACTAACTTCACGGCCGAAATTCACTTCGGTCCCCACACATCCCGCCCATACACCCTTAGTGTGGTTAATTGGCACCCCCCAGGGATGTCCTCTCCCCTTTTCTCTTCAATGTCGCACTCATCCCCCTTGCCCGCAAACTACAAACTATCCCCCACTTTCGACATACATTCTATGCTGATGATAGCACTCTATGGACCACCCATGGCAGTGATGGAGGTATAGAGAATACTCTGCAGTCGGCAGCTACCCTCACCCAAACACATGCGCGGAGTATCGGACTCTCATGCCATCCGGAGAAGTCGGAGCTCTTCATACTGCACCGCACAACCCGAAACTGCCCCACGGCCCCCATAACCGTGACACTGCAAAATCGGTACATCCCTGAGGTGCACACTCTCCGGGTGCTGGGCCTCCACATCCAGAACAAAGGGAAAAACTCACTATCCAGAAACCCAAGCAGACGGCGGTGTCGACATCCCACCTAACCCGCCGAGTTCCTGGACACAACCGGGGCATGAAGGAGCCCGACCTATGTCGTCTCATTCATGCCTTCGTCCTCAACCGCTTTCTCTTCACGCTCCCCTACCTGAACCCCCAGGGCACAGAAATATAAACCCTGCATGCCATGATCCGAACAGGATTTATGACGGCACTACACCTACCCGTAGATACCTCAACCGAAACACTCTTCCATCTAGGCCTACACAACACGATAGGTGAGCTTATCTAGGCCCACCGACAGACACAATACATACGTCTCGCGAGAACCACCACCGGAAGACACATTCTGCACACCCTCTGTATCCGGGTACCAGCCACGGATCCCACACAGCTCCAGGTCCCCCACCTCATTCACCGTGAACTACTTATTAAACCTCTCCCGAAAAACATGCAACCCACCAACCAAGAACCCCGCCGCAGAGCTCGCGTACGGGCGCTCTACAAACACTTTGGCATGGAACCGAATGCCGCGTGGGTGGATGCCGCATGCACAGGCGAGGACGCGGTTGTAGCCATCACGGACCCCTCCCTATAACTGATTGCCACCCTTTACATATCCCCGACTGCCCCCTCGGAGAAGGCTGAAGAGGCCGCTATTGCCCTAGCCATCACGCGCACGGAGGCCCGGTATATGCTATCGGAGTTTAAAACTGCTTACTAAATTTCACCCGTGGGAGAGTTCACGTCCCTGCATTTCGCTTACTGAATTCCCTCGTCACACACCCGCTCCGCCATAGGGGCTCATATGGGTGCCTGCCCACTCCGGGAATCCCGGAAACGAGGCTGCCAACGCTTTTTAGCCCGAGGTTCTCTCAACCGGGCACCGGCGGCCTCCGATCTGGAGTTCTCACGGGAGCGCATGCAGTCATTCAGGGAACTGACGCAGGTCTGCAAAGCCGAGCGTCGGCTGCACCTCTCACCCCATCCCTCCTCAACAATTATCACCAGACTCCTTGGAGGCGGCTTGAAACACGCGCCTTACCCTTCCCTTATATACGTTCGCGCTATCACCAAGTCCCCACAAACCCCTCCTTTACCCTCTGCCACCCTTCACAGCCACTCTCGTCCTATCCTTAACATCTGCCCGGCGGATCTTCCCCCGCGGGAACTGGAGCACCTTACCACTTGGAAGGCATGGGAGACCCTACTGCGGTCCGAGGCCCCGGCCAAGCAAGCCATCGCCACAGGCCGGGCTACCAGCGTCATGAGCCTCCGGGACATGAACGTTTGAGTGCAGTGGGGCCGTGCGAGGGCCCAAGGACCTGCACGTCATAAACTTCCTTGTGTTTAGTAAAGTTTCCACCACCACCACCATCACCGATAGATATCCTGCATAAACACTATCGTTGGCCCCGCATAAGCAAAGGATGGCTGGCAACTGTGTCCTGCTTGCTCTTTCAAAATCTCCAGAGCAGATGTCACATTTGGAGCAAGCACTTCGACAGTTTTTTCTCAAGCAATTTTTCAAAATCGTTTGGAAAAACATGTTTTCTGGTTAGGTTCCTCACAGGTTTAAAAATGCACTGTTTCTGTATGTCATAGTTTCCTAAATTGAGATGATGATATTTCTCCCTGCTTTGGTCATGTGCAAGGAACTGCCAGGAGATATTTTCAAAACGTGGCAATATTCAAAGCTTAAAAACAGTAGCCGATCAGGATTAAATGGATGCTGTATCCTCTGCGTGAGGAATCCACCGCAGAGGTCCTTCATGGCACTCATGTTAGCTTTGTGGTTGTCGTTTACAAGGCGCACCACCCAGAAGCCTACCTCTTCGATTTTGTGAGAACATATTGCATCAGTTTAGAGAGATACTCACCATTTCAGCCCTTTAGTGAAAACAGTGTAATGCTGGAATTCTGTATGAAGTAGACAGACCGTTAATTATAAAACAAAGCAAGAAATTTTCCAGTACAATGTTGCCGTCAAGATCGGTGGCCACACCGATGTCCACATGGCCAGTTATCTGTAGCTATGGTTTGATTCGCCTCTCATCGACGATGGGAGAACACACTCTTGACTGCTGTGATTCAAGTTTGTCAAGCTCAGGTCTTAGCCAGGCTTGCACCAAGGCACTAGATCCCTGCTCTCCGGAAGTAATTCCAATGAAGTTTTGTAGCGTGTTCCTGCTTGGAAGCTTGAACAATCTTTCCTTTCATATATGCTCATAGGCCTTTCTGGAAAGGTACCTATAGGTACAATGCAGTGTCGCACTTTGTCTTCCTTCCATCTCGGCATTTCCTCCTTGAAATTGACAACTTGGTTTAGCAGGAATACTGCAGCAATGTTTTTCTTCAGCTTGTTCCCGGACCCGCCGCGGTGGATCAGTTGTTAGGCCGCTCAACTACTGATCCGGAGTTCCCGGGTTCGAACCCGACCGCGGCGGCTGCGTTTTTATGGAGGAAAAACGCTAAGGCGCCCGTGTGCTGTGCGATGTCAGCGCAAGTTAATGATCCCCAAGTGGTCGAAATTATTCCAGAGCCCTCCACTACGGCACCTCTTTCTTCCTTTCTTCTTTCACTTCCTCCTTTATCCCTTCAGTTACGGCGCGGTTCAGGTGTCGAACGATATTTGAGACAAATACTGCGCCATTTCCTTTCCCCAAAAACCAATTATTATTATTACTTGTTCCAGGATATATATAATATCACCAAAATTGCACTCTTTTTAAAAACTTTCCAGCTCCATTTTATATTGATCTACTGCGGTACGAAGCCATATTATTTTCTTCAGGTGTCTCTCCTTCCTCTTCCACTTCATTCTCTCCACTGTCAGAAGGCTGCAAGATCTAATGTCAACTTGCGTTGTTCTGTCGGCGCGAACAAGAAATACTTTATCTTGGTTTGTAAAAATGCCTCTTGAATGCTGTTGTGTCATTTCAAAATAGCTGCCACTTGCAGTAGGAGAGAGTTCAGCGACCTTACTCTCAACGTCAAGCACTGGCACTTCAACGCTCGTGGTTTCGTCGTGCTTCTTACGTTTTTCGGGGACTCATCTTGGCCGTGGTGGGTTTCCAAACCTGATGGTTTTCTTATGCTTACACTGTTCCCTTCCAATAAAGTTCGGGGTTGCAAGTATTACAAGTAGTCTGTGAACACTGATGGCACAACTCCCTTCTTCAGACAGCGCCTTTTACCTTCTGCGAAGCCTGATTGTTTGAAATGTTTGCCGCATTCCCTTGAATAGTCTTAGGTGCAGTTCGGGACCCAGTCGTCTCTTCGTATTGCTGTCAGCCACTGGCCACGCAGAGCAGCTTGGGCGGGGATCTCATGGAAGGAAATGTCTGGCTCCTTCCTTTTGCTGTCTGACCGGCACAGTGGTGCACAGCAGTATGCCATTGGGATCTGTAAAGAGAGCAGTATTTGACTCAATCTATTCCTTTCAATAATTCAGCGTTTTGTTTAAAAAAATAACTTCATTTCATTTCATTTATTTGTCCCTTAAAGGCCCGAAGGCATTACATAAGGGGGGGCGTACATACAGGTTGGAGGGTAGTAGCAGAGAACACAAAAGAAAGAAAGGGGGAAACATACACGGGGTACCAAAAAAAGTGTACAATAATATACAAACTAAAAGCAAGAAATAAACATACAAAAAGAAAACAAGGAACAGTTGGCACTTCGGTGTCGCAGTATGAATATGTTTATGAGAAGTGATTAGCCAGTTTCTCGCGGAAAAGGCGGCGATCGGAGCATGTTATTACGTTGTCGGGAAGGCCATTCCAGAGCACTATGGCGTCGGGAAAAAATGAACTGCTCATTGCGGAGGTGCGGGTTTTAATGCGTGCGATTGGGTTACTGTGGTTTAGGCGGGATGACGTACGTGGGGGTGGCTGCAGCAACAAATGTCTTGGTGAGCGATAAAAGAAAGAGTGAAAGAGGCATAGACGGGAAATAACACGGCGAGTTGCTAGTGTTTGAAGGCCGAGGGATCGTTTTAGTAATGTTACGCTGGTATTTCTTGAGTACTGCGATGTAATAAAACGGCCGGCGCGATTTTGAATGGCTTCAATATCTGAGATGAGATACGATTGTGATGGATGCCAGACAGATGACGCGTACTCCAATTTAGGACGTACGAATGTTATGTATGCCAACTTTTTTACTTCAGGTGATGCAGATTTTAGATTGCGCCGGAGAAAACCAAGTGTGCGGGATGCTTTGGAACAGATGGTCTGAATGTGTGTTGTCCATGACAGCGATGATGTGATGTGTACTCCTAGGTATTTATATGATGTTCTCGTGACGGCGACCGATTTTATGTTGTAAGTGCTATCAATAACTGTGTTTTTGCGAGAGAATGATATGGATTGGCATTTATTTAGATTAAGAGGCATGTGCCATTTGTCACACCACGCTGAGATAGTGGTTAGATCCTGTAGAAGCGGCAATGGCGCTAGCGCCGTGGATGGGGCTGTAAATTACGCAGTCATCTGCGAATAAACGTAGCGTTGATTTTATGTTGATCGGTAGGTCATTGATGTAGATGAGGAATAAAAGAGGTGATAAGCCTGCACCTTGAGGTACGCCGGATGTTACGTCGGAAAAACCTGAGCGACAGTTATTAACACAGGTGAACTGCTTACGTCCTTTAAGGAACTGTTCTAGCCAGGAGAGCAAAGTTTGTGGAATGCCGAGCGATGACAACTTAAAAAGAAGAAGATTATGGGAAACACGATCAAATGCTTTTGAAAAGTCGAGAAAGATAGCGTCGATCTGGACAAAGTTATCTAAGTATTGTAGAATGTCGTGGGTGAATTCGGCGAGCTGGGTCTCACATGACAGCTGCTTCCGGAAGCCGTGTTGATTCGGATAGAAAAAGTTCATTGATTCTAGGTGGGTCATAAGATTGGAAAAAATAATGTGCTCAAGTAGTTTAGACGGTATACTAGTGAGGGAAATGGGACGATAGTTGTTAGGGCACGTGCGGTCATCCGCTTTAAATATGGATGTAATTTGAGCTTTTTTCCAATCGTCAGGGACAACCCCGGTATCTAAGGATTGCGTAAAAATTAGATGCAGTACCTGGCTAGACAATGAAATGGTATTTTTTAGTAGCTTACTGTTAATTTGATCGCAGCCGGCAGATGCAGATATTTTCAGTGAGGCAATAAGCTCTGATACACCATCAGGGTTAATTTCGATTTTAGGCATTTCTGAGAGTGAGATTTTGAAACATGACAAACAAGAGAAACTAAATACGTGTTGCATCGTTCGGTTCCACTCACTTGAAAGTAGCCATCGTGACATTAGGTAAAGCTTGTGTTTTCATTTTATCCCCGAATTATACAATTAGGCCGTACACTGCAAACAAACAAACCGTGCTCCGAAGCCAATGCACGGTAGCTGGGCAGGAAAGAAGTGTAGTACCACAGTCCAGGAAATGGACGTGCACATCTATTGTTAAGGCAGTACTGACGCGTAGTAAAGTTTCTGATGCATGCACAGGCCTCAATGCGACTCAGCACGAGTTTAACGTTCTGCGATGTGAGGCCCAGTTCACATGCTGCGACAAGAGCGAAAATAGTCGGTCTAGTCCGCCTGCGGCTGGACCGACGGCCCTCCCCAGTCGCAGACGGGCAGAATTTGCAGCGTCGCAGTCGAAAATCGCGCATGCATGTGCAACGGGCCCAAGAGAAAGAAGCACATAACGATCGCTGGAAGGATAAAACAAAGCTGGCACTTACAACTTGACTCAATGCTGGAATGCTGCAGCACCCGTAGGCATAAAAAAAAGTAGAAGCAAGACCTTGGAAGCTGCGAAACGTTACACGGTACGAAAGCACGACAGCACAACGCGGTTGGACGCACTGGCTTGCTAGTTATGCCGACTCAGATCAACGTTTTATCTCTGAAATAAACTTCTAAAAATCTCTAGATTGACGAAAAACCTAGCGTATAGTTTTTTACTCCTGAATGGGGCGATTCCTGATTGGACAAAGTATCAGCGCAGTTCACTCTTTCATCCATTTGTTATACATTTTATGAGAGATAAATGTGTATTAGCCGCAACTGTACCTTTTCTCCTTAATTTTTTGCAGAGTTGCCATACATAGCCCAGAGATGACACTACTAGATAGAGGGGGAGTCACTCGCCCTCTATCTGAAGTGAACTTCGAGCAGACGACTCCGTTTCACCGCACCGCCTTTTGAGCTGCTCCTTCAGTAGGCAGATCTTTACGCTCAAATAACCGTGCAGCCCTTTGAAAAAACATAGGAGCTGGTCCCAAGTTGAAAGAGCCGGCATTGTCTGCTAAGCCCCGTCTACACATCAAAGTATTTTATTCAGACAACATTAATTTGTCTACTTCAATTTGCCCATTTATTAAAGGCATGTATATTAGCAGGCGGGTCGATTGCAAGCTTGCAGCGCTTTTCTTGTGTTTGCAGCTTGCAATGTGGCGGTTGATTTCTGATTTTCAACCCTTACAATCAAATCTGCATGCTTTGCAGGAAAAGTACAAGGGCCCTTTTTTACTCGCCTACAACCACCCTCTGTACTTCGCACCCGCTTACCACTCGGTCAGATATATTGGTCATACGCTTTCGCCTTCTTTCTGCGTGGCTCATTTTTCCTCAGTCTCCTGGTCCAGAAGTCGCCACCTGACATGCAGCACGTTTGAACGGTTAAGGTACGCGGTGTAAAAATTAAACATTTCTTTCGTAGCGCCGCAGTCACTCGTAGTTCCGGAGATCACACGCCCCATTAAACAGGTTGAAAGTCCTAATGGTTTCGTGTTTCCTCACTGTGCAGCAGCCGATAATTTACCGTTGCAGAACTGCTTTAGCCATCTATCGGCTTGGCAGAACACCAAACATAGACGAGCAGCAACTAGCATTTTTGAGTTTTTTTTTTTTCGTTCGAAAAGCAATATAATCAGATACACCTGCCTTTAGGCCGCTTAAAATAACGATTATATGGCCTTTCAAATTCCTGGATTTCAAAAAAGGACGCTAGATAACTAAAGCAAAGAAAAAAATATCTAGATGTAGGGATAAATTCATGGAGGAGGAATTTTACTTCCTCCATGGATAAATTCCCATTGTTGGCATGACTGCTTTCGAACCGGCTCTCGGCAAAGTGTACTAGAAGGGGCCGTGGGCTCACTGGCCCTGGTCCTCTGAAGCCGTTCATATCAAGTACGAGAGATGGCGCCACCACTCTAACTTCATGCTGGTCCAGCCTACGGTGCTGCTCGGTCGCGCACACTTGTGTACGCGCTGCTTTAATTCCTGCGCCTACTTTTATGAGGGGAAACGGCTTACGGACGGTCCGCACTTGGTCTGCAAAGGAATTCATTATTTAGCGTTTTTATGCTCCAGGAAGGGCGAGATGTAGCGCGGTACCCAATCAGCGATACGTCATCATCAGCGATCTGACAGAGACGGATGGTATCAAAGGAAATGCTAATTTTGTCAGGTTTTTTCCGCCGATGCTTCCATGCTGCTGAAGGTAGTGATTTTAAATCTGGCGAAACCGATTAAGAAGTTAGCCAGAGCGCATCTAACCTTTTCTTTTTAGCCTCACGCAGGCCAACTAAATACAGATTGTAGCTCTAACTGTAGTACAAAATGTGTGGTAGTCTTTGATGTGAACGGAAATTCTGAGAGCATGCAGTATTCCTTGAAGCTTATCTTGTGCATTAAGATAGTCAATAAGGGTCGGCGAATGCTGTGCAGTGAAACCTGAATGCGCATGCTTCTCTTATACCGTGGTTCACGGCCTCTTAACATTCTTTTACGTGATTAATGTCTGCAATGTGAAGAAGGGCCTGTCAAACGTTATTCGCTATCAGGCCTCGAACAAAATTTGTCACTTAATTGAACAATACAGTTACAAGCACTTCCACATTTACATCATGAGCAACGGCTCAGCTTAAGATGCCTTGCTTTTTCTCGCTTGCCCGTATTTCTTGGATTGTATCCCTTTCACATAAAAGTGCAGCCGAGAGATTATGTAAAAGCTGATGATCTTGGCAGAAAGAATAGGTGCGTGAGCTGATCAGCCAACCTCTTGTCCAAATCTTTATTTCACAACTGCCAGCATGTCCTGGATGATGTCAGTCTGCAGTTGATGACAAGTGAAGCATTCAGTGAAAATGTTTTCAAGCTTGCTGACAAAGTCGAAGAGCACACTCGACGGGTACAACAGTCCCCCTTTATCGAGAAAATGTGTTAACCGAGCGAGTTGGAAGTCCTCACGAAGAAGTGGATTCCCACGTGGAATTCATAATTTTTTTTTTCGATCGTGCGCACATAGTCCCGAAGCACATATTGTGGCCCGAAATGCAATTCACAAACCGCGCTCTTGTATTCCAGGGTTCTGTCCGCGCAGTGCAGATTCTTCTCCCATTTTTTTTCGCAACTCTTCGTTCTTCGGGACTCCAAATAATGCTATCTTTGGAGCACCCTTCACGTGAACGCCACCCGTTCTACACTCAGGTGCGTAGCAGTGGTTTTGTCGGCGTTGAGACATGCTACAAAAATTTTACGCGAAGACTTGGTCACATTCGCTGCGCACAGCTTTTCCTCATGTTACTGGAGAGCAAACGTTCATAGACAAAACGCGAGCAGCAAAACGTTTCAAGAAAACGCTATAATAAACACAAGCACGCACGCCCAGTCCAACACGGTCGACACGGCCCGCTACAGTGAGGTTGACATCAGCGCCGCGCCGCAGCCTTTCGGCGAATCAAAAATCGTTTATATTTCCGGCGCGCCCGCCAGTGGGGGCTTGGGTGGAGAGTAAGCCCACTGCCCTCTTCTCGTACTACACTTTAGCTCGGCCTGCGGCGAAGTCACCCCAACGTCGCGTTCTCTCGGCAGCCAGCAGCTTAACGGCCGCGGAGCGCAGAGTTGCCAGGCGCAGAAGCTACGGAACACGTGACTTGCATATATATATATATATATATATATATATATATATATATATATATATATATATATATATATATATATATATATATATATATATATATATATATATATATTGTAATGGAGCTTGGAGAGGGAGGGCGGCTCCTGTCAGAAGAAAATGTTAGAGCGACTTGAACGCTCGGTCAAAAGGCATTTGAATCGCATGTAAGTCAATCCTTGCATTAAGAAAGTATTTCAAATAAAAGCCGGAAGGAATTTCATACGGGCTTTGTTATCAAGCGAAGCATATTCGGTACACGCGTCCGTGACTCGCAGATTTCTGTGCCCCAGCAATGTCGTCCCCGAAACAGGACGTAGCGTTGCTGTGAATAGCCAGGCTGCACGTCCGTCTTGTTTCTGTTCGCTTAGGTGTTCCCTGTTGTGTGGGGTGTTCCGCGATCATTAAGGCGGCACCTCCGGAGTGAGGCGCGGGCATTTTTTGCGACGTCCGTGCTGACCTCCGCCATTACTCCATATGGGTAAATGGGCACATAATTTTTGGTAGTGGGGGACGGTCTCGTGCTGTCCCCCTTGTTGACAAATCAAAAGACAGTTGCGCTTTTATTACGGTTCAGCCTCGTTAAGGAGCGAAAGCTGTGGTGTTCGGGCACGGTTTAAGAGCATCTTAGGTGTTGAAACTGTACGCCGTACAGCGTGTAAACAATATGTTCGCCTTCTTTGACATGCGGGAGGCGCCGCGGAGAAGGGGCCATTCGCTTGCGGAGCGGCGGACTCGCGTAAGCGGTTTTCGGCGCCGTTTTTGGCTGTGTTTCTCGGTGTCTTGCGCTGCCACAGTGCGTCACAAGGTGTGGGCGTGAGGTTCTCCGATTCGACGTTGTGTTAGGCACCGTGCATAAACAAAGTTGGCCAGAACCGGCTTTCTGTGCTGCGGTTTGTAACCAGCCGCAGTGATCGTTGTGAAAACGCACATGGTGGCGCGAACCGACGCCAATGCATGGTAATCGCGGCCTTCTGTATGTACAGGTGCCCCAACAGTAATACGGAGCACGCGAGCTGTGGCCGAACTGGGAAAAACTAGTGTTCCTGTATATGAGTGGCCCGAAGGTCCACCAACACGTTCGAAGCTGTGCGGGAAAGCCGCCGCTCGTGCGTACAGGGGCTGCATTCATGGGCTCGCTTTGCAGAGCGTTTGGGCTTGTATTTTTGTTTGCGTGCGATTTGCACTCGGTCGCAAGTTTTTAAACATAACGTCAAAAATTAATCTGTGTTTTCACAAGTGTGTGCATGCCGCATGAAGAAAAAACCGCTGCAGGTTAACAGCAAATTGAAGTCATGGGAAATTGACAAGTACTAGAAACAGGCTGCAAGATTCTTTTTCTGGAACAAGTTAGTTCAGATGAACAAGCAGTCCCGTTCCGGATGGGACAGCATCTGGCACGTCCTGTCTTCCTGCGTGCTCGTCCTAAGAAAAAAAGAGCATTGCGATGAATTACTTTTTTCACAACTGGCGCCGCTGCGTGTTCTGTGCGAGTTCTGTACAGAAAATATGAAAACCCATCTCCCTAGACCCACAGTTAAATGATTATGCAACTTGACTCAGGCAAGCAGACAAATGCAACCCCAATGCATTCAACCAGCGAGTCTGACCTAACGAAAAAAAATTTCAAACTAAATACCTTGCCTAAAACATTTTACAGAATACCCTGTTGCTAAATGCAGTGAAATGACGAATGTCTAAAGGGCCGTGTAAATAGTCTTTCTCGTTGATATTATTACCTTACCCAATTTTTATTAAAAAGCACCATCTTTTCATATGAGTTATTAAATTATGATATTTGGTCGCACTTAACGCGGCCCATTCTCAAAAGCCGCTTCAATCGTCGACGCACTTCAGCCGCTGACCTTCCAAATGGCAGTTCGTAAAACGCTTTGCCGTTTCCAGTGCGGTTGCTGCAGTTTGGCGCACTGCACGCAGTCATAGCTGACGACTGCATCGCTCACTGCCACAGCAGAACCCCAGTCCTGACGCCACAGGTCTGCACGGAAAATGTGTGAAATGTAGCCGACAGCGTGGGCTCACATGAGGAGTCGAGCTGACGAGGGGTCGCTCTGAACTGCGCCTGTGAAGTGAACTTCTTCGTGGAAAGTTGAGCACTTGATGTCAAGAAAATTATGTGACCGCCTCTCGGCGAATGGCGTTCGGAGCAGCAAGGGAAAACAGACGCGCAACTCTGTTCCGAGCGGGAGCGTATACAGGAACACTAGGAAAAACTGCATGCCATCGCGCTCTATCAGCAGATGCGCGGCAAAGGGCGAGGGTACGTCGGCACATCCGGCTGACCCATCTCGATAACTTGATGCTCGCGTAATCGCCGCCACGAGCGAAGCTGCACCATTACGATCAGTGCTCGCCAGCGACGCTTTCGATACCTCAGGCAAGGGTTTGTTGTTCGTCCGGGCCGTGCAGGAAGTTTGCGTTCGGCTGCGTGCAGTTTTTGCTTTTCCCGTCCCCTGGCGGACGGGGGTGATTGCAGCGCAGCTTCGCTCGTTGAGGCGATTACGCGAGCATCAAGTTATCGAGATGGCTCAGCCGGATGTGCCGACGCCCCCTTGCTCTTTGCTGCGCATCTGCTGATAGAGGGCGCTGGTATGCAGTTTTTTCCATTTCGGCCACCGCTCGCCCGCTCCGTATTACTTTAGGGGCACCCGTACGTATGTAGTACATAGTGGCTGTAACGTGTTGGTTGTTGCGGTGGCACACTTGAGGGTTCCAGCCGGTTGCAGAAGCCGATTAGACGCCATTGCTTCGTAACCAACCGCAGATCGACCTACCAGAGTTGTCCGCACCCGGCGACACTTCTTAAACCTCCGTCGGAGCCTGCTCGCTAGAACTTTGGCGCCAGGCAATCATTGGAGCAGCTTGAATACTGGAACCGAGCGACCACGTCTGCGCGAAGCACTTTCCCGCTCATAGGGTATAAAATCGCACTATACGCCGACTTCAATAGCGAGTCACTTTTAAATGCACCCAAGAAACAGGTGCTGTTTCCCGGGTGTCCCAAATATGTGACAAAAGAGGCAAGTTCAAGGCGGCCTTTAAGACAACGACCGTCTGCAGCCACGTGTGCCAAGCAGGCAAGCAAGCGGTCCGCACCCGCCGCTGCCGCACTGCCCTCGGGGACGACCCGTGAAAAGAAAAGACGCCAATCCAGCATGCATGGAGCACTCGAAAGAAACTGTGCACAGGTGGCTGGAGTTCATCATGCGTGTCAGATGTTCAACGAACAGGCCCTTCTTCCACCATGGAACATGGAGGCGCCTCCTCACGAGAAAGCTCCGTCTTCATCGCCATTCATGGAGCTAAATTTTGTTCTCTTGAGCTCTGGTCCCTGTACTTAACATTCTATAGGTGCTCAGCGTTACCTGTACATCCCATGGCAGCGTAGCAATTAATTTCGGCCGGCGATTTCGTGGCCAGTTTCCACCCGCTGTATATTTTGGTGCAACCAAACATGATGGTATTAAAGGCAGGAGGCATGTCGGTTTACCGCAGCGGTGCCCTAGCGGTTGAGAATACTCCTCGCATGCGGGAGGTGCGGGGTTCGATCCCCAGTGCCGCCGGGCACCCACCAGTGATACAATTGGTACAAGCTTCCCCTGGCCTGGTGCTCAGCTTAATCAGGGTGAAATGCTTAGGAAATTGGTCTTTGACCCTCACCTTGAGCAAACGAAAAATACCTTCAGCCGTGGCGCTCTTTGGCCGCAGATGCCCTAGCGCCATACATAATCACTCTCATCATCAGCCATGCCGGTAAGATTTATAACAAATGCGCTGCTCCATATTTATTTATTAATTTATTTACAGTACCTACAGCGCTCAACGGCCATTATTCCAGGCGGGTGTAAAGAAAAAAACGGCAAAATAGAGTAATCCGTACATACGTACGTTCATATACAGAAAAACGCGGTTACTGACCGCACAAGAACACTTCCTTTTAAATATCTTAAAAAAGAAAAGTAGGATTTGGTTACATACATTCAATACGGAGGCTCTACACGACATAATAAATATACACCAGAACTAAAGAGAAAGGAAACGCCTATCTGCGCCAGACGCCCTGGTGACATAAACAAAAAAAAAATTCATCAGAAATGAGACATAGAACGCCGCAGTTGAGTAGAGAAAGATGAAGGAGGAGCACTAATAATGTGTTCTGGTAAATTATTCCAGGCATGGATTGTTTTTAGAATGTGTATTTTAAAATATTGACGCGGCACATGGGTCCGAGTCCCGAATTTGTGTCACAATAATAAGCGTCATAATCTGCCGCAACGGGCACACCTGATTGGTCGAAACGCTGGAAGCTGATGTGGTGGTTCGGATGCAGCGAAAAGGGTCGAAGAAACCGGACGGTGACGCCAAACACACAGCGTGTGCAGCAGATGCTCGACAGCCAACATATCGGCGCCCTCGGAAGTGGAGCCTCTCGCTTCGAAGTGAACTCGTCGATGTTGCTGCGGTTTTCGGACCGAGAACTGGATATAAACTAGGTACGGGACTTTCGCTTCGTCTTTTCTTGCCTATAACAAATTGGATGGACAAAAAATTTGGCCCGTTTTTTATTTCGTTGGACGTCTCGGTAGCTCCTAGGCCTAACGAGCACTGGTTTGTTGCAGAAATTATTCTCATCATTCATACTGGATGGCGCCACTATCACCGAGTTGTCTCGTCTGCGTATGTTGAATAATGTAGCACACACAGAATCACAGAACATGCATTTCCTATTAGCTGTTGAAGCGTCCTGCACCATGATCGTGTGTAATGTCTGCCAGCGTGAAACCACTTACGCGCATGGATGGTCAGTCGCCAGCGACGCGCTGCTACACCGAAGCGATTGACAGGCAAGAGGCGGTTTTTTGGTGTCCCTTACGGTTCTCGATAGCCGCGGTGGTGTGGCTCTGCATTATTGAGCTCGCGAGTTAACTTGCAAGTTAGTTTTAAGGCGTCAATGGGCTTGCGTGCGCTTCGTACCATGGCGAATCTATGAAAAGTTAGTCTGCGAATTCTTGCGACACGTACAGTATTGTGCGTTTTTATCGTGAAGATTTTCAAAAATTTCCCCGCCTGAAGCGCTTGCTCATTTGCAGTGAAACTGCACACAGAGCGTGCGTATTATGTTAACTTCTGTATCGTAGCAAGTTTGACAACGGTACTTACTTAGTTGAGCCGCGCATGCTTTGAAAACGTGATCGCCTACGTAGAAATCGGCGAACCAAAACCCGCAAACGACATTTTTTCGCTGCAGGGCGGCAGTGGCGCCATCTTTGTTTGCAGTGGAAAACGTCACGAGAAGGCCGCTGAATGAGGAGAGCGCTGCCAACAATATTCTTTGAAAGGTAAAGCCTCGTTAAATCAGTTGTTCTGATATTTTTTCCTCTGAATTCGCCGAAATTGTTGTAAGCGCTTCAGTTGAAGCAGATTGTATTGGAAAACATTTATTCGTCATAAAAGGCAGAATGCAGACGATCCGTGCTTGGTGGCTATCAGTCCACGGCTGACAGCGACCTGGGTAGCCCATTAAACGACCCGGGTTTGAACTCCCAAGTCTGAGTTGAAGCAGACGAAACGGCCGGAAAGGCATATTCAAAGGGCACGCTCTTCTTGCAACGCTCACCTCGGCGGCCTTGTCGTGACGCTTTCCACTGCAAAAACAGATGGCGCCACTGCCGCCCTTCAGGGAAAAAACGTCGTTTGCGGGTTTTGGTTCGCCGACCTCGACGTAGGCGATTACGCTTTCGCATCATGCACGGCTTAATTAAGTAAATACTGTTGTCAAACTTGCTACGGTACAAACCTCACCATAATACGCAAAGTCTGTGTGCAATTTCGCCGCGAATGAGCGAGCGGTTGAGTCGGGGAAATTTTTGAAATTCTTCGCGATAAAAACGCACAATACTGTATATCAAGAGAAACTCAGTAGGAAAGTTTCTTTAGCTCATGTCTTTTAATTATTTGCAGTGCCTGCATAAAATGAACGAAAAACCTAAATTACCATCTGCCCAACCTGTCCGATCATCGCACCAATTTACATTCAGCGAATTTGCAGACGGCAAGTCGTCACGGCGTCTTGGTTCAGCCCGGCACGAAGCGCGCATTGTGCAGCGAGTTAGTGCATGCTAAAAATTTTCCTCTCCGTTCCCTTTTCCCCAAGATAAATTTAAAACGCCGTGTTGTGCGAACATGCTATCTGCCTTTTATTCCCCATCGGCGATCGACGCCTGTAGAGGTCGCCTTCTGTCACTGAAAAGCCATGCGTGGTTGCGTACAGTATTTTCTACTTAAAGTGCACCCCCGGCTTTTAGGGTGCAGAAAAGAGTGTCTGTACTATATTGTTTGTATTTGCTGAAGTCAATTGGATAAATAAAGCAGCTTTGATATTACTACTTTATAGTGGAATCCAATGCGTAACCAACTTGTGGCTGAATGTTTCTTGTGTCGCTTTGGTCGCGTTCTTTTTTTTTTCCCGGCAAAGAGCAAACGTGCCGCCGGACATTTCGCTGCGGCAACCGCAACGCAGTGACATCCTGCTGTCGCTCACAGCCACAACCGAACCAACATCCGCTTCCGGTTTTTTGACCAATCAGGTGTGGCCGCTGCTTCCGATTATGGCGCTTTTCATTTTGACACTAAGTTGGAATCCGTACCCTGTATTCCCGGATCCTGATTGAGTGATCGATTCGACGAGATAGATAAGTAGGCGGTTTCATGCATATGTTCCGGTCAATACCTGTTCTGCCCTATATGTAATAGAAGAGGCACAATCTGAGGTATTCTCTCCTGGTTTCAAGCAGTGGCCAATGCAGATCATTCCTAATTGCAGCCGCCCCAGTGGCTGAGTGGTTATGGCGCTCGGCTGCCGGCCTGAAAGACACGGGTTCGATCCCTGCCGCGGCGGTCGAATTACGATGGAGGCGAAATTCTAGAGGCCCGTGTGCTGTGCGATGTCAGTGCGTGGTAAAGAACCCCAGGTGGTCGAAACCTCCGGAGCCCTTCACTACGGCTTCTCTCACAGCCTGATGATGCTATGGGACGTTAAACCCATATAAACGAACCAAGCCATTCTTAATTGTTATGGTGCTTTTCCTGAAGTCATAATTGCCCCGAACGAAGCGGGCTGCACGTTTCTGCACACGTTAAACCTCGTTTATGTTTTGCTTCGTGTCAGGATCGCACGCAGAACAACCATTATCTAATACTGGAGGCACACTGGTCAAGCACAAACTTTATTTAAGTTGAAGGGGGCTTTGCCAGAAATTTCTTCGAATAACATTGAGAGCGCGGCTGGCTTTGGATATAAGTAGCGGATGTGGGCATTCCATGACAGGTCGCTTGCAAGCAGAACTCCCAAATATTTGTGTTCTACAACTGCAGTCACGCGTACAGCGCCCAAGAAATAGCTATAGATTTTCTTTTCTTAGTGAATGTGAGTGTAATGCACTTCGACAGATTGAGGGCCATATTCCCATCCAGACACCAGGAAATAATTGATCGAGCTCATCTTGCAGCAGCTCCGAAAATTTTTCACAAGGGGATACTGCGGTAGACACACAGTCGTTTGCATACAATCTTATTGAACTGGACAGATATGCTGGCAGATCGTTGGTATAGATCAGAAAGAGAAGCGGCCCTAAAACCGAGCCTTGAGGGACACCTCACAAAACACGAGTGCTTCTGATGAATTCATTCCATCCACCATTACGCACTGCTTTCGTTCGCACAGATACGCCGTAAGCCATGCCAGCAATGCATTCGGTTATTTAAGGGCAGAAAGCTTCTGTATTAAGAAACTATGTCATACAGAATTTAAGGCGTTTTTATAGTCTAAAAATATGCAATACACATGAATACCACAGTTTAGTGATTCAGCAGTTTCGTAGCAATTCTATAAGTTGTTTGTCAAATGAAAAACCAGATCTGAATCCATGATGAGACCTGCAAAAAAATTTAATGCTTTGAAGATGATCAATTTGGTTGTTATAGCTTATATTTTGAAAAGTTTTACAGATTACGTTTGTTAGAAAGATATGCCTGTAATTGCTGGTGTTTGCTGTACTCCAAGTGTTTTGTGTGGGAAATACTTTTGCCCGCTTCCAATCAAGCGGTAGTTCACCCAGTTCAAGCGACTTCGTGAACAACTTTATCAAGTAAGGCGAGACCCGAAGATGCACAGTTTTTTAAGACCCGATTAGAAGTTCGATCTGGGCGAGGGGAAGAGGTTAGCTTGATCTTCTGTAGCTTGATCTCCTGTACCGTGCTTTGTAAAGGTTCTGTCATTCATTCGCGTAAAACTGGAGAATTCTGGTGCCTCTATTATCGTATCGGTCGGCTGTGAGGACACTGACTGAAAGCATCAATTAAAACGCTCTGCCTTTTTTTCCGGCTTTGTTGCATAGTTTATGTCATTGATAACATCGGGAATATTTCTTATGGTGCATTTTTACTTTTTTATATTTCCTTACCTCTTTTGGATTCTTTCTGATTTCTCGCAAAGCCACTGAATGTACAGACTTTGTACCCTCTAGGTTTCTTTACTAATAATCCTATTTTGGGCTTTAAACATATAGTGAAGTAAGTGTTCGGCTCGGTGACTGACAGTACCTAGGCATCTTTTATTTATCAGATCTCAAGTGTATTGTTCATCCACCGCCTATCGCATCGGCGCTTTGCAGAAGCGACGTGGCTTGGGGTGAACGCCTGTGTTCGAGACAATAATTTATCTTCGAAATGATTGCATGTGGTGCTCGCATCAAGAGACCTGCAGAGCGTTTGGAATTCCGTAAAAAAAAAACATCTAGTGCTTGCGGAATGGAGCAGTCTGCAGCCACGTGTGCCAAGCAGGCAAGCAATCGGTCTGCGCCCCCCGCTGCAGCACTGCCCTCAGGGACGGCCTGTGAAAAACAGAGAGACGCAGATCCAGCATGGAGCACTCAAAAGAAACTGCGCACAGGTGGCTGGAATTTATCATGCGTGTCTGATGATCAAAGTTTGTTGTCTTGAGCAGTTGTCCCGGTACTTAACATTGTGTAGGTGCTGAGCGTTACCTGTACGTGCCATGGCAGCGTATCAATTAATATCGGTCGGCGATTTCGTGGCCAGTTTCCACCGACTGTATATTTTGGTGCAACAGAACATGGTAGTAATATTTATAACAAATATGATGCTGCCTAATTTGCTGGCCCGAGAACGCTCGATTGAGAATTTCATGGCCCATAATTATTGAGGTCACGTAGGTGTTTCACCATGCCAACTGCAATTATTGTTAACTGACATCCGCCAACCACAATTTGGAGTCTGTTAAGTATTTTACTTGTGCGTGTTCACGCCAATATTTCCTGCAGGTAGACAACAGCTCAGCATCGTCGATCTCGACGTAAAATATGAGTTTGACAGGAGGAATGGCAGGGGAATTTCCATTAACCATTTCCGCGTCCTGTAGCTAAAAGTGCACTGCACTAATCTCGATGTCAGCGCACGTTGAAGAACCCCAGGTGGTAGAAATTTCCGGAGTCCTTCACTATGGCATCCCTCATAGGCTGAGTCGCTTTGGGACGTTAAACCCACATAAACCATAAACGGTTAAAACGTCGCAAATGCACACTTGGTTTCTTTTTTCGGTCCCTGAGCTCGTTCCTACAGCGCTGGAGGTGCTCCGCAACGCAGCACAAGAGCGCGGGGTTCTATTCCTGGCTGCGGAGGGAATATTCTTGATGCAAGCGAAATGCGGAAACGCCCTTGATGTGTCTCTGTACATCAAAGAACACCAGTTGGCCGAAGTTACCCATGCGATCTACACGGCGGGCATCATCTTACAGCGTTGGCGCATATACTGCTCATACAATGTCTGAATGGACGGCTATGCTCATCGGCCTAAATCTGGGAGAATGTGCGTGACGGTTTACCTTTTACAATCAAGGGTCGGTATACATAACGATGCTCTCAGCATTCGTGCCGATCAACGAAAAAAAGTTTGCCGTGAACGCATTTCAGTAACGAGCTCGGAAGGATCGCAGAGCAGCGTCCTCGCTTCTGTTCCAGCCATTCACGAGTTAGGCAAGTAAAAAACGAGGTCGCCGAAAATTATTTTGTGTCCACAGCAGCTTCAAACATTCTGTTTAACAAAGCCCACGCACACGGCGCGGCAGCGAACGATCGCGCAACAGCTGCATTACGGCCGCCGCAGCTCAGAGGCCCCTTATGCGGTAGCTTAAAATAAAACATTATAGACGCCACTTCAAAATCAAACGGACAAGTCTCACAAGCCCCAACGATGGCAGCACCCACCATCGCAAGGGCGGTGGCGCGTAGCTTAACCGCTGCACCGCTTCGCCTGGAGTGGAATCAGTACTCCCAATTATCTGTGAATGTAGAGAATTACCAATTCTACCGCAGTACAAGTCTAAAATGATGCAATGACATGCAAACTTACATCATATGGCATATCAAATGAAGTAATCGTTTTTCAGGCCAAGCAACAGCATGGAATGTCAAGATAAACCATGGGAAACAGGACGAACGGTGCTAGCGCACTATAATTCATATATATAGTTAACCCAAGCGAAACCGCCCGTAATTTTTTTGCTTTTCACTTATATGCCTTACTGAAACGCTGAGTGTCAATTCACTACCATGCAGCCGCCGCGGTGGCTAAGTAGTCATGTCGCTCTGCTGCTGGCCCGAAAGACGCGGGCTGGATCCCGGCCGCGGCGGTCGAATTTCGATGGAGGCGAAATTCGAGAGGCCCGTGTACTGTGTGACGTCAGTGGACATTAAAGAACCCCAGGTGGTCGAAATTTCCAGAGCCCTTCACTACGGCGTCTCTCATATCCTGAGTCGCTTTGGGACGTTAAACCCCCATAAACCAACCCATTCCCTACCATGCCTGCTAGAAGTTTGATTCATTTTCTTATGAAACGGAAATAAGAGGCCGCCTATGTTCAGGAGAATTGAACATCAGTTTTCGATAAGCTGCCTGGAACGTTCGTTTTTATTCAGCAACACACGTGCATTTCTTTTTTTTTTGCAAAAGTAAGATGCAGAAAAAAAAAAGATCCGTGCAAAGAGAGCGTCTCTAGTGGTGCTAGGTCGCCGGGGCCCAGAGCGAGGCTGGAGCAGCCGAACACGGCCTGGAAAAATAAAAAGAATGCTCGTTGGAGTTTACCTCTACATACGTCCACAGTATAAACTGGCAATAAATTCAAGTGCCTCCTTTCATTTTTAATCGCCTTAATATCGTACTTTTATTATTCTCAATAGTTTGCTTGGTGTCACTTATTTTCGGCGATTGCTTTCCCTCATACGCGATCCTTCATTAGGAATGTTCGCATTAAAACGACGGTACGTTGCCCAGTGGTGCAGTTAGAGTATATCATGGATCAGTACATTGAGCAATGTTGCATCATGAGCGGCAACGTAAACTAGACTAACGGGGCGCTGAGCACACTTAAAATTATTGGAGGTCGCCGGGACACGTGTGCACAGAGCTACGGTCGCCTGACACGACAGATGATAAGCAAGTGCATTTGAAATTATACCGCAACACACCTAAATTAGCGCCATATGCACACTAGCCCGTGTGCACTCTTGTCGCAGATGTCAGCATGGTGAACGCCGCATGTTGACGCATCTCTTTGCTGTGTGCTAGCAGGAGCGGGTGCGCAGCGTATGTAGTGTTACCAAAAAAAAAATAACAAGCCAACTCTACTCAACCTTTATCCACGCGTGTGTTCGCAAGGAAGGCCGCTCCACTGGGGTTGGAAGACGCCAACAAAGGGACCCGTCCCGTCCCGGCCTCCCCTGCTTGCGGCGGACGTCCTTATCTCCTCCGCGCGGTCACGGGCTAGCCCGTCTTAAGAAGCCTAACCATGTACAGGTGTCGACAGGTGTGCGTTGACAAGGAGTTGCTGATGCTTCGGGAATGCACGAGATACGGTTGAGTATTAGCCGAGTGACCGGAAACCCACTATTCCCGTAACGGCTGTCTTCTCTTTCGGTGTGATCTGTAAACAACTTGAGCGTTTGTCTCGTCAGCATATGTTGGTCGCGTGTGCGAAAGAGAGGACATATGTTAGGAAAGTGGTAACCGCTGTGCCGTGGGTGCCGTGGGAGAGGGTGGTCACGTTTGTGCTGCTCGTGTATTTGATTGCAACCTCTCCTTTCCCAAATGTTTAATCAGCACTCTTTCCCCAATGTGTGATTAGTTGGCGGAAACCTTATTTTCCTTTCCTCCATAAAAACGCAGCCGTCGCGGTCGAGTTCGAACCCGGGAACTCCGGATCAGCGCTCGACTGCTGATCTGGAGTTCCCGGGTTCGAACCCGACCGCGGCGGCTGCGTTTTTATGGAGGAAAAACGCTAAGGCGCCCTTGTGGTGTGCGATGTCAGTGCACGTTAAAGATCCCCAGGGGGTCGAAATTATTCCGGAGCCCTCCACTACGGCACCTCTCTCTTCCTTTCTTTTTTCACTCCCTCATTTACCCTTCCCTTATGGCGCGGTTCAGGTGTCCAACGATATATGAGGCAGATACTGCGCCATTTCCTTTCCCCCCAAAAACCAATTATTATTATTATTATTCCTTAACCACTGATTGGTGAGGTGTGTCGCTTGTACATTTATTGGTGGCTGTCCGCGGGGACAGAGGGTTTAAAAACAAGCGCGCTGGATTGAACGAGGGCTGAATTCGTCTTATCAACGGTTTAGTCATGTAAATAAATTTCTCCTTGCTTTGTTTCTTCTTGTTTTATTTATGCAGTAAATAAATAGTAAACCTTCTCCTTTCCTCGAGTAATTTGAATGTTTGCGAGTTAGAACCGCCGGGTTATCAAGAAACCCCGAATTCATCATCAACAAGGTGTTTCATCTCATCGCCACATGAAGGGGGAAACTCAACTCGTGCCTTATTGAAACAAGCGTGCCTAGTTGTGGATTAAAGTCGCTGAACAAACATTCTACCAGCGAACTCGGAAACCCCTGCGCAAGCGAAACGTTGGGGGTTAGCAGACGACGCTTGCTCCGACAGCTCAACCGTCGACCTCAGCGCCGCGGTGGCAGGAACCGCGGCAGGCCAGCTCCTCCCCGTGGGCGCGCCGAGGAGTTTCGAAACTGAAGTATATATCTATAAACGTTGGTCGCCTCAACGTCGCCAGCTGTCGGCAGCCAGCGCATTAACTTCACTCTCAGAGGAGGAAGAGCGGCCTCGGAGCGCAGAGTTGCCAGGCGAAAAAGCTAGGGAACACGTGACTTGCATTTTTTTTTTTGTAATGCTAGTGTAAATGTAGAACGACTTGAACGCTCGGTCAGAAGGCATTTGAATCGCATAGAAGTCGATCCCTGCATTAAGAAAGTAATCCAATTAAAAGCCCCAAGGAATATTATCGGGGCTTTGTTAATAAGCGAAGCGTACTCGCAATACCGTCGGTGACGTGCATTTTTTTTTGTGCCCCAGGAATGTTCTGACCGAGACAGGACGTAGCGCTGATGTGAGTGGCTCGGCTGGACGGGCGCCAAGGGATTTTTGACAGGATACCGGATGGTTGGTTTCGTGCGGGGTGTCCGCGATCAAGATGGCGGCACCTCCGGAGTGAGGCCCGGTAATTTTGTTACGTCCGCGCTGACCTCTGCCATTACCCAAATGGGGTCGATGGGCACGTAAATTTTTGGTAGTGGGGGATGGCCTCGTGCTATCCCCCTTATTGACAAAACAAAAAACAGTCGGGATTTAACTAACGCGGTACATGGTTGAATAGCTGTGGTGTTCGGGCACAGTTTGAGAATATCTTAGGTGTTGAAACTGCTCGCCCACCGAGGCGGACAGCGTGCACAGATTATGTTCGCCCTCTAATGCATGCGGGGCCGCCGCGGAGAAAGGGCGGTTCGCTTGCGGAGCAGCGGACGCAATTTTGCGTGGCTTTCGGTGCCGTTTAGGCTGTGTTTGTCGGTGCTGTGCGCTGCCACAATGCGTCACAAGGTGTGGACGGGAGATTATCGGCTTCCACGTTGTGTTAGGCACCGTGCACGATCAAAGTTTGCTAGAGACAGCCCTTAACGCGACAAGGGCTTCGTGTCGCAGGAAAGCCGGTGCCGTCGGCGGCGTTGGTCGTGAGCGAAAAATCCCAGAAGCAATCAAACCTAGTAGGAAATTGGTCGAGTATGGGACAGCTCCAACAAGGGCCTACGGAGTTCTAGATGAGCACGCTAACCACTCCGCCACCCCAGCTCTTTTTTGTCTTTATTGCCTGTTCTGGCAGTTTAGAACACATCTCAAACATTTGTTTTGCGCTGCACTCTCAAACATCAAGAGCGCACACGTGTTTCACTCACGTGAGAAAACCAAAACTGTTCCAAGGAGCACAACTCTCCCATAAACTCAACAGCTTCATCTCTAAAGCATAGCTCCTTGCACACTTTACGCAGCTTAAATATGTTTTCTCTGGAGTAATCTCGGACAGACCGCGCATTTTCATCGCAGTGTCAAACAAGCTCGATGGTTTTGAATGAACACAGGCCCGTCTGGTGAACAGGGTGTTGTCTTAGAAGGCTGCTCTTCCTTACGGCGTGGTTTTGGTGCCCACCGGGATATGTGAGACAGGCGTCATTTGCGCTCCTTAAGGGCACAGGGTAAGGTAAAATTAGAAAAAAGTCGTTTTTTTTTCTTTTGGAATTTTAGAAGTTCAATTCTTTCTACACATGTTCCATGATCGCACTTTCCTCAGAAAGCCATATTTACGGCTGAAAAACGCTTTTTCCGAAACCAAGTAGTGAGCGGCCACGCCCCCTTTCAGGATTAACGTCAATTTTTTCAACCAAAAAGTCCACCACCTGATTTCAAAACTTGTCTAAAATCAGCTACATATAAAAAATTGTCTGGCAACTATTGTACAGCTCCTCTTTTTTAGCCAAGACAGTCCTGAGACGCTTTGCACGTTTTTTCCACGTTTCTGCAACCTTCATGCAGCTGCGTCCGAGTGCTATCCCTTTCGATCAGTATTGTAAATTGTGCCGGTGTTGGTTGCTGCTGATAAGTTGAGATGCCCAGGGCAAAGAAGGCCTTCGTCAGGCGTGAATTTCACGGCAACCGCTTCGCTCATCGTGAAAAAGCAAAAGGATGTCCACGACCGAATGAGATCCCGAACGCCGAACGCGCCAGCTCCTCGACATCGAAGCTTTCAAGATTTTCTCTGTGCTTCCAGGAAGAGGATGTGCTACAGAGCAGCAGCCAATATGCCTTAATGGACATGGACGGCATTTGTGCCGCAATTACACAGATTTGCGGTGGAGTGCGGTGGAAGTGTTGAGCTCATCGAAATTGTGACAAAACGGGTAGGTGTTGCAAGCGTTTACAGTTTGAACTGTGAAGTGTGTAGTGCCGTACAACGATTTGAGACGTCGAAGAAAACTACTTCTGGCCTCTATGAAGCCAACCTCAGGTTAGTGTATGCCTTGAGGTCCATTGGTAAGGGAATGGCTGCAGGAAATATACTCTGTGCTATGCTAAACCTTCCTAAGCCGCCGACAAAGTTTGCGAAATACAATCAAGAGCTTCTAGGTCACATCGAAGCTGCTGCTCAGGAGTCGATGAAAAGGGCAGCTGACGAAGCTGTGCAGCTGAATGAGGGGGATAAAGACATCGCAGTTGCTCTTGATGGAAGCTGGCAGAAGCGAGGCCATACTTCCAATAACGGCATAGTCTCTGCGACCAGTGTAGACTCTGGGAAAGTGCTGGATGTGGAGGTTTTGTCTAAACGTTGTCCAAAGTGCAGCATCAAGGGTACAAACAGTGACCCCCTTCATAGAGAGGTGTGCCAAAGAAACTACCAAGGCACCAGCGGTGGAATGGAAGTCGCAGGAGCACTGAAAATTTTCGGCAGGAGTGAGGAGCTTCACGGCGTTCGATACGTCAAATATCTTGGGGATGGTGACAGCAAGGCTTTTATGGCTGTGAAGGCACAAATGCCATATGGTGATTCCGTTGAAATATCCAAGGTTGAGTGCATAGGGCACGTGCAAAAAAGGATGGGCACAAGGTTACGAAGGCTAAAAAAAGGAAACAAAGCAGGAAAACTCTCTGATGGAAAGAGCCTCTCAGGCCGAGGCCGACTGACTGATGCAGTAATAGACAAGCTCCAGGCGTACTATGGTTTGGCCATCAGAAGAAATGTAGGAAACCTGGATGAAATGCGAAAGGCCGTTTGGGCAACCTTCTTCCACTTATCGGCCACAGACGATGACCCATGCCATGGACTTTGCCCAAAGCGACCTGATACGTGGTGTGCCTTCAACAGAAGTCAGTCAGAGGGCAAGTCATTTTTCCACAAGGAGAGTTTGCCTGCATCTGTCTTGGAGGCTATCAAACCCATTTATAGGGAGCTATCGAAGGCTGAGCTCCTAGAGAAGTGCCTGCATGGGCGAACTCAAAATGCAAATGAGTCGTTCAACCATGTTGTTTGGGAACGCGCGCCAAAGAATGTGTTTGTTAGGCTTCGGACCCTACGGATGGCAACACTGGATGCTGTTCTTTCATTTAATTATGGTAGCATCGCACGGGCCAACGTTTTGAAGGCGTGTGGATTGAACCCAGGGAGCAACACCATCAAGTGGCTGAGGGAAGCTGACCATAAGCGCATGTACTTTGCGGACCGAGCAACACGACAGCTTACAAAAGAGGCCCGACAGTCAAAACGACAAGCCGAAAAGCGAAAAAATGACGGCGACAGTGACTACGAAGCAGGGGGCTATTAAACCAATTACTATGGAGGCGTTTCTGCGAATAAAAAATGGTTTTTCACATCTTTTTTCTCTTTACGCTCTATTATCTCAAAACAGTGTTTTTTCTTACAAACAGTGTTTTTTCTTTCTGCCCTTAAAACCAATTTTATTTTCGTTTTCCCTTCCTTACGACACGGTTCGGGTGAAACCGCCAATATGGGCTTGCTTTCCTTAAATTGTCGGGGAGAGGCGTCGCCCCGAACGCACGATGGCGTTCCGTGGATCCCTTGGCAACGCTACAAGGCTGTCGCGTCCTGCTCTTAAAGACAAAGCTTAAGCGTCCTCCAATTTCTTTGTTCCTCGGTTTGTGGCCAGCCGCAGTGATCGTTGTTCAGACGTGGCGCTTGCCGACCCCAATGCATGGTCATCGCGGCCTGTGTGTGTACGCACAACCGGCGGCAAAATAAGTCGGGCGGCCAGAATCGCATAAAACTAAAGTCACTGGAACGGGAAAAGCACCGCATTCGTTTCCTCTCGCCGCCGCGCCGGCACACGGGCGCTCCTGATCCCTTCTCCGTGGTCACGTGGGCATTCCCCGCCATAAATGCTCCGCTCGCTTCTTTCTCGCGGCCGCCGACACAAAGATAATCCGGAGCATTACGCAGCACTTGCTCTTGTGGGCCGAGATAAGCGTGCACAGCATTTCCAGTCGCGTGTTGCCGCTCGTGCATTTGATGCCTGCATAAAGACATTGAAGAATGCCTGGGTGCTGCGCTTTTGGGTGCAGCAATCGGCGGGAATCGTCCAAAACGATGTTATCAATTCCCAGAGAAAAAAAAACTTCAATCGATGAGCTACATGGCTGCGCAGAATCGACACTTCATGTGAACACTTTTGGGCCAAAGGTCTTTCTGTAACTTCTGTCCACGCCGATCATGAGGCAAGAAAGGCTTTCGCCGTAATAATTGCGAACAGCGGAGCGCACACGCACCACGCAGTTCGTATGTTTTTTCGCAACAGTACGCGTGAGGCATACGCAAGCAAAAATTCAGTGGAGCAATTAGGTCTCCTTGCCTGCGATAAAGCGAAAGCATTTCTGCGTTCCTATGCGTTATTTGTGATTCTTTTAAGCCGCCCAGGCCACACTTGGGGTTCACCAACGCGCTTTCCGCAGTCGAATTAGGTTGGACATCGATTTTGGTCCAATTCCGCCGAAGTCGTATTTTGGGGGTGAGGGCCAAACCTGGGAGTGGTCCAGGGCAAATTTGGAGGTCACCATTGCGTTCGCTGTAGAGAAATTAAGTTGGACATCGGTTTTGGCTCATATCAGCCAAGGTGAAATTTGTCTCCTACATGCCTTAATGTACGAGTGACACATCTGGTCGCACAGCCGCGGACAGATTTTCGTTCCATGAGCCTAGAAAGGCTTCCGTCCGAATAGTTAAGTCTTTTTTCGCCTAACTATCAGGTGAACAACGGCGTGCTTCATTCATTGCTGCAAAAGAACGCACAATTGGCAAAGCCTAGTTTATTCTGCATAAAAGGAACAGCGCGCCGCCGTCCCTTCAGCGCCGCTGGACCAAATGTGGCGGCGGGTCGGCGGCTCCGACGATGGTTGCGGTACTTCTAAACTGCATCGCTGCGCCGTCTGACGTCGCACTTCTGGAGTCGAGACACCGCAGTGCGCGTCCTTTCATGCTCGCAGCCGCTTCATTTTCCTCACCTGCAGTGGACTAGCTGATTGCATGCAGCGTTTGACAGTAGGGGTCGCTCTCTTTATTCACTGCTTCACGCTCGTACTTTGATGTGCGCCCGCCGAACTGCGAGCGTTACGCTCTGAATAAAGAAAGCGACCCCTACTGCCGAACGCTGCATGCAATCAACTAGTTCACTGCAGGCGAGAAAGACTGGGCTGCGAGCATGAAAGGATGCGCACGCGCAATGCGATGTCTCAACACCACAAGTGCAGCATCAGACGGCGCGACGACGCAGTTTTATCTCATTCTGGCCGCCTGTCGCATGCCCCGGTTTAGGTAGGTAAACTCTTTTATTGCGCCCAAAAACAGGGGACCAGTCAAAGGACCGGTTGCGCTGACTTAGAGGAGGTCGGCGGGGATCCTTTGGGATGCCGCGGCCTCCACCGCGCGCTGGATAAGCCAGCGTTGGTCTGCTGGCTTGGAAGTACACAGGAGAGACTCCCACGTCTCTGGGGTGTTTGCGTTGTCTCTGTTGTAATGTGGACATGTCCACACCATGTGTATGAGTGTGGCCGGAGTTGAGCAGTGTTTACACATGGGGGCTATCTGCTCCGGAAAGATCTTGCTGTATAAGAGGGGGTGTGGGAAGCTGCCAGTTTGTAGTTTGCGCCATTGGACGGCCTCGCGCCTTGTTAGATCGCGGTGTGCGGGAGGATATGTGCACCTTTGGAGTCTGTAGTGCTGGAGTATGTCCGTGTAAGTGGTGAGTAGAGATAGTGAAGCGCGTGGGATATTAGTGTCAGCGGAAGCAGGGTGGCTGATCATACTCTCGGCTCGGCAGCTGAGATCTCGAGCGAGTGTGTGTGCCTGGGCGTTTCCGCTGAGCGACTCGTGGGCTGGAGCCCAAAGAAGTAAGCGAGATGTGGAAGAGGGTGCTGTAGAACGTAGAATGTGTAACGCCTGGCAAGAGATACGGCCAGCATCGTAATTGCGAATAGCCTGTTGAGAGTCACTGATGACGACTTTGGTATTAGGGTCGGCTAGCGCGAGCGCAATGGCAACCTCCTCAGCTGCGGTGACTGTTTCTGTATTGCGAATGCTGCAGGCTGTGTACCAGCTGCGGTGAGGGGCGAGAGCTACCGCCACCATCGCTGGCCTCGATGGATGGTAAGAGGCGTCCGTATACGTGACGTCCGGACGTCCGCTGAAGCGTTTCTCGAACTGACGAGCCCGGTCGGCCCGTCTCTCGGCGTGGTGTTCCGGGTGCATCCGTTTGGGAATGGGAGGAATGCGGAGATTTAGGCGATATTCCGATGGAAGTTCAGCGTAACTTGGGGCCGATCTCGGCGGGGAGATCCCAACTTGCTGCAGTACCGCTCGGCCAGCGTGTGTGAGTGAGAGCCGCTCATACTGGGCGGTGAGGGTTGCTTCGATCAGTTCGCTCACGGTATTGGAGATTCCGAGAGCCATGAGCTTATGGGTAGCTGTGGACATGGGAAGACCTAGGGCCGTCTTGTATGCTTTTCGAAGTGACGCGTCTAGCCGTTCGCTTTCGGCACGAGTGAGACGTAAGTAGGGTCCAGAGTAGGTAATGCGGGAGCAGACGAAAGCTTGAACGAGGCGCAGGAGGTTGGACTCTCGCATGCCATGATGCTTGTTGGAGATTCGCTTAAGGAGGCGTCCGATCTGCACAACCGACTGGTCGATGCGTTGGATCGTGATGTTGTTGCTGCCGTTGGACTGTAGATGCAAGCCCAGGATCCTGATGCTGTCTGTTCGAGGAATCGGGTTTCCTTGCACCTGGAGGTTGATGTCCGGAAGTATCTTTGAAGGGCGTCGTCCCGGGGAAGGAATGATGATATACTCGGACTTTGTCGCCGAGCACGTGAGGCCAACTGTACTTAGATAATCTCCGATCCGTTCGATCGCGGTCTGTAAAGTCTCTTCAATCTGGCCGTCACTGCCGCGCGTGATCCAAAGTGTGAGGTCGTCAGCATAAATGCTGTGATGCAGGTGGGGGATGTCGGCCAGTAGCTTCGGCAGGCCTATCAGTGCGACGTTAAAAAGCATCGGCGAAAGTACGGCACCTTGCGGCGTGCCACGGTTTCCCGGAGAGATGATGGAAGGATCTCCCGTGCCGGCTTTAAGTTGCACTGTGCGGTCGGTGAGAAAGTTTCGGATGTACGCATACATGCGATGTCCGACACCGAGAGCTTGAAGTTGTTGAAGAATCGCTTCATGGAGGACGTTGTCGAATGCCTTGGCAACATCGAGGCCGACGATGACTTTTGTGTCTAGTGTACGTCTCATGACTACCTGATGATGGAGAAGAAGCATAATGTCCGGGGCTGCTAAATGAGGGCGGAAGCCGAACATAGTGTCTGGTAGAAGATGGTTGTCTTCAAGGTATCGTGAGAGTCTGGTCTGGATAACGTGTTCCATCAGCTTCCCAACGCAGGACGTGAGAGAGATGGGACGGAGGTTGGCCAAGGTTGGTGGTTTGCCTGGCTTGGGGATGAGGACTAGATTGGCGCATTTCCACTCTTGAGGGATGGTACCGCTGGCCCAACATTCTTGAAAATAGTCGGTAAGAGCATGAATGGATGCGTCGTCTAGATTCCTAAGCATTTTATTTGAAATGCGGTCAGGACCGGCCGCCGAAGTCGTCTTGAGGCGATTGAGTTCTGCTCGGACCTCCGCTAAAGTGATCGGAGCGTCTAGACAGAGATTTTCCGCGCCCTGATAGAAAGGGAGGTTGGTTGTTGGTTCAGGGCGGATGTAAGTATTTATAAGCTCTTGTTTAAGCTCGTCAGACGTGCCAGGATACTGGTGGAAGATTCGCTCGAGCTGTTGGCGTGTTTGGAGCTTGCCTCCTTCTGGGTCGAGTAAATGTCGAAGGAGGTTCCACGTCTTACGAGCGTTTGGAGTGTTGTTCATCTGGTCACATATGTTGTGCCAGCTCTGTCGAGTGAGTTCTATTGCATATTTCTCGATATTCGTATGTGCGCGCGCCAGTCTACGTCGGATATTGCGGTCCCATTTCCGAGTGGCAAGTAGAGCTTCGAGCGACTTCTTGCGCTCCCACAGATGGGCGTAGTAGCGGTCGCAGTGTGGGATACTGTCCTCTAACTCGACGGTGTGAGTGGCGTCGGCCACTTGTTTGACAATTTCGGTTGTCCACGCCTTGATATCAGTTATAGCGGGAGGTATGTCCTGCTGGTTCCTGTGCTTCCGGAAGGAGTCCCAGTCAATCACCTGAGCTGGCCGCGTACATTGCCTGGTGGGCTCGTGTATTACGATTTCGAGTATGAAGTGATCACTCCCAAAGTTTTCGTGAGTGTGACACCAAGTCGCTTTAACTCCGGAGGTCGTAAAGGCCAGATCCGGCGTTGTATCACGATGTAGGCCTGTACCGTGTCTAGTGGGGTAGGACACGTCCGTGATAAGAGTCAGCTGGTTCATATGCCAGTCATTCCAAAGGCGTCGACCTTTAGCGGAGTCATAGTGGTAGCCCCAAGCGCGGTGATGCGCATTAAAGTCACCGAGAATGAGGAGGGGTTGCCCCTGCGCCAGCTGCTGGGCTTTGAGGAAAAGCGGACCGAAAATATCCTTATGAGCTCGGGGAGGGCTGTAGACATTAATTATAAACAGACTAGTGCAACGTTTACGCGAGGGTCGGGGTAATATTTCTAAGAAAACGTATTCGGGGAAAGTTGGATCTAAATTGTGTTGGAGGACAGTGAGGTTACGTTTGACGAGAGTAGCTATTTGAGGTTTTACTCGTTCCGATAGGTATGTACTGTAACCGGCAAGTTTCGTGTTCTTGTCGCATTCCTGGAGAGCTATTAGTTCGGGGCGATCACTCGCGGCGAGGAACTGCTGGAGGACCGGACGCTTACGCGCGAACCCACGACAGTTCCACTGCCAGATGGTGGTGTTACCCGAGCTGCTCGCCATGATTAGGCGGGGATAGTTGTGGGGTTTGAACGGGTGTCGGCGCAGGGGCCGCGGGTACCACGGCAGCGAGGAGTTTGCCCTGTGCTTCTATAGCTTTTTTCAGCATGTCAAATTGTTGCGTGACTTGTGAGCCGATTGTGTGGAGTGAGCGTTCGATGTGTGCTTCTAAAGCTTTGATGCGAGTTTGACTGAGGTTGCAGCTTTCCTCAACTTTGGCAAAACGCGCCTGCCAACCCTCCGCGGGTGAGTCGGTGTCGGACGTTGCTTTGCGTTTTTGTGCGGATCGGTTGGGAGGAGCGATATCCATAGGTACTGATTCATATGATCCCTGCGGATGCGGGGGAGACGAAGGGAGTGTGGCCATTGGCTTTTCGAGAGCCTCTATTTTGCGGCCGGTTGTACATATTGGCTGTATGTATTGGCTGTTGCGGGGACACACCTGAGGCAGCGCCCCCTGTATTTTTACAATGCAAGCCGTATCGCCCGCTTAGCAATGGGAGCCGCCGATACGCCTCGCTTCAGTTAGTTGTCGCGCTGCGGCGCCACCGAGACGGTTGTACTTGCGTCATGCTTGCCAACGGTCGCGTGGTGCTGGCGTTGTCTGTCCTACTCCTATACTGCAGACCTACACCACGCGTCTGTCGGATTCCTGCTTCGTAGCCCTTCTTTCGTAGCTCTCAATTCATCCGCGGCGCAGCGCTTTCCCCAACGACCATCGGCTGGACTTTGCTCGCCGTTTGCAGAGGTGGGCGCAGGCGTTCGCTCCGCCTATCACTTGAGGATGCTGTTCTTCACCAGACGAATAGAGCGTTGTAAGTTGTTACGTTTGTTCGTTTCGTGGCACCATGATTAACGAAAATTGTTTTGCGCGCATTAATGGCGTGGTCCGCGACGCTGACGAGGTGTCCCCGCAGCAGCACTAAAATGGCACCAGTTGATTATGGCAAGCACGGCTGCTGCTTTCAGTTTCGTGCGAAGTGTGGGAAATTTTAAGCTCGTTTGTAGAAAAGAAGGGGACATTCACCTACATTTATTTACATATATTTACATCTCTTTACAGCAATAGCATATACAATACTTTGCATGTGTCTGCTGCTACATATATACATTACATATCTGTGTTAACAGCCATTTACATTTCTAGAATTTGTGTATTTGCTTGTATTGACACTTATTTACAGACATAAGAAATATGCAGTGTAGCGCAACCCCATTTGTGCACGTGAGGAGGACAAAGCATCTCCTGCGCGAGGGTAACATAACAGTGAACGAAACAAAACACACCTAACGCCCGCCTGGACAACCATGCAGTTTGTACGCCCTCGTGTGTTTGATCGCCCTCTCCCGCGGTCTGAACGACAACGACGGTAGAATAAACGCTGATGCTGCGCCGAAGAAACGCTGCCTCGTGGTTCGGCCTTTACGCTGACTGCGCCTGAAGACGTGCTCAAGCGGACTTTATTTCGATTTTGTCTGCCTCCTTTCCTACAGGCGCTTTTTTTTAGTTTTGCATCGTTTTATTTGCGCCTGGTTGTAGTCAAGACCAGGCAGAATGTCCGAGATGCTTCGGCATCAGCTGCAGCGCCGTGCACTTGCGACTGGAGTTCTTTTCACTTTTTAAATAAATCGTAGCTGCTATTTGCCACGCACAGAGAAAAATCTTTATCTAGTTGTCGTAACGATGACAGCTTAGCCTGCAAAAAGTAGAGCTAAGACTTGAAAGGTACTGCAACTTGGCAGTTTCGAAAAATGGCTTCTCGGGAAGATATATCATTGCTTCTTTATTTCATTCTCCCATTTTTCTTACTCAACATGATTGAATCGCATATCAATAGAATAATTCGTATTACAAACTACCTTTACCATCTGATTTCATATTTGTGCTAAGCAGTTTCAGTAGCTCTCCCGGAGTGTTTCAGCGTTGTGGCTAAAAGACAAATATGGTTCGAACAAGTCGCCACAGCCTTTCGTTACAATGCCAGCGCCGCTGCACCGCACTCTCTGTGACTCCTTATAAAACCAGCGCCTGCAGCGACTCCACAGTGAGCAGCGTCACTAACGGCGCGCTCTATGACGCGTCAATGCCTGACAGGCAGCCTGATTACTGGATGGAAGGTAGGAGCGTCCCCTTTGAAACGGGGCAGCGGTTGTTGCCACTATGCTCAGTTTTATTTTTCCTTTATTTTTGTTTGCTCTGCTGTAAGTTGTTAAGACAATTCGCCATTTCCTTTAAAAAAAAAAAAGTCTTCCTACACTTTAAAACTTAATTCACTTCTCTGCTTTTATGCCACCAATCCTCCAATCGTTTTTTGCTCATTTCCACCGCAGATTTATTTACATGACTATGGTTATCGCTAAACCCTAAGGCCTCAGGAAGAGTGACTGTGCCTGCATCGACATCGGGATGGATACCATCGCATTTTATGATGAGGTGTTCTATTGTTTCTTCAGATTTACCACACACAGCACATGCGTCATCTTCTTCGTTAAATTTTTTTCAGTAGCTGCGCGTTCTAAGACACCCTGACCTAGCTTGAAAAAGGAGGGCACTGCCTCTTGAGTTATCATAAAACGCTTCCTTCCTGATCTGCCTTTTCCAGCATCGATATAGTTCTACACTATGCTTATTTTCCATTGAATCTATCCAATTTTTACCTTCGACGTTTTTAACCTGTCGTTTAATGCTCTTTCTTCCTCCTTCCTCGTCTCTGGCAAACTTACTGGCCAGCTTTCTAGTTCGTTTCCGCCACTGTGTGTCAACGCTCTTTCTTTACAGGTATATAAATACCTTAGCTGCCCTCCTCTTATCATCCAATTTCCTCAGGCGTTCTTCGTATAGTACTTTACTCTGAGCTTCCCGTGCTTCGAACGTTGCCCAGCCCATATCCCCCTGTACTGCCTCGTTTGTGGTTTTCCCATGGGCACCTAGTGCTAATCTTCCGACAGTTCTCTGATTTACTTCTAACCGCGACTGAAGTTCAGCCCTTAAGCATAGAACCGCATACCCGAAAGTAAGCCCCGGCACCATTATTCCTTTCCAAATACCTTTGAGGACTTCATACCTATTGTACCCCCCCCCCCTATGCCCTAATAATTGGTTTTTGGGGAAAGGAAATGGCGCAGTATCTGTCTCATATATCTTTGGACACCTGAACCGCGCCGTAAGCGAAGGGATAAAGGAGGGAGTGAAAGAAGAAAGGAAGAATACGTGCCGTAGTGGAGGGCTCCGGAATAATTTCGACCACCTTATGTTTCATTATCCCGGCATCTATTCACCCTTTTGCTATGAAAGACTGTTCGCGCTTTTCCGTGTACATATGCCCGTTGTTTACCCATACCCCGAGATATTTGTATTCGGCCACTCGGGGTATTTCATGGCCTTGTATTGTGAGCTCCTGATCAGTTGTGCCGTTGAAAACCATCACACCTGACTTAGTTGCGCTAAAACTGAATCCTAGACTGTCTCCTTCGTAGTCGTTGCTCAACAACATTTCCGCCTAATGTGTATGACAGATGATAACCTAGATTGCTTCCTTGTAGCCTTCTTTCCATACTTATCATATAAAACATGAACAGCAGCGGTGATAGAGGACAACCTTGCCTTAATCCTTTGTGTATCTGGACAGTTGTTGTACTCTTAATTCCTTCCCATGTTCTTTGAAATTCTTTTTTTTTTTATATATTTCCTGTATAGAAAATTAATTACCTCATGACTGACACCTTCACCTTTTAATATGTTCCACAGGAGTTCCCTGTTCACGTTGTCGTATGCACCGCTTATGTCCAGGAAGGCTAAATATACAGAGGTCTGTTTTCCGCCTTAGCTATTTCTATGGACTGGGTAAGCACGAACAGGCAATCATCTAAGCGCCTACCACTTCTGAAGCCGTTCTGAAGTTCTCCGAGTATTCTATTACTTTCTACCCATGACTGCATTTTTATTTTCACCGCCTGCATCGCCAGCCTGCATATAACTGACGTTATCGTAATCGGTCGCAATGATTTTATGTTCGTCTTATTGCCTTTTCCTTTATAAATCAAATTCATTTTACTCTGTTCCCAGCTGTGCGGAATTTGCTGATTCTTTATGACTGAATCCAATACTATTATCAGCGTTTTCTTGCCTCTTGAGTAAAGTTCATTAATTAGCTTGATTGGAATTTCGTCGATCCCTGCTGACGTACATCTTGGAATATTTGCTTCTGCCTTTTTTCCAGTTAAGAATCGTCAGTTCCCCGCTGTTTTCTATTGTGCGTTCCTGTGTTGCTCCTTCATTTGGGGTGATTACTCTATCGTCTTTCTTAAATGGCTCAGCTATAACTGATGAAATGTAGTTCACAGCGTCATCTCCCTCTAAACATTTTCCTTCGGCATCGTGAATCTGTTCCTGCTTTCTGCGATTCGCTTTGCCCAGCCAGCTTATATGGCTCCAGAATTTTCTTGGTCCCCCTTTAGTTGCATCGCGAACTTCAACCAGGCAGCGATCAGAGGACTGCTTTATTTTAGCCTGGACGAGGACCTGCACTTGCTGTTTCTTTTGTCGATAAGATTCTCATTTTCGGCCTATTTCCTCTTCAGATAACTGCGCCCTCTTTGCTTCTCTGTGTTCCCGTGATTCCAACCGTCGTTGTTCGATGGCCTCCATAATTTCCTTATTCCACCAACTTCGTGGCTTCTTCTTTCCTCTCCAGTGGTTTACTCTTTTTACTTGTTTTATTTTTGTACTAATTAGGAGTTCTAACTTATTATAATCCCAGTTTTCCATGGGATGTGTCTCTATTTCTTCCTCTATGCACGCAGCTATTTGCGCTATTTGTTCGTCATTTAATTTTCCGAACTCTTTTTGACTCCCCTTCATTTCTCTTTTGAGCAGGGCTCCAAACTGTAGAATAATACGCTTATGATCACTGCCGAGGCTGGGCTTCCCTATTCGCCTATTTCCATCATTGCGAGCTGGCTATACACCCCCTGCGAGATTAACCAGTAGTCAATGGTCGTTTGCCTGTTACGGGATTCCCACGTGATTTGTCCCTCACACTTAGTTTCTCTATTTACAATAACTAGGCTGTGTCGCTCACAGAAGTCTAGCATCAACTTCCCTTTATAATCTGTGTATCCATCCAGATCCTCGATGTGGCCATTCATGTCCCCAAACAGAATAATATTGGCGCCTTCTCCAAACTGCTTTATATCGTCATTGAGACACTTAACTTGACCCGTGTTCCCTTGCCTGTATTTGTCCCCTGTCCCTAAATAATCTACTCCTAGCCATGTCCTTTTACCGGCAATTGTACTCGATACCCAGACATGTTCTTTGCAAGTTGACTTTATTCTTTGCCAATTTGTTCCTTGATGTATCAGCATACCTACTCCTCCTCCCTTCCTCTCCGTTGTTGTTCTGTTGCTCCCTTCCCAGACGTAGCCATCAATAAATGGTGGTTCTTTTAGATCCCTGAGATGTGTCTCGCATAGCGCGTATACACCTACTTCTTCGTCCTTAAACTGCTGTTCTATCTCTAACCACTTCGCTCTCTTTCTACCGCCTTGCATGTTTATGTACCTGATCCTGGTGTTAAATTTATTATTTGTAGCTTTCTTCCTGGACCTCTTAGTGGCCATTTTATTGGCGTCAGCCTTCATTGCTCCACATTCTACTTTGCTTCTACTTTCCCTATGCCCTGAGCCGCAGTGGACCCCCTAAAAAAGCTACTGCCCGGCCTGCCAGGCGCCCCCCGATCTCGGCTCCTAGCCTTCTATTAAAGTGGGTGCCATCTCGTGCAAAGCCTGCGCCAAAGCCTGCTCTATGCACTTACCTGTTTATGTCTGCCACTCCAAAGACTTTCTCCTGGCTTAACAGCCACAACGTCCTTGGCAATTTCTCCATTCCGTCCTTGCACTTCCGGCACTGTGCACACCACGATCTGGACTTGCTGTGCTATCACCCTTAAATCGTCAACTCCCTCCGCTAATCTTTCCACTACTTTTGCGGCTTCACCATTCAAGACATCATTTAGTCCGCCGCTATCACTACCAAATTGCGCTCTTCAACATTCTTCAACATTCTTACTATGAGGGATGCAGAGCGCCGCCTTACGAAGAAAGAAAGAACTTTAAAAACTGTCTTCGTCCACTTTCCGTCGTTAGGCGCCACTCACATCGCACTCTCCCTCACAGGCACAGAGCAGGCGTGAAGGCTAGCCGACGGGGGAGAGCAGGAAAGGAGGATAGGAGAGGGGTTTGTAAGGTCGGATCGGCCGTACTCGGCAGGCATTGTAAAAATAGAGGAGGCGCTGCCTGAGGGATCCAACTGGTTCTAAAAAACCATTAGACGCGAGCGCTTTGTAAGCAACCTCAGATCGACCTACTAGAGTTGTCCGCACCAATGAAAATTCGGAGGAAATGGCGCAGTATCTGTCTCGCATATCGGCGGACACTTGAACCGCGCCGTAAGGGAAGGGATAAAGGAGGAAGCGCAAGAAGAAAGAGGTGCCGTAGTGGAGGGCTACGGATAATTTCGACCATCTGGGGGTCTTTAACGTGCGCTGACGTCGCACAGCATACGGGCGCCTTAGCGTTTCGCCTCCATCGAAACGGAGCCGCCGCGGTCAGGTTCGAAGCCTGGAACTCCGGATGAGTAGCCGAGCGCTCTAACCACAGAGCCACAATTTAGCACAAAGCGACACTTTTTAAAACTCCGTCGTAGCCTGCTCGCTAGAACTTTGGCGCCAGGCAATCACTGGAGCAGATAGTATATTGCAACCGAGCGACCACGTCTGTTGCGAAACACTTTCGCGAGCATAGAATATAAAATCGCAATAACAAGGGACTATTAAATGCACTCGAAAAACCGGTGCTGTCTTCGAATGCTGTGCCCAGTATATTTTCCCGGGTGTCATAAACCTCTGACAAAAGAGGAAAGTTCAAGGAGGCCCCTTAGAAAATGACAGTCTGCAGCAACGTGTGCCAAGCAGATAAGGGAGTCCGCACCCGCCGCTGCCGCACAGCCCTCGGGGACGGCCTGTGACAAAACAGAAAGATGCCGTTCCAGCATCGAGCACTCAAACTAAAATGCGCACAGGTGTCTGGAGTTCATCAATCGTGTCTGAAGATCAAACTTTGTACTCTTGAGCACTGATCTGTGTACTTAACATTATATATGTGTTGAGCGTTACCTGTGCATCCCATGGAAGTGTAGCAATTAAAGTCGGTCGGCGATTTCATAGGCTGAGTCGCTTTGGGGTGTTAAACCCACATTAAATCATCAACCGTTGAAACGTCGAAAATGCACACTTTTTTTCGGCCCCTGAGCTTGTTGGTATAGCGCTGGAGGCGCCCCGCAACGCAGCACAAGAGCGCAGGTTCCATTCCTGGCTGCGGAGGCAATATTACTCATGCAGGTGAAATGGGGAAACGCCTTTGATTTGTGTCTGCACATCAAAGAACCCCAGTTGGCCGAAGTTATCCATGGTTTTCAACACGGCGGGCATCATCTCACAGCGTTGACGCAATACACTGCTCAAGCAATGCCTGAACGTCCGCCTAGGCTCTTTGGCCTAAATCTGGGAGCATGTGGTGCCTGACGGCCGACCTTTTATATTTAAGAGTTGGTAGTTTTGACTATGCTCGTACTATTCTTGCGGATCAACGAAAAAATCTTTGCAGTGAACGCATTTCGGTAACGAGCTCGGAAGGGTCGCAGAGCAGCTTCCGCTCCGCTCTTCCACGCATTCATGCAGTTAGGCAAGTAAAACAAGAAGTCGCCCAGAATTATTTTGTGCCGACAGCAGTTTTGAAACCATCTGTTTAACAAAGCGCGCGTACACGCTGCGACACCGAACGATCGCGACACACCGGCATTACGGCCGCCGCAGCTCAGCGAGTACACAGGCCCCCATCAGGTGGCGCCATCTGTCCGCGTACGAGAGAAGCGAAAGTTACTGCGAACAAGATCTGGTCGCGCCGCCGGGGGCAGTATCAGCACCAAAATATATCCTTACACCGTGTGTTCTGGTAAGTAGCCGCTGCTTGGTGTCTGTAACGTTGAGTGCGTTATGCACACTGGATAGACAGCGTGCCCACACTGGCAGGTGGCGATTAAATTCATGGTTCATTGCGAGAGGTTGGTCACGTACCCTATGAAAGCTGTGGCCCATTCTACCGCCCTCTACGGCAAATCGAAAGGTCAAAGGTCAAGTGGTGCGACACCATAGTGGACCACATATTGTAAGGCCTGTAGCCACATTTGACCTCTGGTTCACTTGAAGGTCAACCGGCAACGCATGATGAAATCGCCTTCACCTAGCGTAATTCAGCTTTCGTTTCAAAAGTTAGTGGTCCTATTGGCCGAGCGAAATATTAACAAGCCAAAACTGACTAGCATACGCGGTGAAGAGGTCTGGTGCTGCAGGCCAATTTTGACCTTTCACTGGCTACTTGACTGTCCGGTTCGGGGCGTCGTTACGCTTCTGTTTGCGGACTCGATTCGACCTCGTTCCCTGCGCACAATACGAACTCGAGGGCGCGCTTGCACGAAGCAAAAAAGACTGTCCACTTCCCAGTCTAACCTCATTAGCAACGGAGACCCTTCCCTACAAGTGAATAAAAGAAAGGCGCTTAATTGGCTCATTTTGTGGGTAGACACCTGAACCACACAGTAAAAATGAGGGAAAGGTTGAAACGTGGTTGAAACGGCCAGGACCTGAAATCGCGTTGGTTTCGGGTAGAGTGGAGCATGGGACTGGAATGCGATGTGCGCGACCAGTGACCCATGCTTGATTCAGATCGTTCTTCTGCATTCTGGACTTCCCCTTTTTATTATTCCCTGCACAGTCCAGGGCCCGCTTGCTTGAATCAATTAGTCTAGTGCCCAGTCAAGCCTTATTCGCAGCAGTGTCCACGTAGCTAGAAGTGGACTAGACACACCGGAAGAATGGGCGCACATAGTTGGTTCATCACTTTGCCAGTGGACACCGCAACCGCGCTATCAGATAAGAAGAAGAAAAACTTACCTCAGGATCTATGAATCCCATTTCCACCGTTCCCAAAGCATATTCTGTTGTCAGCCGACCTTCTTTTTTGGTGTCCTCTGGTCTCGTTTCAATTCCCCTCAGGTACTGTTTCTGCAAAGATTACTTCAGCCTTTAGATGTAAACATTCATGATATCCTTCCTGCGCTTAGCAATGGGCCCACTATCCACATTGTTTTCGACGACATATTCCCAAAAAAATGCAAAACTTTTGCCAGCGAGTATTCTAAATGGTCTACTAGAAGATCATCTGAGGACCCTATCTACAGATCTAGCAATAGCCACTGATGCATCGCAATTCGATGAAAAAGCAGGTGTGAGAATATTTTGCTCGCATTTAGACTGGTCCTTTTCACTGCGCCTTCCAGATTTCACCCCTATTTTTCAAGCAGAGTTTCTAGCAGTTGTACATGCTCAACGCAAGCTAGACCCCTCTATTACGGCAGTTGCAGTAATTACTGATTCTTTATCTTTGTGTTCGTTCCTCGCTGCACATGTTGACGGTCCCATTTTAACAACTTTTTATCCCTATTTCCTCCGCATTTGAGCCTTGTTCATTTAGTATGGGTTCCCGGTCACAGCAGTGTGGCAGTAAATGAGATTGCTACAGCCTATATTACAGCATCTATATTTCGGCGACGTGCGTTTTTAAGCACGCAAGACACAACAGGCGGGTTATGAGCACCTTAAATCTTATTGGAACCGGAAAATTTGTTGCTCTCGGCAGCTTGAAGTATCACTGACGAGGCTGCGCTACCGCATCCCCCCTCTAAATTTCCATTTGCACAGGTCGGGTTTGGCGCTCTGTCCCCTTTGTGCATTTTGCCTTGAGCCTGAATCTATAGAACATTTTTGGCTGTATTGTCGCCGATTCAACTCTCTGAGAAAAAGGTTGATGGAGGAGCCCTTGCAGCATCTTGGCCTTAGTTTGAGCAGCCCACTCTTGCTATCATTTGGCGCCACCACATTTGGGTTCAGCCACAGATCGGTTTGTACCGCTGTTCTAAATTTCCTGATAGAATCTCACCGACTGCCTTGCTAAGTGTTCCAAACTTTTCTTTTCTATCAATTATTACATTTTGACTTAATCATTATTATTTAATCCCTCTCTTTATTATTCTTCTTACAATTATGAAATCAAAACTCTCATCCCTTTTCTGTTCATGAGGAAGAATTCACCGGTGCTGCGCTCCCACGTGCATTTCCTTTTTATTAACTGCGTTCAGGTGAACAGCCACCCGATTCTTGGCCGATCCCCCAGTGTGGGTATGTGCCATCTTTTCATAGGCTAACGACAACAACAACAACATGTAGCAAGCCCCCTAATCCCCGCCCCTGGCACGCAACCTGACGGAAGACAGGCGAAGTTGCGCTGATTATTCGCGGATTCCGTCGCCAGGCGGATGACTTGTCGCTGTTGGGCGGGGCGCTCGCTTCGCACCAAGGCCTCCCGGGAATCTCTACTTTTAATCTTTACTTTCCATCACGCCTGGGGGACTCAGGACATTGCCAGATTATATGATCAAGAGTGGCCCTTTCTCCGCTGTTTTTACATTTATCATCTGGCCTGTCTTCTATTCGCGTGAGGAGCAGCCAGACTGGATTTGGGGAGCCTCTCTGCTCAAAGTTCGGTCCGGCCGTGGAAGAGACCTTGTTCCAACTGTATAGTGATCGACAATTTCAGTGCACATTTGCCCGCGCTCTCATCCAGTCCCCGACAGTCGGTTGCTCTACGGTTACCCGGAAGTAGAGAGCTGGGGCCAACTCCTGTGCCGCCTCATTGCCTGGGACTGATTCGCACGCGGGGTTCTGATTATCCTAATTTTACGGTTCAATCCTGAACTTGCCAAAATTTTGTTTTCCTCTTTCGAGAGCCTTCCTTTGCCATATTTCCAGACAATCGTTTTGCTATCGCTAATTGTGATGTTTGCTTTCGTTGCAACGCAAGCGAGCGCTGTTGCAGTTTGCTGAGCCGTATCTATGTTTCGGCTTTTAATGGATGCGGCGGCGACTGTTACGCCTCAGCCTTTGACCACCGTGGAGACTGCCGCTCCCGACTTTTCACTAGCCGAGTCTACATAGGTGACTCCCTCAGGTTTCTCATTATCCATGCGCTTCGTAATAGCTTCCGCCTTATTTTGTCTCCCTTCTCTGTTATATAGGTTGGTTGCATTTTTTTGGAAAGAGGGGGACGAGTATGTTTTCGCGATATTTTTAGGGAATGTCTGTTTTGTCGTTCGCACCCCTCTCTGATTGCAACCCCACCCAAACCAGGATGGTTCTGCCCGTGTTAAATCGGCTCAATCTTTCTAGCTGCGCCATATGCACTGCTTCCGCAAGTTCAGTCCAATTATTACGCACAACCATTTCGAGGAGGCGATCCGTTGAGATAGCAATGGGAAGCACCAGCGCCCTCTTTACGCATCGCCTGATAAATGCGTCTAATTTGCGTTTTTCATCTGTCCTAATGTTCAGATATGGAGTCGCATATTATACGCGGCTAATAATGTATATAGGCCTTCGTCAGTTTCAGGGGGCTATGTACGAAGTTTTAGGCCCCGACCCTTGAGCGCGACTCTTCTGATTATCCATCCCAGTTACCTGTGCGGTGCAATTGTCTAGCTTCTTAACTGTTGTATAATTATATTCGTCGGATTGTAGAAAAAGCCGCAGGATTATTATCTGTTCGAACTAAGACACCGTTTGTCCGTCTACTGCGATGCAGAGATTTATGTCGCGCTTGCACCTGAGCGCTTTTGGATTGTAAATAAGGGGTCCAGATTTCTGCGGAGAGCATGAGAGGCCCCTCTCGGCCGCAGAGGGGACGACAATGTCCGCTGCTGTCTGCGGGCGTTCCTCTGTGCTCGCGTCGCTGCCCTCGTTGATCCAGAGATTGACGTCGTCCGCGTACATGCTGAATTATATATGTTCCAGTTCCCTTTAGCCTGCCGGGTGGTCTCGAATGGCTTCGTCCAAAACGAAAGGGGAAAGCACCGATCCCTGCGGCGTACCCCTGCTCACCTGTCGGACGGGGGCGGATTCTATGTCCTGAAATTTCATTTTGATTGACAGAAAGTCTTCTATGTGTTCGTATGCTTTCTTTCCAACCCCAATTTCTTGGAGACCAGTGAGAATCGCAGCGTGTTTAACATTATCGAACGCTTTGGTCAGGTCTATAGGACTAATATCACCTCTGAACCTTTGGTTCCAGATTTTATTATTTGTTTTAGACGGAGCATTACGTCCTGTGTCCACAGGCTGGGCCGAAACCGAACCATTTCGTGCGGCCTCAAGCTGTTATTTTACTGCATAATGCGTGTTTGGTTTGGATTACGCGTTCCATTAGCTATGATGTTATGAAAATTGGTCTCAAATTTTCCAGTTTCGGGTACTTGCCTTACTCGGGGATAGCGAGTATATATTTGTAGTGTCCACTGTTGCGGGAGGCAGCCTTTGTCCCAGACGTGCTGGATGTACTTTGTCAGTGCGCTCATAGATTCACCGTAAAAGTTTCTCAGGATTTTGTTAGTAATACCGTGCTGTCCCGGAGCCTTTTTTTTTTAGGCGTAGTATCTCGGCGCGGAGCTCCGCTTCCGACATCGGCCCGTCAAGGACCTCATTTGGTGTACCCTGGTAGCCCGGAAGGGGGGAGCTCTGCCCTGTTGTCAATGTAAAGGTGCACTAACTTTGCCATGAGTTCCGTGTGACTCCCTTCGAACGCATCTCTGGTCTTCAGTTGTATTCCTGCTGGGGTTTTCGAATTTTCTGTCTGGATCTAGCAGGTGTCTTAGCGGGCGCCATGTCTTGGAGAGACTCATGCTTTTTTCCATTTCGACGCATCTGCTGCACGAATTCTGTTCACAAATCTTTATTGCGGTGTCCTCAATCACTTTGTTATGTCTAGCTATCCCGCGTCGGAGATTTGTATTCCTTCTTTGCGAGCGGAGTCGTTTTTCTATGCTACGCTTTGCTTCCCACAAATGGAGGAGTTTGTCGTCGGCTATCTCTGGCGCCTCAAGCTCTTGTAGGACTGTGGTAGCTTTATCAGCGTGTTTGTTTAGCGCCTATGCGTATTCGTCTATGTTATGGATGTGTTCTCTTGTTTTTTCATAAATTGGTTCCATTCAGTGATTTTGGGTTTCTTTAGGCGACGTGTCTTAACGCCCTTGCCGAGTGTTGTCGCTAAGACAAAATGGTCACTGTCAAAGTTGTGTGTTTTTGCAGTTCACTTCCCTTACGTTATTGCTATCGGCGAGGTCAGGAGCGGTGTCTCTACAGACGCTGTTTCCCACTCTGGACGGACAGCAAGGGTCTGTTGTAGAGTGAGACCTAGTTCCTGTACGTCCTCCCATAGTCTCCTTCCCATTGGATCCTCTATGTTGCAGGCCCATTCTTGGTGGGCTGCGTTAAAATCTCCAACTATCACCAGGGGGTTAGTTCCTTCTGCCTTGGTGGCTTCGGAAAAGAGTGCGTGAAAGCGGACCTTTTTCTGCTTTGTGGTACCGTATAAATTTAGGAGGAAGATGCTGGGTTCTTCCTTGCGACCGTTGAGAATGTCAACTAAAATGGCCTCGATATCACGGGAGATTTTTTCGCGTTCAGTTGTCGCAATGTTTGTTTTGATTAGCATAGTAACTCGGGATTTTTTCTCTCGGTAACTGTGAAACCCCTCATGTCCCTTCATTTTTTTCATGCCCTTTCCTGTTGCTTGGAGGGCTATGGGTACAGGTTTTTCGGTTCCACACACTTCAAAGTAGCCATTGTGACATTAGGTAAAGGTTCTGTTTTTATCTTATCACAGAATTGCACAAATAGCCTTTACACTGCAAAAAAAAAAGAAAAAGAAAACGTGAGGCAAGCACATGCAGGCGAGCTGGACAAGGAAGAAATATGGTACCACAGTCCAGAAAACGGACGTGCACATCTTTTGTTACTGCTGTACTGACGCGTAATAAACAGTTTCTGATGTTGTCATTATATTTCACAGGCCTCAATGCGACTCAGCACGAGTTTAACGTTTTGCAATGTGAGGCCCGGTTCACATGCTGCGAATCGAACGAAAATAGTCGGATTAGTTAGTGACGCCGCAGTGTGGTTGCCGGTCAGTGCTTTCCCATGCAACGCGTAGCCAGCGAATTAGGTCGGAGGGACAGGCAAGGTTGCTTGATGTATGCATAATAGGCAAACCATGACTAAACGCGACAGAAACGGTGCACGAGATGTGCTGATGATGTTAAAAATACTTTATTTTTAGATGCGAGGCAGTATTTCGCATGTTTCGATTGGAATGTGAGGGCGCTGCAGTCGACGCTTGCGCCGTCATGGGCGTCGCGCGCTGCGGGCTCATCTCGTTGGATGTGGTGGAGAATGTTTACTCTACGTCCAGTTTTTTTTTGTCGAGATGTTATTCCGTTCATGTTTTCAGTAACGGCTGACCGTTCTCCTTCGCAGTTTGCTATCCATCAAGGAAAATTTTGAAAGGTAAAATGAACGATACTACCACTCATGCATATGCCCCCGCTTCATTCGATCAGGAAGTGTTGTTCTTATTGAACTTCCGAGCGTTTAAGTGGTGCGGCACTACTTTATCTTCTCCGATTATCCGATATTGAACAAATATGACGGCCTGCTTCATACGCCGTTGCACTAGCGGCTGAGGATATGTAAGAACGGCTGCAATTTGCTCACTATGTGAACCTCTGTTCCTGAAAAAAGTGAGAAACAAAAAAAATCCTTGCTCTGTCAGGCTGCTCGAGAAAACACACAATATATGTGATTAAGTTTAAAACAATCACTTAGCGTAAAAGCAGAGACATCAATGGCGAACTCGTAGAAATACACAAGACGCACTGACGAAAAAATTCGTTCTTACGCGATTTCCGATCAGTTCTGCCTATCCACCTGTCGTTATTTCAAAAAGCGGCGATCACCGAAGAGGGTGGATGTATTTTATAGCAGCACACAACCAGTATCGCTTGTCAGGTTAAGAAGGGTGAGGCGCATAATTATTTGGAGAGCACTTATCTCGCAGCTGTTACCGAAAACGATGCTTCCCAACCGGCGACTTCCTCAGAGTTGGAAGACCTCGAAAGATCAAATTACTTTAATGGCGCTTTTAGAACCGGAGCCTGATCTTCCTGAAGTGCATTTTCTTATGAAACGGAAATAAGAGGCCGCCTATGTTCAGGAGAATTGAACATCAGTTTCCTATAAGCTGCCTGGAACGCTCGTTTTTATTCAGTAACACACGTGCATTTCTTTTTTTTTTGCAAAAGCAAGATGAAAAAAAAAAGATCCATGCAAAGAGAGCGTCTCTAGTGGTGCTAGGTCGCCCGGGCCCAAAGCGAGGCTGGAGCAGCCGAACACGGCCTGCAAAAATAAAAAGAACGCTCGTTGGAGTTTACCTCTAAATACGTCCACAGTATAAACTGGCAATAAATTCAAGTGCCTCCTTTCATTCGTAATAGCAGCCTAAATATCGTAGTTTTAATATCCTGAATAGCTTTCGTAGTGTCACTTATTTTCGGCGATTGCTTTCCCTCATACGCGATCCTTCATTAGGAATGTTCGCATTAAAACGATGGTACGTTGCCCAGTGGTGCAGTTACAGTATATCATGGATCAGTACAATGAGCAATGTTGCATCATGAGCGGCAACGTAAACCAGACTAACGGGGCGCTGAGCGCACTTAAAATTATTGGAGGTCGCCGGGACACGTGTGCACAGAGCTACGGTGGCCTGACACAACAGATGATAAGCAAGTGCATTTCAAATTATACCGCAACACGCCAGAAATAGCGCCATATGCACACTATAGCTCGTGTCCACTCTTGTGGTGGTGGTGAAAACATTCTTATTGATAGAGAAAGGTCTTGGGGGTCGTGACCTGAAGGGTCACGCCCTTACAACCACTAGGTGGGATGCCTAGTCAGGAACCCCATTGGTGGTTGACGGAGGCCGGGCGCGCTGCGTTAAGACCTTTTGGGCCTCAAGGGTGCAGCAGTCGGACAAGATCACCACCCAGTCCTCTCGGGTGAGGTCTGGGATAGGGGGTATGGATGTGTTCTGCTGGCAGGCCCACACCATGTGGTAGGTGTCAGACACCTCCCCACACTGTGAGCACCACCCGTCGAATTGAGGATCGAAATGCTTTAGAGTTGCCGGGACCAGCATCGTTTTAGTGAGCAGGAGCAGGAGTACCCGCTCGTTGGCCTTCCCCAGCCCATTCCACCGGGTGGGAAGAGTTTGGTGCGTGGATTTGTAATAATCGCATATTTCCTTAAAAGTGTAAACCGGATTGAAATCGGAGTCCTGGTCAGCGCTGGATCCCGTGAGAAATGCCCGGAGAGAGAGCGCGCGGGCGGCGGCGTCACCTGCTTCGTTTCCGCGAGGCCTTGGGGACCTGGAGCCCAAACTGGAGATCGGTGCGCAGGATCCGAGCCTCGGCTACAATTTTGGTAGATGCGATAAGCAAGGGCAGTAGCCCACCCTTGCTCGACGTTTCGACAAGCCCCTCGCGAGTCGGTGATTATGTACTTGCAAGGAGGAGTAGGAGACTGCAGGGGCGATGGCAACCTCATCTGCGTGAATTGCTGACTGGGCCTTGAAAGTAAGGCCATCTACTGTTATGCCTTCGTGGACGACCGCGGCCATGTACCATCGCCTGGGGTCCGGGCCGGAGGCGCCCTCCTGATTTGCTCCCAAAATGGCGGTGCAAGGCTTCCGCCCGCGCCGGGCGCCTGCCATTACGGTCCTCTTTGGACATGTCGGTGGGGTGAGGCCGCACGTGGACGTGGAGGGTGCGTCTCCAGTGTACGGGAAGGCGGCATCACTCTGTGAATTGGGTGTGCTGGATGTGAAGACGGGCTAGAAGGCGGCGACCCGACTCTGCCTTTGTGAGACGAGTTTATTGGTTGTTGAGGCGGGCCACCCAAAGCTCTTTGAAAGTGTTCAGCATCCCGAGTGCCATGAGGTGGCTGGTAGACGTAGAGACCGGGAGGTCCAGCGCTCGTTTATGATTTTGCGGAGGATGACCTCAATGGCATCCTCTTCCTGTTTCCGCATATGGAGGTAGGGAGCTGAATACAAGATTCAACTGGTCACGAATGCGTTCGCCAGCCACAAGGCGTGTTTGCATCGTAACCCACCGCGCTTGCTGGAAAACCGGAAGACCATGCGGCCCGCCTGGTGCCCCACCTGCCGGAGCTTGGCGAGTGTTGTGTCGCAGCATCGTTGGTTGTGTATGAAGAGTCCGAGGACTCTGATTTTCTTGGATTCGTGAATTGCACCGCTTTGCAAGGAGAGATTGATTTGTGTCGAGCATGTGCGCGAGGGGCGCAGATTCACGAATTCAGATTTATGCGGGGAGCATTGCAGACCACAGTCTCGGGCATAGCGGTTTACTATGCTGGCGGCCGTTTGCAGGCTGGTCTCCATGTCCCCTAGGCGTCCTTGCGTAGCCCAGAGGGTGATGTCATCGGTGTACAGCGCGTGCTGGACCCCTTCGACCGCACCCAGCAGGGCAGGTAGGCGCATCATGGCCATGTTGAATAGTAGAGGGGAGAGCACCGCGCCTTGTGGAGCGCCCCTCGTGCCGAGCAGGAAAGGTCCATGCTCTTGGTCCTGTATTCGGATGTAGGACAGTCCGTCCTTCAGAAACTGTTTCGCGTAATTGAAGGTAATGGTGCTGCAGTGAGTTTGACTCAAGTGCGAGAGTATGACCTCGTGGGTTACGTTGTCGAACGCTCCTTTCAGGTCGAGCGCGAGGACAGTTTTGTCGCTTTGGGGGTGTGTAATGAGGTTCAAGATTTCACTGTCAAGTTGGAGCAGGACATGCTGTGCGCATAATTGTGGGCGAAATCCGAACATGGTGCCCGCGAAGGTGTTGCGTTTTTCGAGGCATTCGTACAGCCGATCCCGCACCATCGTCTCCATCAATGTGCCCACACACGAGGTGAGAGAGATGGGGCGGAGGTTGTTCGTGTTGATCGATTTCCCGGCCTTCGCTATGAAGGTGACATGGGCCGTCTTCCAGTCAATGGGGAGGGGGGTTTCCGCCGTCCAGATCGCATTGATCTAATCTAGAAGGCACTGGTACGCTGAATCAGTAAGGTTCGCCAAAAGTTTGACGGTGACCTTGTCCCGGCCCGGCGCGGTGCCCCTGCTCATTCTGGCCCGCAGGTGGTCCCGTTGTCACAGATGTCAGCACGGTGAACGCCGCATGTTGACGCATCTCTTTGCTGTGTGCTAGCAGGAGCGGGTGCGCAGCGTTTGTAGGGGTACCAAAAAACAAGGGAACCCTACCCAAACTTTATCCGCGCGATAAAACAAGCGTGCCTTATTGAAACAAGCGTGCCTTGTTGTGGAATAGGGTCGCTGAACAAACATTCTTCCAGCGAACTCGGAAACCCCTGCGCGAGCGAAACGTTGTGTGCTAGCAGACGACGCTTGCTCCGACAGCTCAACCGTCGACCTCAGCGCCGCGGTGGCAGGAACCGCGGCGGGCCGGCTCCTCCCTGTGGGCGCCCCGAGGAGTTTCGAAACTGAAGTATATATCTATAAACGTTGGTCTCCTCAACGTCGCCAGCTGTCGGCAGCCAGCGCATTAACTTCACTCTCAGAGGAGGAAGAGCGGCCTCGGAGCGCGGAGTTGCCAGGCGAAAAAGCTAGGGAACACGTGACTTCCATATTTTTTTTTGCAGTGCAGCTTGGAGATGGAGGGCGCCTCCTGTCAGAAGAAAGTGCAACTGTAGAACGACTTGAACGCTCGGTCAGAAGGTATTTGAATCGCATAGGAGTCCATCCCTGCATTAAGAAAGCAGTTCAATTAAAAGCCGCAAGGAATATTATCGGGGCTTCGCTATAAAGCGAAACATAGCGGAATACGCCTCAGTGACGCGCAGTTTTCTGCGCCCCGGGAGTATCCATGTTGGGACAGAACGTAGGGTTGTTTTGATTGGCTGGGCTGCACGAACGGGGGCACTTTCATTCGGACTCTGTAGTAAATCGTGCGAGGTGTCCGCGATCAAAAAGGCGGCACCTCCGGAGTGAGGTGCGGCAATTTGTTACGTCCGCGTTGACCTCTGCCATTACCGAAAAATGGGGTCAGTGGGCACGTAAATTTTTGGTAGTGGGGGATGGTCTCGTGCTATCCCCCTTATTGACAAAACAAAAAACAGTCGGGATTTAACTAACGCGGTACATGGTTGAATAGCTGTCGTGTTCGGGCACAGTTTGAGAATATCTTAGGTGTTGAAACTGCACGTCCACCGAGGCGGACAGCGTGCACAGATTATGTTCGCCCTCTAATGCATGCGGGGCCGCCGCGGAGAAAGGGCGGTTCGCTTGCAGAGCGGAGGACGCATTTTGCGTGGCTTTCGGTGCCGTTTAGGCTGTGTTTGTCGGTGCTGTGCGCTGCCACAATGCGTCACAAGGTGTGGACGTGAGATTATCGGCTTCCACGTTGTGTTAGGCACCGTGCACGATCAAAGTTTGCTAGAGCCAGCCCTTAACGCGACAAAGGCTTCGTGTCGCAGGAAAGCCGGTGCCGTCGGCGGCGTTGGTCGTGAGCGAAAAATCCCAGAAGCAATGAAACCTAGTAGGAAATTGGTCGAGTTTGGGACAGCTCCAACAAGGGCCTACGGAGTTCTAGATGAGCACGCTAACCACTCCGCCACGCCAGCTCTTTTTTTGTCTTTATTCCCTGTTCTGGCAGTTTAGAACACATCTCAAACATTTGTTTTGCGCTGCACTCTCAAACATCAAGAGCCGACATGTGTTTCACTCACGTGAGAAAACCAAAACTGTTCCAAGGAGCACAACTCCCATAAACTCAACAGCTTCATCTCTAAAGCATAGCTCCTTGCACACTTTACGCAGCTTAAATATGTTTTCTCTGGAGTAATCTCGGAGAGACCGCGCATTTTCATCGCAGTGTCAAACAAGCTCGATGGTTTGGAATGAACGCAGGCCCGTCTGGTGAATAGGGTGTTGTCTTAGAAGGCTGCTCTTCCTTACGGCGCGGTTTTGGTGCCCACCGAGATACGTGAGACAGGCGTCATTTGCGCTCCTTAAAACCAATTTTATTTTCATTTTCCTTGCCTTACGACACGGTTCGGGAGAAACGCCAATATGTGCTTGCTTTCCTTAAATTGTCGGGCAGAGGCGTCGAGCCGAAGGGACGATGGCGTTCCGTGGACTCCTTGGCAACGCTGCAACACGCTGTCGCGTCCTGCTCTTAAAGACGAAGCTTAAGCCTCCTCCAATTTCTTTGTTCCTCGGTTTGTGGCCAGCCGCAGTGATCGTTGTTCAGACGCACATGGTGGCGCTGGCCGACCCCAATGCATGGTCATCGCGGCCTGTGTGTGTATGCACAACCGGCGGCAAAATAAGTCGGGCAGCCAGAATAACATAAAACTAAAGTCACTGGAACGGGAAAAGCACCGCATTCGTTTCCTCTCGCCGCCGCGCCAACGCACGGGCGCTCCTGATCCCTTCTCCGTGGTCACGTGGGCATTCCCCGCCATAAATGCTCCGCTCGCTTCTCTCTCGAGGCCGCCGACACAAAGATAATCCGGAGCATTACGTAGGACTTGCTCTTGTGGGCCGAGATAAGCGTGCACAGCATTTCCAGTCGCGTATTGCCGCTCGTGCATTTGATGCCTGCATAAAGACATTGAAGAGTGCCTGGGTGCTGCGCTTTTGGGTGCAGCAATCGGCGGGAATCGGCCAAAACGATGGTATCAATTCCCAGAAAAAAATAAAAACTTCAATCGATCAGCTATATGGTTGCACAGAATCCACCCTTCATGTGAACAATTTTGGGCGCAAAGTCTTTCTGTAACTTCTGTCCACGCCACTCATGACGCAAGAAAGGCTTTCGCCGTAATAATTGCGAACAGGGGAGCGCACACGCACCACCGTGTTGGTATGTTTTTTTTTTCGCGACAGTACGCGTGATGCATACGCAAGCAAAAATTCAGGGGAGCAATTAGGTCTCCTTGCGTGCGATAATGCGAAAGCATTTGTGCCTTCCTATGCGTTATTTGTGATTCTTATAAGCGGCGGAGGCCAAATTTGGAGGTCACCAACGCGTTTTCCTCTGTTGAATTAGGTTGCACATTGATTTTGGTCCAAATCGGCCGAGGTCAAATTTCAGGGGTGGGCGGGATAAGAATCGGAATGGTCCAGGCAAAGTTTGGAGGTCAACATCGTGTTCGCCGTGTAGTCGAATTAGGTTGGACATCGATTTTGGTCCAATTCCGCCGAAGTCGTATTTTGGGGGTGAGGGCCAAATCTGGGAGTGGTCCAGGGCAAATTTGGAGGTCACCATTGCGTTCGCTGTAGAGAAATTAAGTTGGACATCGGTTTTGGCTCGTATCAGCCAAGGTGAAATTTGTCTCCTACATGCCTTAATGTACGAGTGACACATCTGGTCGCACAGCCGCGGACAGATTTTCGTTCCATGTGCCTAGAAAGGCTTCCGTCCGAATAAGTACAGCCTTATTTCGCCTAATTAGCAAGTGAACAATGGCGTGCTTCATTCATTGCTGAAAAGAACGCACAATTGGCAAAGCCTAGTTTATTCTGCATAAGAAGAACACCGGGCGGCCGGCCCTTCAGCGCCGCTGGACCAAATATGGCGGCGGGTCGGCGGCTCCGACGATGATTGCAGTACTTTAGATAAAACTGCATCGCTGCGCCGCACTTATGGAGTCGAGACATCGCAGTGCGCGTCCTTTCATGCTCGAAGCCGCTTCATTTTTCTCACCTGCAGTGGACTAGCTGATTGCATGCAGCGTTTGGCAGTAGGGGTCACTCTCTTTATTCACTGCCTCACGCTCGTACTTTGATGTGCGCCCGCCGAACTGCGAGCGTTACGCTCTGAATAAAGAAAGCGACCCCTACTTCCAAACGCTGCATTCAATCAGCTAGTTCTGTGCAGGCGAGAAAAATGAAGCGGCTGCCAAAATGAAAGGATGCGCACGCGCAAGGCGATGTCTCGACACCACAAGTGCAGCGTCAGACGGCGCGAAGACGCAGTTTTATCTCATTCTGGCCGCCTGTCGCATGCCCCGGTTTATTTTGCCGCCGGTTGTACAGTACATATTGGCTGTAATGTATTGGCTGTGGCGGTGGCACACCTGAGGCAGCGCCTCCTCTACTTTTACAATGCCAGCCGCATCGCCCGATTAGCAATGGGAGCCGCCGGTAGACCCGCCGCGGTGGCTCTGTGGTTACGGAGCTCGGCTACTGATCCGGAGTTTTTATGGAGGAAAAAAGCTAAGACGCCCGTGTGCTGTGCGATGTCAGTGCACGTTAAAGATCCCCAGGTGGTCGAAATTATTCCGGAGCCGTCCACTACGGCACCTCTCTCTTCCTTTCTTCTTTCACACTCTCCTTTATCCCTTCCCTTACGGCGCGGTTCAGGTGTCCAAAGATATATAAGACAGATACTGCGCCATTTCCTTTCCCCAAAAACCAATTATTAATTATTATTTCATTCTCCTATTTTCCTTACTGAACATGGTTGAATCGCATATCAATAGAATAATTCGTATTACAAACTACCTTTACCATCTGATTTCATATTTCTGCCAAGCAGTTTCAGTAGCTCTCCCGGAATGTTTCAGCGTTGTGGCTAAAAGACAAACATGGTTCGAACAAGTCGCCACAGCCTTTCGTTACAATGCCAACGCCGCTGCACCGCACTCTCTGTGACTCCTTATAAAACCAGCGCCTGCAGCGACTCCACGGTGAGCAGCGCCACTAACGGCGCGCTCTATGACGCGCCAATGCCTGACAGGCAGCCTGATTACTGGATGGAAGGTAGGAGCATCCCCTTTGAAACGGGGCAGTGGTTGTTGCCACTATGCTCAGTTTTTTCCTTTATTTTTGTTTACTCTGCTGTAAGTTGTTAATACAATTCGCCATTTCCTTTAAAAAAACGTCTTCCTACACTTTAAAACTTAATTCACTTCTCTGCTTTTATGCCACCAATCCTCCAATCGTTTTTTGCTCATTTCCACCGCAGATTTATTTACATGACTATGGTTATCGCTAAACCCTAAGGCCTCAGGAAGAGTGACTGTGCCTGCATCGACATCGGGATGGATACCATCGCATTTTATGATGAGGTGTTCTATTGTTTCTTCAGATTTACCACACATAGCACATGCGTCATCTTCTTCGTTAAATTTTTTTCTGTAGCGGCGCGTTCTAAGACACCCTGACCTAGCTTGAAAGAGGAGGGCACTGCCTCTTGAGTTATCATAAAACGTTTTCTTCCTGATCGGCCTTTTCCAGCATCGGTATAGTTCTACACTACGCTTCTTTTCCACTGAATCTATCCAATCTTTACCCTCGACGTTTTTGACCTGTCGTTTAATGCTCTTTCTTTCTCGTTCCTCGTCTCTGGCAAACTTACTGGCCAGCTTTCTAGTACGTTTCCGCCACTGTGTGTCAACGCTCTTTCTGTACAGGTATTTAAATACCTTAGCTGCCCACCTGTTATCATCCAATTTCCTCAGGCGTTCTTCGTATAGTACTTTACTCTGAGCTTCCCGTGCTTCGAACGTTGCACAGCCCATATCCCCCTGTACAGCCTCGTTTGTGGTTTTCCCATGGGCACCTAGTGGTAATCTTCCAACAATTCTCGGACTTACTTCTAATCGCGACTGAACTGCAGCCCTTAAGCATAGAACCGCAGACCCGAAAGTAAGCGCCGGCACCATTATTCCTTTCCAAATACCTTTGAGGACTTCATACCTATTGTACCCCCCCCCCCCCCCAATGCCCTATATTTCATTATCCCGGCATCTATTCGCCATTTTGCTATGAGAGACTGTTCGAGCTTTTCCGTGTACATATGCCCGTTGTTTACCCATACCCCGCGATATTTGTATTCGGCCACTCGGGGTATTTCATGGCCTTGTATTGTAAGCTCCTGATCAGTTGTGCCGTTGAAAACCATCACACCTGACTTAGTTGCGCTAAAACTGAAACCTAGACTGTCTCCTTCGTCTGCACAGCAATTCACCAAAGTTTGCAAATCTTCCTGGCTTTCTGCTAACAGTACAATATTGTCCGCATACATTAAACCCGGTAGTCGTTCGTTGCTCAACAACATTTCCGCCTAATGCGTATGACAGATCATTACCTAGATTGCTTCCTTGTAGCCTTCTTTCCATACTTATCATATAAAACATGAACAGCAGCAGTGATAGAGGACAACCTTGCCTTAATCCTTTGTGTATCTGGATAGTTGTTCTACTCTTAATTCCTTCCCATGTTATTTCAACTTCATTTTCTCGATATATTTCCTGTAGAAAATAATTACCTCATGACTGACACTTTCACCTTTTAATATGTTCCACAGGATTTCTCTGTTCACGTTGTCGTATGCACCGCTTATCTCCAAGAAGGCTAGATACAGAGGTCTGTTTTCCGCCTTAGCTGTTTCTATGCACTGGGTAGGCACGAACGGGCAATCATCTAAGCGCCTACCACTTCTGAACCCGTTCTGAAGTTCTCCGAGTATTCTATTCCTTTCTACCCATGACTGCATTTTTATTTTCACCGCCTGCATCGCCAGCCTGTATGTAACTGATGTTATCGTAATCGGTCGGAAGGAATTTATGTTCTTATTGCCTTTTTGTTTGTAAATCAACTTCATTTTACTCTGTTTACAGCTGTGCGGAATTTGCTGATTCGTTATGACTGCCTCCAATACTTTTATCAGCGTTTCCTTGCCTCTTGGGCAAAGTTCATTAATTAGCTTGATTGGAATTTCGTCGATCCCTGCTGACGTACATCTTGGAATATTTGTTTCCGCCTTTTTCCAGTTAAGATTCGTCAGTTCCCCGCTGTTTTCTATTGTGCGTTCCTGTGTTGCTCCCTCATTTGGGGTGATTACTCTATCGTCTTTCTTAAATGGCTCAGCTATAACTGATGAAATGTAGTTCACAGCGTCATCTCCCTCTAAACATTTTCCTTCGGCATCGTGAATCTGTTCCTGCTTTCTGTGATTCGCTTTGCCCAGCCAGCTTATATGGTTCCAGAATTTTCTTGGCCCCCCTTTAGTTGCATCGCGAACTTCAGATCAGAGGACTGCTTTATTTTAGCCTGGACGAGGACCTGCACTTGCTGTTTCTTTTGTCGATAAGATTCCCATTTTCGGCCTATTTCCTCTTCAGATAACTGCACCCTCTTTGCTTCTCTGTGTTCCCGTGATGCCAACCGTCGTTGTTCGATGGCGTTCCTAATTTCTTTATTCCACCAACTTCGTGGCTTCCTCTTTCCTCTCCAGCGATTTACTCCTTTTACTTGTTTTATTTTTGTACTAATGAGGAGTTCTAACTTATCATAATCCCACTTTTCCATGGGATGTGTCTCTATTGCTTCCTCTATGCACTCCGCTATTTGCGCTATTTGTTCGTCATTTTAATTTTCCGCACTCTTTTTGACTCCCCTTCATTTCTCTTTTGAGCAGGGCTCCAAACTGTAGACTAATACGCTTATGATCACTACCGAGGCTGTACTTCCCCTCTTCGTCTATTTCCATCATTGCGAGCTTTCTATACATCCCCTTCGAGATTAAGCAGTAGTCAATGGTCGTTTGCTTGTTACAGGATTCCCACGTGATTTGTCCCTCACACTTAGTTTCTCTATTTACAATAGCTAGGTTGTGTCGCTCACAGAAGTCTAGCATCAACTTCCCATTATAATCTGTGTATCCATCCAGATCCTCGATGTGGCCATTCATGTCCCCCAACAGAATAATATTGGCGCCTTCTCCAAACTGCTTGCTTTATATCGTCATTGAGACACTTAACTAGATCCGTGTTCTCTGCCTGCACTTGTCCCCTGTCCCTAAATAAACTACTCCTAGCCATGTCCTTTTACCGGCAATTGTACCCGATATCCAGACATGTTCTTTGCAAGTTGACTTTATTCTTTGCCAATTTGTTCCTTGATGTATCAGCATACCTACTCCTCCTCCCTTCCTCTCCGTTGTTGTTATGCTGCCCCCTTCCCAGACGTAGCCATCAATAAATGGTGGGTCTTCTAGATCCCTGAGGTGTGTCTCGCATAGCGCGTATATATCTACTTCTTCGTCCTTCAACTGCTGTTCTATTTCTAACCACTTCGCTCTCTTTCTACCGCCTTGCATGTTTATGTACCTGATCCTAGTGTTAAATTTCTTTTTTGTAGTTTTCTTCCTGGACCTCCTAGTGGCCATTTTATTCGCGTCAGCCTTCATTGCTACACATTCTACTTTGCTTCTACCTATCCCTATGCCCTGAGCCGCAGTGGACACGCTAAAAAAGCTACTGCCCGGCCTGCCAGGCGCCACCCGATCTCGGCTCCTAGCCTTCTATTAAAGTGGGTGCCATCTCGTGCAAAGCCTGCGCCAAAGCCTGCTCTATGCACTTACCTGTTTATGTCTGCCACTCCAAAGACTTTCTCCTGGCTTAACTTCCATATGTCCCGATTAACAGCCACAACGTCCTTGGCAATTTCTCCGTTCCGTCCTTGCACTTCCGGCACTGTGCACACCACGATCTGGACTTGCTGTGCTATCACCCTTAAATCGTCAACTCCCTCCGCTAATCTTTCCACTACTTTTGCGGCTTCACCATTCAAGACATCATTTAGTCCCGCCGCTATCACTACCAAATTGCGCTCTTCAACATTCTTCAACATTCTTACTATGAGGGATGCAGAGCGCCGCCTTACGAAGAAAGAAAAAACTTTAAAAAACTGTCTTCGTCCGCTTTCCGTCGTCAGGCGCCACTCAGATCGCACTCTCCCTCACAGGCGCAGAGCAGCCGTGAAGGCTAGCCGACGGGGGAGAGCAGGAAAGGAGGATAGGAGAGGGTTTTGGAAGTTCGGATCGGCCGTACTCGGCAGGCATTGTAAAAATAGAGGAGGCGCTGCCTGAGGGATCCAACTGGTTCTAAAAAACCATTAGACGCGAGCGCTTTGTAAGCAACCTCAGATAGACCTACTAGAGTTGTCCGCACCAATGAAAATTCGGAGAAAATGGCGCAGTATCTGTCTCGCATATCGGCGGACACCTGAACCGCGCCGTAAGGGAAGGGATAAAGGAGGAAGCGCAAGAAGAAAGAGGTGCCGTAGTGGAGGGCTACGGATAATTTCGACCATCTGGGGGTCTTTAACGTGCGCTGACGTCGCACAGCATACGGGCGCCTTAGCGTTTCGGCTCCATCGAAACGGAACCGCCGCGGTCAGGTTCGAAGCCTGGAACTCCGCATGAGTAGCCGAGCGCTCTAACCACAGAGCCACAATTGAGCACAAAGCGACACTTTTTAAAACTCCGTCGTAGCCTGCTCGCTAGAACTTTGGCACCAGGCAATCACTGCAGCAGATAGTATATTGCAACCGAGCGACCACGTCTGTTGCGAAACACTTTCGCGAGCATAGGATATAAAATCGCAATAACAAGGGACTTTTAAATGCACTCGAAAAACCGGTGCTGTCTTCGAATGCTGTGCCCCGTATATTTTCCCGGGTGTCATAAACCTCTGACAAAAGAGGAAAGTTCAAGGAGGCCCCTTAGAAAACGACAGTCTGCAGCAACGTGTGCCAAGCAGATAAGGGCGTCCGCACCCGCCGCTGCCGCACAGCCCTCGGGGACGGCCTGTGACAAAACAGAAAGAAGCCGTTCCAGCATCGAGCACTCAAGCATCGAGCACTCAAACTAAAATGCGCACAGGTGTCTGGAGTTCATCAATCGTGTCTGAAGATCAAAGTTTGCAGTCTTGAGCACTGATCTGTGTACTTATAATTATATATGTGTTGAGCGTTACCTGTGCATCCCATGGAAGTGTAGCAATTAAAGTCGGTCGGCGATTTCATAGGCTGAGTAGCTTTGGGGTGTTAAACCCACATTAAATCATCAACCGTTACAACGTCGAAAATGCACACTTTTTTTTTCGGCCCCTGAGCTTGTTGGTATAGCGCTGGAGGCGCTCCGCAACGCAGCACAAGAGCGCAGGTTCCATTCCTGGCTGCGGAGGCAATATTACTCATGCAGATGAAATGGGGAAACGCCTTTGATTTGTCTCTGCACATCAAAGAACTCCAGTTGGCCGAAGTTATCCATGGTTTTCAACACGGCGGGCATCATCTCACAGCGTTGACGCAATACACTGCTCAAGCAATGCCTGAACGTCCGCCTAGGCTCGTTGGCCTAAATCTGGGAGGATGTGGTGCCTGACGGCCGACCTTTTATATTTAAGAGTTGGTAGTTTTGACTATGCTCGTAGTATTCTTGCGGATCAACGAAAAAATCTTTGCTGTGAACGCATTTCGATAACGAGCTCAGAAGGGTCGCCGAGCAGCTTCCGCTCCGCTCTTCCACGCATTCATGCAGTTAGGCAAGTAAACGAAGTCGCCCAGAATTATTTTGTGCCGACAGCAGTTTCAAACCATCTCTTTAACAAAGTGCACGTACACGCTGCGACACCGAACGATCGCGACACACCTGCATTACGGCCGCCGCAGCTCAGAGAGTACACAGGCCCCCATCAGGTGGCGCCATCTGTCCGCGTACGAGAGATGCGAAAGTTACAGCGAACAAGATCTGGTCGCGCCGCCGGGCGCAGTATCAGCACCAAAATATATCCTCACACCGTGTGTTCGGGTAAGTAGACGCTGCTTGGCGTCTGTAACGTTGAGTGCGTTATGCACACTGGATAGACAGCGTGCCCGCACTGGCAGGTGGCGAATAAATTCATGGTTCATTGCGAGAGATTCGTCACGTACCCTATCAAAGCTGTGGCCCATTCTACCGCCCTCTACGGCAAATCGAAAGGTCGAAGGTCAAGTGGTGCGACACCATGGTGGACCACATATAGTAAGGCCTGTAGCCACATTTGACCTCTGGTTCACTTGAAGGTCAACCGGCAACGCATGATGAAATCGGCTTCACCTAGCGTAATTCAGCTTTCGTTTCAAAAGTTAGTGGTCCTATTGGCCGAGCGAAATATTAACAAGCCAAAACTCACTAGCATTCGCGGTGAAAAGGTCTGGTGCTGCAGGCCCATTTTGACCTTTCACAGGCTAGTTGACTGTCCGGTTCGGGGCGTCGTTACGCTTCTGTTTGCGGACTCGATTCGACCACGTTCCCTGCGCACAATACGAACTCGAGGGCGCGCTTGCACGAAGCAAAAAAGACTGTCCACTTCCCAGTCTAACCTCATTAGCAACGGAGACCCTTCCCTACAAGTGAATAAAAGAAAGGCGCTTAATTGGCTCATTTTGTGGGTAGACACCTGAACCACACAGTAAAAATGAGGGAAAGGTTGAAACGTGGCTTTCGCGGCCAGGACCTGAAATCGCGTTGTTTTCGGGTAGAGTGGAGCATGGGACTGGAATGCGATGTGCGCGACTAGTGACCCATGCTTGATTCAGATCGTGTTCTGTATTCTGGACTTCACCTTTTTATTATTCCCTGCACAGTCCAGGGCCCGCTTGCTTGAATCAAATTAGTCTAGTGCCCAGTCAAGCCTTATTCGCAGCAGTGTCCACGTTGCTAGAAGTTTACTAGACACACCGGAAGAATGGGCGCACATAGTTGGTTCATCACTTTGCCAGTGGACACCGCAACCGCGCTATCAGATAAGAAGAAGAAGAAAAACTTACCTCAGGATCTATGAATCCCATTTCCACCGTTCCCAAAGCATGTTCTGTTGTCAGCCGACCTTCTTTTTTTGGTGTCCTCTGGTCTCGTTTCAATTCCCCTCAGGCAGTGTTTGTGTAAAGATTACTTCAGCCTTTAGATGTAAACATTTATGATACCCTTCCTGCGCTTAGCAATGGGCCCGCTATCCACATTGTTTTCGACGACATATTCCAAAAAAAATGCAAAACTTTTGCCAGCGAGTATTCTAAATGGTCTACTAGAAGATCATCTATGGACCCTATCTACAGATATAGCAATAGCCACTGATGCATCGCAATTCGATGAAAAAGCAGGTGTGAGAATATTTTGCTCGCATTTAGACTGGTCCTTTTCACTGCGCCTTCCAGATTGCACCCCTATTTTTCTAACAGAGTTTCTAGCAGTTGTACTTGCTCTACGCAAGCTAGACCCCTCTATTACAGCAGTTGCAGTAATTACTGATACTTTATCTTTGTGTTCGTTCCTCGCTGCACATGTTGACGGTCCCATTTTAACAACTTTTTATCCCTATTTCCTCCGCATTTGAGCCTTGTTCATTTAGTATGGGTTCCCGGTCACAGCAGTGTGGCAGTAAATGAGATTGCTGACAATCTCTCAAAGGCTTCCCTTAGCGGCCCCGTGCTTCCAATCATCCCAGCTACAGCCTATATTACAACATCTAGATTTCGGCGACGTGCGTTTTTAAGCACGCTAGACACAACACTTTTAACATCGGCGGATTATGAGCACCTTAAATGTTATTGGAACAGGAAAATTTGTTGCTCTCGGCAGCTTGAAGTATTACTGACGAGGCTGCGCGGCCGCATCCCCCCTCTAAGTTTCCATTTACACAGGCCGGGTTTGGCGCTCTCTCCCCTTTGTGCATTTTGCCGTGAGCCTGAATCTATAGAACATTTTTGGCTGTATTGTCGCCGATTCAACTCTCTGGGAAAAAGGTTGCTGGAGGAGCCCTTGCAGCATCTTGGCCTTAGTTTGAGCAGCCCACTCTTGCTATCATTTGGCGCCACCACATATGGGTTCAGCCACAGATCTGTTTGTACCGCTGTTCTGAATTTCCTGATAGAATCTCACCGACTGCCTTGCTAAGTGTTCCAATCTTTTCTTTTTTATTAATTATTACATTTTGACTTAATCTATATTATTTAATCCCTCTCTTTATTATTATTCTTACAATTATGAAATCAAAACTCTCATCCCTTTTCTGTTCACGAGGAAGAATTCACCGGTGCTGCGCTCCCACGTGCTTTTCCTTTTTATTAACTGCGTTCAGGTGAACAGCCACCCGATTCTTGGCCGATCCCCCAGTGTGGGTATGTGCCATCTTTTTATAGGCTAACAACAACAACAACATGTAGCAAGCCCCCTACTCCCCGCCCCTGGCACGCAACCTGACGGAAGACAGGCGAAGTTTCGCTGATTATTCGCGGATTCCGTCGCCAGGCGGATGACTTGTCGCTGTTGGGCGGGGCGCTCGCTTCGCACCAAGGCCTCCCGGGAATCTCTACTTTTAATCTCTACTTTCCATCACGCCTGGGGGACTCAGGACATTGCCAGATTATATGATCAAGAGTGCCCTTTCTCCGCTGGTTTTACATTTATCATCTGGTCTGTCTTCTATTCGCGTGAGGAGCAGCCAGACTGGATTTGGGGAGCCTCTCTGCTCAAAGTTCGGTCCGGCCGTGGAAGAGACCTTGTTCCAACTGTATAGTGATCGACAATTTCAGTGCACATTTGCCCGCGCTCTCATCCAGTCCCCGACAGTCGGTTGCTCCACGGTTACCCGGAAGTAGAGAGCTCGGGCCAACTCCTGTGCCGCCTCATTGCCTGGGACTGATTCGCACGCGGGGTTCTGATTATCCTAATTTTACGGTTCAATCCTGAACTTGCCAAAATTTTGTTTTCCTCTTTCGAGAGCCTTCCTTTGCCATATTTCCAAACAATCGTTTTGCTATCGCTAATTGTGATGTTTGCTTTCGTTGCAACGTAAGCGAGCGCTGTTGCAGTTTGCTGAGCCGTATCTATGTTTCGGCTTTTAATGGATGCGGCGGCGACTGTTACGCCTCAGCCTTTGACCACCGTGGAGACTGCCGCTCCCGACTTTTCACTAGCCGAGTCTACATAGGTGACTCCCTCAGGTTTCTCATTATCCATGCGCTTCGTAATAGCTTCCGCCTTATTTTGTCTCCCTTCTCTGTTATATAGGTTGGTTGCATTTTTTTGGAAAGAGGGGGACGAGTATGTTTTCGCGATATTTTTAGGGAATGTCTGTTTTGTCGTTCGCACCCCTCTCTGATTGCAACCCCACCCAAACCAGGATGGTTCTGCCCGTGTTAAATCGGCTCAATCTTTCTAGCTGCGCCATATGCACTGCTTCCGCCAGTTCAGTCCAATTATTACGCACAACCATTTCGAGGAGGCGGTCCGTTGAGGTAATAATGGGAAGCCCCAGCGCCATCTTTACGCATCGCCTGATAAATGCGTCTATTCTGCGTTTTTCATCTGTCCTAATGTTTAGTTATGGAGTCGCATAGCATACGCGGCTGATAATGTAGGCTTGCATCAGTTTCAGGAGGCTACGCTCTTTTAAGCCCCGACCCTTGAGCGCGACTCTTCTCAATATCCATCCAAGTTACCTACCTGTGCGGTGCAATTGTCTAGCTTCTTAACTGTTGTATCATTATATTCGTCGGATTGTAGAAAAAGCCGTAGGATTATAATCTGACCTTTGGCAGTGTTTGTGCGTCTACTGTGAGGTTGAGATTTATTTCGCGCTCGCACCTGAGTGCTTTGGGTTATAAATATGGAGTTCAGATTTCTGCGGAGAGCATGAGAGCCACTCTCGGCCGCATAGGACACGACAATGTCCGCTGCTGTCTGCGGGCGTTGCTCTGTGCTCGCGTCGCTGCCCTCGTTGATCCAGAGATTGACGTCGTCCGCGTACATGCTGAATTATATAGTGTTCCAGTTCCCTTTAGCCTGCCGGGTGGTCTCGAATGGCTGCGTCCAAAAGGAAAGGTGGAAGCACCGATCACTGCTACGATCCCTGGATACGAAGAGGCTGATAACGAGAGTGCCGGGCCGTTTCCATTCTGCAGTATTAGGGGGGTTCAGCGGACTGTCACGGTCATGCAAAATTTATTCTTCTGTCTCGCCTTCTCTCTTTAGCGCAGCCTTGCTCCCAGAGGCAACTGGTGAAGAATAGGATAGTTGTTTTTTTTTTGCTTTTTAGGCAGTTATTTTTGCGAGCAACCTCAGCCGCGCTGTGCTTGGTAACTGCTTGAACAGCTCTGCATACAGGAGCTGCATGGCCTCCCAAGGTTGCAGATTTGAATATAATTGAAGATATATGCAGGTTAATGAAAAAGCGACTAGCCAAAAGGCAGCTGCACGATTCATCGTAAGATATCCTTTGGGCGGCTGTTCAAGAGGGATGGAGCAGGCTCCAGGCTCTTCCTGACCTTGCAAGCAGCCGATTTGACTCCTTCCTTGAGTGCCTTCAAAGAGTTGTGATGGTTGGTGGGACCTATGCACGCCATTAGTGCAACGACGTGTTTGCCCTGGCATCACGACCGCGAGCTGGGTATCCTCCTTACTTATTTTCCTGAATTGATGGGATAGTGGTCCTGTTAATATCGTTACTAGACTTTCCCAACAAAGGGGCTTGTGTGATTTAGTTGCATCGGGTAAATAAACTCTATCTGGTTTTCGGGCTTGTGTAATACTGGCTAAAAGCAGCGCTATCATCTATTGTTCCTGCGAGTTCCTTTTGACAAACCATCACGGACGTAAAAAGACAGTAATAAAAAAGAAGCAATCTTTGCTCATGATAACCGAGCCAAATTAAGTGCCGCATGCACAGTCACGTAGGGTCGGCATTTCGACGCTCGGGCGATGGCACACTTGATAAAGCTTCTCTAGCGGTGCTAGGTCGTCCGGGCCCAGAGCGAGGCTGGAGCAGCCGAACACGGCCTGGAAAAATAAAAAGAACGCTCGTTGAAGTTTACTTCTAAATACGTCCACAGTATAAACTGGCAATAAATTCAATTGCTTCCTTTCATTTGTAATAACAGCCTAAATATCGTAGTTTTAATATTCTCAATAGTTTTCTTGGTGTCACTTATTTTCGGCGATTGCTTTCCCTTATACGCGATCCTTCATTAGGAATGTTCGCATTAAAACGACGGTACGTTGCCCAGTGGTGCAGTTAGAGTACATCATGAATCAGTACAATGAGCAATGTTGCATCATGAGCAGCAACATAAACCAGACTAACTGGGCGCTGAGCGCGCTTAAAATTATTGTAGGTCGCCGGGACACGTGTGCACGGAGCTACGGTGGCCTGACACGACGGATGATAAGCAAGTGCATTTCAAATTATACCGCAGCGCGCCAGAATTAGCGCCATATGCACACTAGCTCGTGTCCACTCTTGTGGTGGTGGTGAAAACATTCTTATTGATAGAGAAAGGTCTTGAGGGTCGTGACCTGAAGGGTCACGCTCTTACAACCACCAGTTGGGATGCCTAGTCAGGAACCCCATTGGCGGTTGGCGCAGCCCGGGCGCGCTGCGTAAAGACCCCTTGGGCCTCGAGGGTGCAGCAGTCGGACAAGGTCACCTCCCAGTCCTCTCGGGTGGGGTCTGGGATAGGGGGTAGAGATGGGTTCTGCTGGCAGGCCCACAGCATGTGGTAGGTGTCAGACACCTCCCCACACTGTGAGCACCGCCCGTCGAATTGAGGATCGAAATGCTTTAGAGTTGCCGGGCAGCAGCATCGTGTTAGTGAGCAGGCGCAGGAGTACCCGCTCGTTTGGGAAAAGTTTGGTGCGTGGATTTGTAATAATCGCATATTTCCTTGAAAGTGTAAACCGGATTGAAATCGGAGTCCTGGTCAGCGCTGGGTCCCGTGAGAAATGCCCGGAAAGAGAGCGCGCGGGCGGCGGCGTCACCTGCCTCGTTTCCGCGGAGGCCTTGGTGACCTGGAGCCCAAACGGGAGATTGGTGCGCAGGATCCGAGTCTCGGCTACAATTTTGGTAGATGCGATAAGCCAGATTGATATTTGTCGAGCATGTGCGCGAGGGGCGCAGATTCACGAATTCAGATTTATGCGGGGAGCATTGCAGACCACAGTCTCGGGCATAGCAGTCCACTATGCTGGCGGCCATTTGCAGGATGGTCTCCATGTCCCCTAGGCGTCCTTGCGTAGCCCAGAGGGTGATGTCATCGGTGTACAGCACGTGCTGGACCCCTTCGACCGCACCCAGCAGGGCAGGTAGGCGCATCATGGCCATGTTGAATAGTAGAGGGGAGAGCACCGCGCCTTGTGGAGCGCCCCTCGTGCCGAGCAGGAAAGGTCCATGCTCTTGGTCCTGTATTCGGATGTAGGACAGTCCGTCCTTGAGAAACTCTTTCGCGTAATTGAAGGTAATGGTGCTGCAGTGAGTTTGACTCAAGTGTGAGAGTATGACCTCGTGGGTTACGTTGTCGAGCGCTCCTTTCAGGTCGAGCGCGAGGACAGTTTTGTCGCTTTGGGGGTTTGTAATGAGGTTCAAGATTTCACTGTCAAGTTGGAGCAGGACATGCTGTGCGCATAATTGTGGGCGAAATCCGAACATGGTGCCCGCCAAGGTGTTGCGTTTTTCGAGGCATTCGGACAGCCGATCCCGCACCATCGTCTCCATCAATTTGCCCACACACGAGGTGAGAGAGATGGGGCGGAGGTTGTCCGTGTTGATCGGTTTCCCGGCCTTCGCTATGAAGGTGACATGGGCCGTCTTCCAGTCAATGGGGAGGGGGGTTTCCGCCGTCCAGATCGCATTGATCTAATCTAGAAGGCACTGGTACGCTGAATCAGTAAGGTTCGCCGAAAGTTTGACGGTGACCTTGTCCCGGCCCGGCGCGGTGCCCCTGCTCATTCTGGCTCGCAGGTGGTCCCGTTGTCACAGATGTCAGCACGGTGAACGCCGCATGTTGACGCATCTCTTTGCTGTGTGCTAGGAGGAGCGGGTGCGCAGCGTTTGTAGGGGTACCAAAAAAGAAGGGAACCCTACCCAAACTTTATCCGCGCGATAAAACAAGCGTGCCTTATTGAAACAAGCGTGCCTAGTTGTGGAATAGGGTCGCTGAACAAACATTCTACCAGCGAACTCGGAAACCCCTGCGCAAGCGAAACGTTGGGGGTTAGCAGACGACGCTTGCTCCGACAGCTCAACCGTCGACCGCAGCGCCGCGGTGGCAGGAACCGCGCCGGGCCGGCTCCTCCCCGTGGGCGCGCCGAGGAGTTTCGAAACTAAAGTATATATCTATAAACGTTGGCCGCCTCAACGTCGCCAGCTGTCGGGAGCCAGCGCATTAACTTCACTCTCAGAGGAGGAAGAGCGGCCTCGGAGCTCGGAGTTGCCAGGCGAAAAAGCTAGGGAACACGTGACTTGCATATTTTTTTTTGCTGTGCAGCTTGGAGATGGAGGGCGCCTCCTGTCAGAAGAAAGTGCAACTGTTGAACGACTTGAACGCTCGGTCAGAAGGTACTTGAATCGCATAGAAGTCCATCCCTGCATTAAGAAAGCAGTTCAATTAAAAGCCCCAAGGAATATTATCGGGGCTTCGCTATAAAGCGAAACATAGCGGAATACGCGTCAGTGAGGCGCAGTTTTCTGCACCCCGGGAGTATCCATGTCGGGACAGAACGTAGGGCTGTTTTGATTGGCTAGGCTGGACGAACGGGGGCACTTTCATTCGAACTCTGTAGGAAATCGTGCGAGGTGTCCGCGTTCAACAAGACGGCACCTCCGGAGCGAGGTGCGGCAATTTTATTACGTCCGCGGTGGCCTCTGCCATGACCCCTATTGGGTCAATGGGCGCGTAAATTTTTGGTAGTGGGGGATGGCCTCGTGCTATCTCCCTTATTGACAAAACAAAAAACAGTCTGGATTTAACTAACGCGGTACATGGCTGAATAGCTGTGGTGTTCGGGCACAGTTTGAGAATATCTTAGGTGTTGAAACTGCACGTCCACCGAGGCGGAGAGAGTGTACTCATTATGTTCGCCCTCTAATGCATGCGGGGCCGCCGCGGAGAAAGGGCGGTTCGCTTGCGGAGCGGTGGACGCATTTTGCGTGGCTTTCGGGGCCGTTTAGGCTGTGTTTGTCGGTGTTTTGCGCTGCCACAATGCGTCACAAGGTGTGGACGTGAGATTATCGGCTTCCACGTTGTGTTAGGCACCGTGCACGATTATAGTTTGCTAGAGCCAGCCCTTAACGCGACAAGGGCTCCGTGTCGCAGGAAAGCCGGTGCCGTCGGCGGCGTTGGTCGTGAGCGAAAAATCCCAGAAGCAATGAAACCTAGTAGGAAATTGGTCGAGTTTGGGACAGCTCCAACAAGGGCCTACGGAGTTCTAGATGAGCACGCTAACCACTCTGCCACGCCAGATCTTTTTTTGTCTTTATTGCCTGTTCTGGCAGTTTAGAACACATCTCAAACATTTGTTTTGCGCTGCACTCTCAAACATCAAGAGCGGACATGTGTTTCACTCACTTGAGAAAACCAAAACTGTTCCAAGGAGCACAACTCTCCCATAAACTCAACAGCTTCATCTCTAAAGCATAGCTCCTTGCACACTTTACGCAGCTTAAATATGTTTTCTCTGGAGTAATCTCGGACAGACCGCGCACTTCATCGCTGTTTCGCGCAAGCTCGATGGTTTGGAATGAACAAAGGCGCGTCTAGTGAATACGGTGTTGTCTTACGAGGGTGCTTTTCCTTCACTTTTTTGAGTGTCCACCGAGATATGTGAGACAGGCGTCATTTCCTTTCCTTAAAACCAATTTCATTTTCATTTTCCTTGCCTTACGACACGGTTCGGGTGAAACGCCAATATGTGCTTCCTTTCCTTAAATTGTCGGGCAGAGGCGTCGCGCCGAAGGGACGATGGCGTTCCGTGGACTCCTTGGCAACGCTGCAACACGCTGTCGCGTCCTGCTCTTAAAGACGCAGCTTGAGCGTCCTCCAATTTCTTTGTTCCTTGGTTTGGAACCAGCCGCAGTGATCGTTGTTCAGACGCACATGGTGGCGCTGGCCGACGCCGATGCATGGTCATCGCGGCCTGTGTGTGTACGCACAACCGGCGGCAAAAGAAGTAGGGCGGCCAGAATCACATAAAACTGAAGTCACTGGAGCGGGAAAAGCACCGCATTAGTTTCCTCTCGCCGCCGCGCCGGCACACGGGCGCTCCTGATCCCTTCTCCGTGGTCACGTGGTCACTCCCCGCCATAAATGCTCCGCTCGCTTCTCTCTCGTTGCCGGCGACAGACAGATCGTCCGGAGCATTACGCAGCACTTGCTCTTGTGGGCCGAGATAAGCGTGCACAGCATTTCCAGTCGCGTATTGACGCTCGTGCATTTGATGCCTGCATAAAGATATTGAAGAATGCCTGGTGTTACGTCTCGCCTACAACGCGCGGTATAGCCGGCGCGGATGCAACGGACGCCGCGGCTTCGTTCATCGCGGCCGCAACGCCTCCCGCCA